>NW_006399868.1:955013-994519 GCF_000299155.1 Elephantulus edwardii
CCATGATGGAGAACAGGAAGAGAGCACTTAGTCTTTTGATTTCTTGGCTGCTGGTACCAAAAGTGTTGATTGTGGAGCCAAGCAAGCTGAAGCTGCCAATCTCTTCTCCATCTGTCATGATGCTGTCCAGTGGTAATGGGAGGCACCAGTGACTGAGGCATCGGTGCTGAGGATCTTGGTTTTCTTGATGTTGACCGTCAAGCCATATTGAAGGCTGTAGTCCTTGACCTTCTGCAGTAAATGCATCTGGTCCTCCTCAGTTTCAGCAAGCAAGGTTGTACCATCATCTGTATAACACAGGTTGCTGATGAGTCTTCATCCAAACCTGATGCCACATTCCTCTTCGTAAAGTCCAGCTTCTCAGTTGATCTGCTCCACACACAGATTGAAAAGGTATGGAGGTAGGACTCATCCCTGCTGTACACCTTTCCTGATTTTGAACCATGTGGTTTTTCCTTCCTCTGCTCCTAGTCCAAGTATAGGTTTCACTTAAGCATAATCAAGTGATTTGAAATTCCCATTTTTCTCAAGGTTAGCCACGATTTGTTGTGATCAGCACAGTCACATACCTTTGTTTGCCCAGTAAATGAAACACAGACATTCCTCCGGTACTCTCAGCTTTCAGCTAAGATTCATCTAACAGTGGCTAAAATGTCCCTAGTGCCACAGCCTCTTCTAAACCCAGCCTGCATATCTGGCAGTTCTCTGTTAAAGTACTCTTCCAGTCATTTTTGAATAATTTTCAGCAGGATCTTCCTTGCATGTGCTGTCAATGATATTGTTTGGTATTTTCCACACTGTGTCAGATCATCTTTTTTTTTTTTTTTTGAAATAAGAATAAATATGGATCTCTTCCAGTCAGTAGCCCAGCGATTGTCTTCCAGATTTCTTGACACGAACTGGTGAGTGTGTCCAGGAAAGCAGCAGTTTCTTGAATATGTCAATTGGTATGCCGTCCATTCCTGATCAGAGCCAGTTATCGGCAAGGACAGTGATTACTTGCCGCATTGCCTGCAGGTGTTATGACAAGACACTGAAAGGCTCCAGAGCAGTTGCACGTTAATGGGCATCTTGCTTCTTAGACGGAGCATTCTTTCTGGAAATAAAATACTTTTTCTTTGCTATGACTGACACAACAAGGTACCACAAAGTAGACGACTTTAGGAATAAGAATTTATTTTCTCACCATTTGAGAAGTTCTTATATTATGACATTGATGGACAATCTCCTTCCGTGTGATTAACTGCCTTTGAAAACCCACCACTCTGTCTACGGTGGGTCAGTTCCAACTCGATGGTACATAACAAAACCCTGATATTGTTGTTGTTATGTTCCATAAACTAGACATTGAATATGAATATGAGCTAGGAAGCTCATCGCTGACCCTCCAGCAGGCTTTCAGTCCGTAAAGCACCTCGGAGGAGATTGTCCTCTTTCCATTGAAGAGCATCTGATGTATTTGAACCATCTGCCTTGGGGTTGGCAGCACAACTTCTTACCCATTAGGACACCAGAGCTCATTCACCTCTTCTCTACTCACCGGGAAACAAAAGCTTTGTTCCTTGTCCCTTACGGTTTCTGGTAGTCTCAGACATCCTTAGGAATGTAATGTCCGCTTACTGATGCACTTCCAAATGGGACCCTCCTCTTTCCTTGTCTATCTTTATGTAAGACATTCCTTAAGTTGGATTAGCATGACTTACGTGAGAATACCTTCAAAAATGCTCCTATTTCCTTAAAGTTACATACTCATTCACATGGGTAAGGGAATCAACACAGCTTTTTGTAACACAATACAATCTCCAAAAGCCTGAGTCTGCAGTGACCAGAGATGTGATGTGAGAAGTAAAACTTCCTCAGATGTACTCAAGTTAGTCACTTCTGCTTCAACCTGTGTTTCTGGAATCTGTCTGTGACTTGTTCTTATTGGTGACATAGCACGTTATAATAGTTGTGAACTATGGCGGACATTTTTTCCTGAAGAATAGCATCTTTTCGTCAGTTATAATACAGCTTCGCTTCAACTGTGACAGGTCATCTCATTTCTGTATTAGGTCCACAGGTGATGGATGATGTCGTGTGGGATGAAAGCAGGAGATGCTATGCCAGGTGTCACCGTCCCATGTCATTGATGCACCTCTTTTACTTTAAAGTGAATCGTCTGATCTGATGCAATGCTATGTGGAATCTTGTGTCAGTGGAGAAAATCTGTGTCCTCTAACTACGGTACTAATCAAGGTCCTGTGATGAGGAGAGGCAAAACCAGACTTGGAGTATATTGTCGAAAGAAGTCATTACTTCTAGGTTGGAAGGGGCTCAAAAGAACCTACCTACCTTAGAGAAAGGAATCTTTTCTCTTAAAGATCTGACAACCTAGTAAGAATAGAAAGTAAAGAGAACGACACATTAGGAGGCATTCACTAGCAGTGGGGATATGATTAGGAGGTGCACTCACATACAGGTGAGGAGAGGAAAGATAACTGCTCTCGATTCTGGGTTTTCTAGACTGGGGTTGCGCCAGCATAACTCTCAAAGCTTTAGTAAGAAGGATAATATGTGCTCACACATAACTGTATTTAGCACTTGGAAGAGTATGATGGCAAATGAAAAAGGATGGCTGGGATTTCAGTGAAACAAGAAACGCTGCAGCTCATGGGTAAAAACCAACCAACCAAAAACCAAAACAAACCTCAATCATTGAATCTGTGGAGGTACAAATTACATGGAAATAAACTTAATTCGTGCTCAATGTAAGCAGTTTGGAAGGATTTTTATAACACACAATCCAAGGGGGCAACTAGATTACAAAACCTCTGCATCATCTGAGAAAACATAGTATTTTTAAAACATTTTTTGAAATTTTATTATTTCGTGTGTGTGTGTGTGTGTGTGTGTGTGTGTGTGTGTGTGTGTGCGCGCGCGCGCGCCATCAAATCAGATCTGATTGGTACAGGAGGAGATTGTCCCTCCTTCTCCAGCAGAGCTTCTGGTGGATTCTAATCACACGCTCTGGGATTGCAGAGCAGCTTCTTGCCACTAGGCCACCAGAGCTCCCCGAAACATACTATTTTAAATATAGACTTTTTTTCCTCTTTTTTAGGAGAATGCTAGACTCATCACATTAAAATAATATTGTTTCTCTCTTTCACTTGATGTCTAGAAGCCAGTAAGTGTCTCTTTCAAAACTGAAAAATGTACACTTCCTAACTCACTATAAATCTCGCTATATGATTTTATCTATCAATAATTGTGAAATTTGGAAAAAAAAAAGTATATTTTCACTAGTCTGGGCTGGTAAAGAAATAGATCAAGCTGGGTTAGTTCCTTCCGTTTTTCTCATTCACTGGCATCCTGTAGCTGATTCTAAGTCCAAGAGCGCCCTCTACACCTCACTTTTCATCTAGAATTCCACTATTTACAGCTCAGTTTAACACAATGATCAAGGTAAAGTCTCCTAGATTTACATGCTCAAAATAAAAATGAGTATTACACAGTTACTTAAGTTTATGATCTAAAATGCATAAATTTTAAAATGTTCTACTTTTTAAAAATTAGATTTTTTTTTATTTTCTATGAATATGTTGTTGTTAGGTGCTGTGGACAAGAGATCTGAATCCTGTCCTATCCTATACCATCGTCACACTTCTTGAGCCATTAGAGACCTTTGCAACAGTCACTGTGTCAATCCACCTATTTGACAGTCTTCTCCTTCGTTGATCCTCTGCCTTTCCAAACATCGTGTCCCTCTCCAAGGAAAATCCGTCCTAGCAACATGCCCAAAGTATGTGAGGTGAAGCTTCATTATCTTTGCCTACAAAGAGCACTCTGGCTGCAATATCACATGTCTTCAAATGCCTATGTCTTCTCTAAGACATATTTATCTGTCCTTTAGGCCATCCATGGCATGTTCAGAACTCTTCTCCAACAACACAGCTCAAAGGCATCAATTCTTCTCTCATCCTTATTCATAGTCCAGCTCTCAGATGAACATCAAGTGGTCAGAAAGACCATGGCCTGAATCGGATGCACCTTAGTCCTCAAGCTGACATCCTTACTCCTTACTCTAGAGAGATGCCTAACTGCAGACTTTCCCAGTGCAATAGTCTCCTGATGTCTTGACTGCTGGTACCAACGTTGTAGATTGAGGATCCAAGTTTATGGTTAAGTTGTTGACAGTTTCAATCTTCTCCATCTATCATGCTGTTGCCTGTCTGTCGGAGGTAAGAACTTTTGTTTCCTTAATGTCGAGATGCAGTCCATACTGAAGGCTGTATTCTTTGATGTTCAGCAATGAGTGCTTCAAGGCCTCCTCACTTTCAGCAAGCAAGGTTGTTTTATCTGTATAATACAGGTTATTGATTAATCTTCCTTCAATCTTGGAGCTAGATTCTTCTTCATAGAGCCCAGCTTCTCAAATAATTTGTTCAGCACACAGTTTGGTCTAGGTATAGATATCAAAAATAGCTCCTGTGGAAAAACTGATAAGCCTCACATATGGCATTTAAATACTTCTAATCATATTTCTAAAGCTGTACTTACAATGATAAAATTACTATTAAGAAAAAGTAAGTCCTTTCCAATTTTTTAAAAAAATATAATCTCTTAAATTTGTCGTCACTTGGGGGTAATGGAATTGGATTTTAGAAGTCTCTAAATTTAAAATCTCACACCTCTGAGGTTAAGTAATTATCAATTTGTCAGTGACTAGCTGTCATTATCATCCTTTGCATAATGTCTTGATAGATTTAGGAACATGTCATCTTTTTTTTGTGTGACCTATTTCAACTAAGTAAACAGCAGTTTCATTTGACACTTTAAATTTTATTTAACAAAAAAGCTTTGTTAATAATGACCAGTTAATTCAGTTGGTTTAAACTTAATTTTTCCATATGGTCTAGTTTTATATGTATCAACAGTTTTATGTGAAACTTTATTTTATGACCAGAGGTATTGTTTTCCATAGCCAAATCTGTTGAGTCTTTAAAAAACATAGTCTGGCAACATAAATATGTTTAGGAAAAATACCAAACCCCTAAACACTTACTAACAAATTATTTTTTTTAAGACCCCACAACTCAAACCCATTAACATCAAGTCAGAGCTGACCATCTAGCAGATTTTCTGAGGCTGTAAATATCATGAGAAAAGACTGCTCCTCTTTCTTCCATGGGGCTGCTGTTGGATTCGAACAGGTCACTTTTAGGTTAGCAGTGCAGGTCCCTACAGACTAAGCCATCAGAGCTCCCTAACAAATGATATTGCTGCTGGTATGTGCTGTCAAGGAGAACCAACTCATAGCTGTCCTGAGGTGGGTTTTCAGAGGCTGCAATTCACGAGTGATGAGACTGTCCATCTGCCTGCCACAGAGCAAGTGGTGAATTCTAGTCACCTGCCTTTGGAGTGGCCACCACAGCTCAATTTATTAGCAGGCATTCACAATGTACTGTCACTATTCCTGAAAGCAGGGCTGTAGAACAAACGATCTGGAACCCACTCTAGTGGGAAGGTGGGAGAAGGAGGTACAGACTGTGAACAAAAACATGAATGACACCACCAGCCAGCTAGCATGGGTTGGTTTTTAGAAAACCCTTCACTGAACCAAGAATAATACAATGTTTATGTAAGCACACATGAGGTTAAAATAGATATACATTTTACCGGGTCATAAAATAGATCTCTAAATATTTAAAATAAGATAATAATACAGATTGTGTTCACATCACATTGTGATTAAACAAGGAATCAACAAAAAAAAGAAGTTATCTAGAAATTACCTCCCACAAAATTTGAGAATTAATTCATATGCTCCCATAATGAAGATAAGATAATGAAGAAATCACAAGAAAATAAATGGATGGTATCTTGAGTCAAACAAAAATTAAAACAAAATAAAATATATTAAAATTGGTGAGGCACTGTCCAGGGGTTCACCCCCCTTTATTATTATTATTATCATCATCATCATCATGTATTATTTTTAATGAAATATCTAAATACTTTGGATTTCCATTCATTCATTGTTGTACGTTTCTCCCTGCCCACCCCTCTCCTCCAGTTCATTCTTCTCTTTGAAAAGTAAAAGAAAAATTCTTATAAATTGTTATACAATCCCTCCCCCCCAAGGCCACTCCACTATGCAGCCTTCGTTCTGGACTCCTGTCATGACAATGATGGACTATAATCTTGATGAAGGTCAATTGTCAAGCCTTCTCTAGTGTCATTGGATAAATTGGAGCCAAGACTCCAAATTCATTTGTTCTGATAATATCCTAAGCTGACAACCAACAATTTTTATTTCTACCCCAGATATTCTGAATTAGAAACTACATTTTCACAAGATCTACAAATGATTCTTCTAGATCACTGGGTGATCCTGTGTGTATTTAAATTACATTTGATCTTGTTGAAATGTTGATCCTGATTCAGTAACGTGATTGTTCACACATGGGATTAACACGTACCTACAACAATCAACCACACAAGATCAAAGGGTAGCATTAGCTCAAAGATGAAACTCGGAAGACAGGAAGGGACAGAAGGATGAGTGGAAATGGGAAATACAAGAATGATTTTGGAAGAGTGCTGTTACAGTGTGGAGACTGGAATCCATGCTGTGAATGTGTGGAATGGAAGACCAATTTGCTCTGTAAATTTCCACTTAAATCACAACAAAAATTTGTTTTTAAACTTTTTAAATCAGCTTCCACTTAATGTTCACATCTATTTGGTTTTATAACATTAAATACAATTGATAAATGCCATTTATTAAAATGTAGACTTTAATACAGTATGTCTGAGTTGGGAATACAAATTCTCAGCAGAGGATCAAGCTGAAAAAAAACCTCTTCCAACCTCTGCCTAGAATCTCTAACCTTAAGGATATTCCACCTCCCCTCCATTCTGAGCTGACTAAGTAGTCAACCAGACAGACTGTCCCAGGAAGCCTGCATAAGCTTTTAATCTCATACCCGCTCAAGCTGGTCTCCAAATATCCACAGATTAACAAGATGATGGACTCAAACTGTATCATGAACACCGTGATACTTAAGTCAAAGTCATTGCTGTGCAGCTGCAACTGACTCATATCTGACCCTCCAGTAGGTTTTTAGGGGCTGTAAATCACACAGGAGGAGATTGCCCATCTTTCTGCCTTGAAGTAGCTGGTAGATTCTAGGCACTTGCCTTTGGGTTGGCAGTTCAATCCCTGACCCACTTGTTCAACAGAGCGCCTACAGAGATGATTATGAGACCTCATAGTTGTTTCCCCACCCCCAGCACCTTTGCCATTGAATAGTAACCAACTCATAGCTGACCCTCTAGTGGGTTTTCAAGGCTGTGACATGCAGAGGAGGAACTTCCCCCTCTTTCTCGGGCAGAGTCGCTGGCAGGTGTGAACCACCAGAAAAGATCAGCCTTTCAGTTAGCAGGGCAACTTCCTTTGGGCTTCCAACAGACAAAGCTCCTTCATAATTGTCTAGTAACTTATAAATGTTAATAAATTGCTATTTTTCCATTCAAGTTGCTGAATTTTCCAGACTTCAGCCCTAAGAAAAATCCCCCTTGCTGGAGCACCTTAATGAATTCTCACTAAACACTGTTCTATCTGGTTGCCATATTTCTTTAATAAAACACCATATTCTAATTTTAGTAGGAACTCCAGTTTGTTGTTTGATAATTGAAACAACTGAACCTTTAGATTGTAGACCCTGAATCTGTTGAAATAACCCAGTGTTATCTCTAAATTTTTATTAAGTTGGGACAAATTCTCAAATATGTTCTATGTGAAAGGATTATAAAGACTAGTCATAAACTTTGCAAAAGAGGGAGTTAATGCAGCCATTTAAATATTTTGAGAAGAGTTGAAAAGATTCTTAATTAGCTTATTTTTACATAATATTTGAATGGATTAGCTGAGTTCTTTGATTGGTACTGACTTTAAGGCTTACCTAATAAAGTATGACATGCTAAATACATTTAGATACGTTAGTAAACAAGTAAATAAAAAATAATACAGCTAGAATTCTTTTTGGATTAACTCTCTAATAGTAATATTTAGCTTTAAAATGATCTTTTTTTAAAAAAAAAACACTTGTATGTAAAAAACACATTAAATTTACTCAAAGTTGACTATGCCTAACTACCTATATATAAGGTTTTAGGGAAAGTTCCATTGTTCACTAATATATAGTGTACAGCATGGCAACGATATTTTTATGTGAAATAGTAGCTGTTGATTAAGGAAAAATCTATAAAACAAGAGTAAACAGTGCTCATATTTTGTATTCTAATTTTTGAAAAGCCTAAATTAAGCCCTATTACTTTTTTTTTTCCGTTTTCCAAGTGAAGGCTCTGAAAATCAAATTTCACTCCTTTCATGAAAACCCGGGTTGTATTTGATGTTTTTCTAGACTGATAAGAAAATTGTAGCTATTTTCTAAAATAATTGTCATCTATCTTGTGGGAATTTAAAGTTTCAAAGAGTAAATTGATCCAGTGTTTTCATCTCTGTGGAGAGCTTGATGTTACTTGGATTTCTGAGAAAGAGTAGAAGGAAAATTCTGGTTTAAAAGAAAATAGTACATCATTTGACATCAACATTCCAGAAAAGGCATTTTAAATTTTGACAGAATCTCATGACAGCATGAGTTCCTAAGTTAAACTATGATGCTATTAAAAAAAAAAATTAAACTGAAAATGTAATTAATATAAATGATCCAATGAAGCTACTTATTCTATCATTTTCTGGGTTGGTGGTGTTTCTTTTTCTTTCTTTCTTTCTTTTTTTTTTCAGAGACACAGCTGTATAAAAGGAATATGGAAGTAATTATAATTACATGATAATAATGCTAATTATATCTTTTAACTGGAAGGCACTCTATTTCCCTTTCATTTGTTAAATTTTACAGCAGAATAAACTTGTACAGCTCAAACAATACTTGAATGAATGGTAATTGAATTTCATGCCCCATCAGCCAGTCAAATTTAAGAATATTCCTAATTATTATCAGAGAGCACAAAGCAGGGATTTCATTATATTCAACATAGAACAATGTCCTTTAAAGCTGCTGACCTTTAGAGATTGAGGAACTGAACAAGGACAGGCTGGGAACTGGCAAGTCTTCAAAAGCAGATGACAGAATTATTGTCCACACTAAAAGATTTCCTTCCCACATAGAGCATTACAAAGCTGAAGGAAAATGCCTACTTTTTTTAAAGCATTGACAGTGAAAAGATAAAACCGGTGACCTTTACCTCAATTCTGCAAATATTTGACTTTCTTCTCTCTCTCTCTCTCTCTCTCTCTCTCTCTCTCTCTCTCTCTCTCTCTGTCTCTCTCTGTCTCTCTCTCTTTGCTCTGTCTCTCTGTCTCTGTGTGTGTATATGTGTTGATTGGTGGTGGTGTTAGGTACTGTCAAGTCCAGTACAACTCATAACTACCTATGCACAATAGCTCTATGTACAATAGCTCTAAACTCTGCTCTGTCCTGAGCTAATCTCACTGTCTGGCACACATAACCTGATTTGCCCAGTTTTTGTGCCAATCCATCTTATCGGGGATCTTCCTCTCTTGTGCTTCCTTCCATCCTTTCAAGCATGATATCCTTCTCCAAAGACTGGTCTCTCCTGGCAACATGACCAATGTATATGAGACAGAACTTAAAAATCCTTGCCTCCAAGGAGCAGCTGGTCTCATCCTCTCTAGGATAGACCTGTTAGTTCTCTTAGCAGCCCATAGTATGTGCAACCCCTTTCTCCAGCACCACAACTCAAATTCTTCTTCTGTCATCCTTAGTCATTGTCCAGTTCTCTGATGCACAACAAGTAATTGTGAAGACCATGGCCTGGATCAAGCATGCCTTAGTCTCTAGACTGACATCGTTGCTTCTCAGTACTCTGGTGAGATCCCTGACAGCAGATTTTGTGAATGTAATTAATTTTTTTTATTTCCTGGCTGCTGGTTCCAAGAGTGTTGATTGTGGAACTGAGCAAGCTGCAATTGTTAACAATCTGTCTTTTCTTTATCATAACAACTGACCAAGTGGTGAGAGAAAACACCAGTGACTTGAGGCATCAATGCTGCTGCTGGTCAAGGGAAATGTGAGAGGGGAGAAATGGACAGGCAGCAGGTATGTGAGCAGCAGTGCCGTTGAGTCAGAGCTGACTCATAGCTGACCCTCCAGCAGGTTTTCAGAAGCATTTAGTCACACAGGAGGAGACTGTCCGTCCTCTTCCTGCACAACATTGGTGGACTCAGACTGCATGCCGTTGGCCCTGCAGCAGTTTCTGACCACTAGGCCATTGGTAGGAATTAATCTAGAATAAAACCAAGTTGGCTATCTATTCTGCTAAAAAGTAAAGATTAAATCTTTGTGATTTCACTCTATATAATACATAAGGGGTAAAGGATATGGGAATCAATCCATCTCATAGAGGGCCTTCCCCTCCTGTGCTGTCCCTCCACCCTCCCAAGCATGATGTCCCTCTCCAAGGTCCGGTCTCTCCTCACAACATGTCCAAAGTATGTCAGACGAAGCCTCAGAATCCTTGCCACAATTATTGTACATTTCATTACTAGAGTTGGCTAGTAATCCACAACCAACTACCCTTAGTCAAAGTCAAAATGACTCTCTGTTAGTTTCTAGCTGTGAATCTTTATGGGAGGAGAAGACCCGTCTTTATTTTGCACAGAGGCTGATTGATTCAAATGATGACCTTTTGATTAGCACATTATACACCCCACCATTTGATTACACATTATACACTCCACCATCAGGGCTCCTTAGGTTAGAAATAACAAACCAAAATTAACCTAAGTAATGTATGGGGTGGGAAAGTCTAACTTAGATGATTGATTGCTGTGGTCTACACTCAAAGGAAAATCAATGTTAATGCATACTTCAACTTTTCACTCTTTAAAGTGTTTATAGTTAGAATAACAGCAAGGAGCCCTACATATGTTAAGGCTATTTGCCTCAAGATTTTGAAAACTCAAGGAGTAAATGATATAAATGTATAATTTTTTCTAAGTGTATCATGTGTGAGAAGGAAAAGAACTCTTCCATTTTGTGAATAAAAGTCACACTGATTTCTCTTCAGAAGCCCTAGTCACTACTGTTCTGTGGATGGTGAATTTTGAGTAGATGTTCTGTCAAATTTGTTGACAGTATAGCACCAGGGTTAGAGGTCCCTCAGATAGGAGTATGGGAACAATGACATGGAAGGATGATAGAAGTAGGGTGAGAAATACAGCCATACACAACTATAAAACAAACTTTATATTTTAGTTGCAAAGAAGTTGTCATGTGGTAACCATGCAGGGATAATGGAAGCAATTTTTTGGAAGCAATTTTGTAATAAAAGTTGTTGATTCTGAGAATTATTTCAAAGAAACAAGCAAGGTGAGTTTTCGTTTTTCTTAGGATGACACCATTCTTGAAAATTTAGAGAAAGAGAATCCATTTACTCACATTGTAACAAACTACGTCTTTTAACCAGATTTTGAAAATTGAGTATCTGCCCTTAGTTTATTTTCTTTTCAACCTGTAATGTAGCTGATAGATTAAGGCCACTGTTGCATTTAGGTATCTTGTTAAAGATTCCATCTTGATGTTATTTAGTGTCCTTCACAGTGACCAGGAAAATGTATTATCACAATTTTAATATCATGCCAGAGTTTAATGTCAATTTTTACAAACCATAATGTTCAAAACCAAACTATAGAATGAGGGAGAATTTCTAGAGCTTTCTCATGTTTCATTAGTATCTATACTTTGTTCTCTTTTTACTTCCCTTCTTCTAACTGGAGTTAAGGTTAAACTTCACAAAGTTTAATATGCTTTGTTTTAAGTTAACGTTGGAGACTTTCTGTTGCCCTCATTTAACTATGATCCAGTTTATGGATAATAGCAATGCTGTTGATATTTTGAACTGGCTCATGCAAAGATAATAATTCTTCTTATAAATTATTGATCTTATAATTTCTGTGGAAATATACTATGAATTTTAAGTCAGCACCAAAAGATCATAAAGGAAATGAAGAGATCACTTAATACTTAGTTCTTTTATTGCACTGAATTTGTATTAAGTCCAATTTTTATGTACATAGTGGTTTAAAGAACCTAAACCCAAAACTTTCTTCCGTGGAGTCAGTTCAGACTTATCCAAGACTTGAAGTGTTCACTCAAGGGTTTGTTGGTCCTTGTCATTTGGAGTGGCTGGTGGAGTCAAACTGCCAACCTTATGTACCAGCAGAGTTCCTTTGTATCAAGTGCATTTTAACCTAGTGACTGAAGTAACATATGTAATATATAATTTAATTTGAGATTGTTGGTTTCTCCTTTATAAATTTTAAAGAACATTGACAAATGTTATTTCACGTAAATGCAACATAAGTCAACTTTAACCAAGACCTTGAACTTCATTGCTTGACTAGTAATGCACAGTATTCCAAACATCGTGAGTTCATGTCTGTAAAAGGGATGGAATTTTTTGTCTTGGCTAATATTTATCTATTTCAGGAGAATTACTTTTTTTAAAAAAATAGACCACTTCAAGCATGTAGAAAAATGAAGAAACTAGTAGAATATCCATATAGCCACTACCAGTGTTTTCAAATGTAACATCCATTGTGCTTGTTTAAGGTCTTTTTACAACTTTAACATGCAATATTTGGTGCAGAAAAAAAATAGATGCATCATCATATAAGTCACAAAACAAAATTAAAACAAAACACCTATACGCTTACAAGTGACTCAGAACCCAGCTTAAGATATTTTTCTCTATGAAATATGATATCCATAATTGTTAATGAAATCAGAAACAGCCAATCAGCTTACACTTGATTGCTAACACAATCAGAAATGCCCAGCTTACACACAGCTTTTAAGTAAATCACAACACTTACACTCCAGGATCCAACTGCTCCAAGCTGGAAGCTCACCCTCAGGCAGGACCCAACTGACTTTTAAATACAAAGGCCTGCCACCAAATATATCTTGGAGAGGGTGCAGTTGGAGGGCTCTTTAGAGGCAAGAATGATGAAGCTTCACCCCACGTAGTTTGGACATGTGGCTAGAAAGTGCTATTCCTTCAAGAAGACATGATGCTGGGAAGTGTGGAGGGTCAGTGAAAGAGAGAAAGACCTTCAACCAGGTAGATGACACAGTGACTGCTGCAATGGGCTCATGCGTGTCACAAAGTGTGAGGACGGTACAGGATAGAACTGCGTTCAGATCATTTGTTCAGAGGGTTGTTATGAACCATGTTCAACTCAATGGCACCTAGCAACAACATACATAATTGAGGGTACTCCGGTGGCCTAGTGTTAAAGAACTCCAATACCATCCCAAAGGCATCTACTTGCTACTCTCTGGAGGAAAGATGGATAATCTCCTTTCATGACGTTTACTGCTTCTGGAAACCTGCTGGAGGATCAGCTTTCTGTTGTTTATGACTTAATGGTACATTACAACAATAACCATCCCTAGGTGCACCTTTCCTTTCCCATGATCTTGAACTTATTTATAATTCCAGTTGAGGATCATGTTCTTTTTTGGTTGATTTTGCATTTATTTTTAAATATGAAACAATAAATGATGTATACTCATTTTGCATATCATGTTATTATACATTTGATCTTTGAATTCTCCTTCTATAATTTGCTTTTTTGAGGGTTAATATAAAAAAAAAATTCAAACACACTGCAGTCCTTGCATTCTGATACCTAGTGAATCACCCATCAGGGTAGCCTAATGGTAAGAAATCTGCCCTGCAATCCTGAAGGCAAATGGTTTGAATCCACCAGCTGCTCCATGGGATTATTGCCTCTGAGAAGCCTCTGGAGGGTCAGCTATGGATCAGTTCCTATTCAATGGCACGCAACAAGAAGAAATCATAATAGGAGGAGACAGAATATCTTTCTCCCAAGAAATGGCTGGTGGAACCAAAACTTTTGGGTCAACGGCAAAACTTGCTACACCATCAAAACTCCCTAAAAACCCAATGACAAACATTGCTGCTGTTGTTAGGTGCCATCGAGTCAAGTATGACTTATAGTGATCCTGAAGCCTGTTCTATCCTGCACCATCCTCACACTTCCTGACACACATACGCCCATTGCAGCAGTCACTGTGTAAATTCACCTGGTGGAGGGTCTTCCTCTCTTTCACTGACCCTTTCCCCCATTCCTAGCATCATGTCCTTTTCCAAGAAATAGACCCTCCTAGCAACAGGTCCAAAGTATGCGAGAGGAAGTCTCATCATTCTTGCCTCTAAAGAGCACTCCAGCTGCACCCTCTCCAAGACATATCTGTTTGTTTTTTTGGCTGTCCATGGGATGTTCAGTGCTCTTCTCCAACACCACAGCTCATAGGCATCAATTCTTCTGTCATCTTTATTCATTGTCCAACTTTCGGATGCATAGCAAGTAATCAGAAAGATGATGGCTTCAGTCAGACGCAGCTGAGTCCTCAAACTAACATCATTACTCCTTAATAATTTGTAGAGGTCCCTGACTTAATGGTCAACGTTAAGTTTTAAGAATTATTCACTTAGTACTTGTATCTTCAGCCTATAAATTGCCTATATATTACAATATTTGTTCATTTTTCTTATGATATTTTTGATGATGTTTTTAGCAATGTTAATAGTAACATGTAAATTGCACACAAATATAGGTGCATTTCTAAGAGATGCTTTGAGTGCACATTACAATCACTTGGAGAGTATTAAAAAATCCTGATGCCTGAATCCTATCAATGGATATTTCTCCTTAAGTCTGCATGGTGGCTTGGCATCAGGATTTCTTTTTATTATTATTATTATTATTATTAAATTTTATTAGTTTCAATGAACATTCACAGGGATTCTGGGCTTTCACTCCTTCATTGCCGCACCATTCTCTCCACCCTCCTCCCCAGTTTGTTCTTCTTCCCCGCCATCCGAATGTCTGTTTTAATTGTCCAATTGCCACAGTGCTTGTCAAAGTCAGTTCTGATTAATCTCCTTTGTCGGTGTGTCCTTTGCCATTCCCTATCACTCCTCCCTGAGAGAGACTTCACCCTGATTCATAAGGAAAAGGGGATGGTGTATTCTCTTAGCTACTTCCTGCTGAAAAGGGACGCTGTGGGTTTCAGGGTGAAGATCTTCTCTCACTACTCTAAAGGGCCCCTTTGGCAGTAGGAAACACATAGACTATTATGGAGATTGATTTTGGAATTTAGATGCACTCTTATTGATTGTGCTTGGCCGTACATGTTCATATCCTTGAAGATGTATCATGGGGGTGTTGCAACCTAGAAGACACAAATTTGACTAACAAGTTATAAGTACATGAGTCAAAAATTATGGAAAAGTAAAAGAAAGGATTCTTTCTTTGTTTTACAAACCCTCCCCCAGGTCCCCTCCACCATGTAGCCCTCACTCTAGACTCCTGTGATGACAGAAATACCTAGTCATATATCTCTTTTAAACAGTTTTCTCCCTCCTCTGTTTCAGTGCAGTATACATTATTGAACCCATCTTAGTCTCTCCCCAACCCCAAGGACAGTCCCCTTCTACAACAGTGGCATCATGTAATATTTGTCCTTTTGTGACCGGGATATTTCACTCAGCATAATGTTCTCCAGAGTCAACCATTTTGAATAATATTGCATGAGTTCCTTGTTTTTTAATGCAGCATAGTATTCCATTGTGCGAATATACCACAGCTTCTCTAGCCATTCGTTTGTTGATGGGCACTTAGGTTGTTTCCAAGGCATCAGGATTTCTTTAATGAATTCTGGGTGAACTGAGTTTGATTTAGAGTGTCAAACTTAGAAGGAGATTCACTGGTATATCGGTTGCATGTATAAAAGCCTTCAACTTTACTGAAGTTTTCCTCCAAACAGCTGTAGTATGTTATACTTCCAGAAGTGTTATACTAAATCCTCCTTTTCACTCTTTCCTTACCAATATTTAGTGTTGCCAGATGTTCCAATTTCAGTCAATTTAATGGGCATAAAATGTTATTGTCTATTGGCTTTAACTGGTACTTGCTTGGTCATTAATAAGGAATCAGTTTTCAATTTTATTGGTCATTAGGGGCTTTTTAAAAATTCTGTAGAGCATTTCATTATTTAAGAGGCCTTTTTTCCTCTCCTTTTCACTTTTCAGTCCTTAACCAGTTTTACTTGATTTTCATGTGGAAAGAAACCTGTAGGTAGTTCAAACACTTGCTTAGATGTACAGTAAACTCTTAAGACAACTAGGTTGGATTTTGTTATATAAACACCCTTCGTGTTTGTCTTTCTTGCATACATGATTGATATCGACATTGTCGTGTGACTGACCGTTAGTTGCTATGGAGTTGATTCTGATTCCTGGTGACTCCAAGTGGGCACAAGAGAACTAACGACTCCTTTGGGTGTTCAAGGTAGTGATCTCTCAGGAACTGAGATCGTTTTGGATCATCAGGTGGCAAAGTCCCTAGAGAGTTACCTTGTTAGCCCAAAAGCCAGGTGTCACTAGTGGTGTAAATCTACCCACAGAATCAAGGGAGAAAGATGAGAAATCTCTTATTGCAAACCACTGTATCCTAGAAAACCTGAGGGAGACTTGCTATAAGTCAGGACCAACTTGAAGGCCCTGACAGTTTCCAGTCTAAAGGCAGTGAGGAGTCTTGAAGTCACTCTGGGTATAGTCAAACCACCTGCTTTTTACTAGTGGTTGAACTCTTAACTATTTGCACAATGTTGTGGTCAAATCCATCCTTTCTGCCCAAAAGCGTTTGGTCATTTTAATAGTTCGTCAAATTCTCTTTTCCACTGGTTTGGTTTCTGATAACCAGTTTGTTTTTCCTTAATTACAATGCTGCAGTAACTATGTCCCCTTGTATTCTTCTTTTGCATCATTCTCTTGACCAGAATAAATATTTTTCTTTCCCTTACCAATTGTTCACTTCTTGCCAACTTTTGATATCTGATTCAATTTGTAACAAGGAGCTTAAAACCTTAGGTCAACAGAGAGGAAACCAGATATTTTCTTTTGTCTGTGTTTCTTCTTGTGTGGAATAAATTTGATCTTCAGTCATTTATCTTTTTTGGGAGCTGAAAATCCCTACCAACAAAGAGAACTATCTCTTTATGAGTATGGAAGGAAAATGGATTTTTAATAAAAACAATGCTTAGAGATTTGGACACTCATAGAGTCACAGCATATAGGCAGCCCATAAAAGACTACAACATTAAGGTAAACTTTCCATAATTTATTTAGCTCTGTCACTGTTCAATAGATTTCAGCTTAACAGTCACTCTACAGCAAAGCACGTACAAAGCTCATTTGAGAACAGAGGTAGCTATTTGTTTAGTTAATTGATCTCCTTCTACAGAATAATAAAACTTCTCTTACCTCACCCCAAACCAAGAACTCTGGTCACAAGTGAAGAGAGAATGCAATTTATACTCCAGTTGACGATTTTTTTTAAGCTTCCAAAACTTGGACTCCAGAGAAACCTTCATTGTAAAAAAGGAAGACTGGGTGTTTCCATTCCTTAGAGAGATTTTTCTGCCTTCTCAAAGCTAGAGAAATGATTCCAGGCAATTATAACTTTAGGAGAACTTTCCAAGAGGGAAAGAGTAGGATACAGCCTTTTTTTCTTATGTTAAGCAAAGGAATTTATATTTATTCATCCCTACAATTTAATATACAACACAAGTAATTTTTAATAGACTCTTTCATGATTTGTTTAAAATTGATGTTTGAAAATAACTGATATTCTTTTATAGAAAACCCCAAGTTCACAGGGAACAAGTATCAGATTGAACCACAGCATTCTCATTAACCAAATATTTTCATTTTCTACCTTTAGGTAACTTGCAATAGACTAGATTTAGAAAGAGTTTTTCTTCTTGATTTATAAACTGACCAAATTAAAAAAGAACATTTTCTAAAGTGCAGATTAGCAGTCTGTTGGCATAGGGGATGACACATCTGGCTACTAACTGAAAGGTTAGTGGTTTGAATCCACCAGCAACCCCTGGGGAGAAGGATGGGTAGTCTCTTCCATAAAGTTTGGCAGCCTTGGAAACCCAAAGGAGGCTTAGGGTGAGCTGGATATCAGTGGATGGTAGTAGGTTTTTTTTAGGGGTGAAGTGTCTCTAACTATCACATTGTTAGATACATTCCAGTTGGTTCCAGTGTGTATGTACTGTTAAGTTGGAGCTGACCCATAGTAACCCTCCAGCAGGTTTTCAGAGGCAGGTAATTGCTCGGGAGGAGAATGCCCATTGTTTGGGCGTGCAGTGCGGCTGCTCGCTGTCAGGCCACCGGCGCTGTATCCTTGTACACAAGAGGAGGAGACACTGCCTGATCCTCGGCCATCTTCACAGTTGCTGTAATGTTCGAACCCATTGCTGCAGCCGCTTCGTCAACCCATCGAATTTAAGTTCTTTTTTCTCTGACCTTCTGCTTCACCAACCACGATGTTCTTCTTCTCCAGGGATTCAACACAAAACATTTCAACTGTGTTGTCTTGAGTTAGAATCCACTCATAGTTGACCCTCTGGTGGGTTTTCAGAGGCTGTAAATCCACTGGATGAGATTGTCAGTCTTTCTCTCATGGAGCACCTGGTGGATTAGAACTGCTCCCCTTTAGGTTGGCAGCACTGCTTTCTACCCACTAGACCACCAGAAGTCCCTTCTCCAGACACTGGAATCTTTTAATAATATGTTACAAGTACATGAGATGAAGTTTTTGAATCCTTGCTTCTAGGGAACATTCTGGATATACTTAATCCAAAATAGTAGGAGGAGACTGCATTATTTTATTTAGAAACATTCTTAGATACATAAAAAATGCTTCTAACTAAAAGCATGTAAAATTGGTTCATTCATGACACTATTTATTGCATATCCATTTATACTAATAAACTTGAAAAAATATCTTAAAAATCCAGGTTAGGGAGGGGGAATCCATTGTGAGGGGCAGTGTATACAAACTTTGTAGGTAAACCAGTGTAAAATTTTAAAAAGCAAAAAAGTATAAAAAAATTCCACTTAGCTATTGAAAGTACTCCACATCCAAATTTTTTATTCATTAATACTATAATTTCTCTTCAATTGTGAATATGATATATAAATAATTTATATCTAATCATTACTATTCTAGACATTATTATAATATAATATTATTTATGATAACATTCCCACAGAATAACATGAATATTAAAATATAAGTATAATTTCATATGGATATCACATTATAATATCAATGATTACAAAATAAATTATTTATGTAGAACAATTTTAAGCCTAATAGATTTTTTGATACTTTAAAAAATTTGTTAATATAAATGGTTATGCAATAATTACCTTCATGAATGAAGATTTTTTTTTTCATTTTTTGAAAAAAATTCCGAGATGGGTAGTGGTAACTGAAGAAGGGCCAGGAATTCAAGCTGAATTTAGAAGAGGATGTGGAACAAGAATATCACAGCTGAAGTACCACTCTCAGCGGAGAATAGCCAATACCAAAACTATGCTTGCTGTATTTTAAGGCCTTTGACAGTGTAGATTACAACACACTATGGAAAACATTTAGATGGATGACAATTCTAGAAAGCTTAAGCATGCTTAAGTGGAAACTGTGAATATATCAAGAAGCAATAATTAAAAAAGAACAAGGAAATTCTGCTAGATTTAAAATAGGAAAGGTGGATGTCAGGATTGTATCTTTTCACCAAACCTATACAATCTGTATGCTCAGAAAAGAAAAGAATCAGGGTTATATGAAGGAGAATTCAGCATCCGGATCCCAGGGAGACTCATTTAAGAACGCGAATTGTGCATATGCTACAATCTTGCTTGTCAGAACTGAAGAGAACTTGAAGCACTTACAATATCAAATACTACAGCCTTTTATCTGGATTTCATTAAAATATAAGGGAAATAAAATATTCACAAATGAATGTATACACTACATCATGATCAACAGAGTAAAAAAACAAATGACAAGGATTTAGTTTTACTTGGATCAACAACAAACATCCATCAACATTTGCCAAGGAAGCAAATGATGTTTTACTTTGAGCAAACATCTTTCAAAGGTCCTCTTTAAAGTGACAAAAGCAAGGATGTCACTTTGAGGTCTGAGGTGCCCCAGATTAAGCCATGATCTTTTTAAATGTTTCATATTCATGTGAAAGTTAGACCATGAATAAGGAAGACTGAAGAATTGATACTTTTGAATTCTGGTGTTGGCAAAGAGTATGGAAATGAGCTATCAGAACAAAACAAAACATACGGGTTAGGTAAAGTGTAGCCAGAATGTTAGTTGAAGGCAAGGATGGTAAGACTTTGTTTCACATTATCTGGCGATGTTAGCAAGAGGGCCCTGGAGAAGGATGTCATGTTTGGTAGAGAATCAGGGGGAAAAAAGGAAGATTCTCATTAGGACGAGCTGACACAGTGGCCGCACCGATGGTCTCTAATACACAGTGATTATGAAGATCGGGCTGGATTAGGTGATGTTCTGCTCCCTTGTATGCAGGACAACTCCGCTTCAGAGCAGCCTGCGGACACCCAACAACAGCTTCACAAGAAGCCATTTTTAAATTGAAACTAATTTCTAGTTAAGAACAGAAACAAGTTCATATATCTGAAAGCATTTCTTTAAACACACACTCTATTAAGCACAACTTACTCTTCTACTTTGCAATATTTCCCAGGGAGCACTCCAGTGAGTGTCATTTACATTGTTGTTATGTCATGAGTCACCCATGACTCATAGAGACCAGGTGTTCTGAACCCTGCCCTATCCTGAGACCGTCTCACTGTTACTGGGTCAATCCATCACATCCAGAGTCTTCCCTCTTGTGCTGTTCCTCCACCCTCCCATGATGTCCTTCTCCAAGAACTGGTCCCTCCTGGCAACATGCCTGAAGTATGTAAGATGGAACTGAAAAATCCTGCCTCTAAGGCATAAGTTGCTTTTACCCTCTCCAGGACAAACTTGTTTGTTCTTTTTGCAGTCCATGGAATGTTCAACACTCTTCTCCAGCCCCACAGCTCAAAGGCACCGGTCCTCCTTCTGCCATCCTTAATCCTTGTCCAGCTCTCTGATGGATATAGCAAGTAATTGCCAAGACCATGGTCTGAATCAGGCACACCTTAAAGTATGTTAATTTTGATTAGCATTGATGGGCTCTATGAAGAAGAATGTGACATAAGAATTGGAGGAAGACTTATCAACAACCTGTGTTATGCAGATGACACTACTTTGCTTGTTGAAAGTGAGGAGGACTTGAATCGCTTGCTGCAGAGGATCAAAGAATACGGTCTTCAACATGGATTACATTTCAACGTTAAAAAAAAAAAACCCACAAAACAACAAACAACCAAAACACAAAACACCAACCCACAAGTCTTTACCACTGGGTTAATGGGTAACATCATGATAGATGAAGAAAGGATTGAAACGTCAATGATTTAATCTTACGTGGGTATGTAACTAATACCCTTGATCAGGATTTAAAAAAAAAAAATAGGGAGTGCTGGTGGCCTAGTGGCAAAGAAGGTGTGCTGCCATCGAAGGTATGCAGTTCAAGGCCACCAGTGACTCCACAGGAGGAGGGGCAGTCTCCTCTGGTGTGACTAATTGCCTCTGAAAACCCACTGGACAGGCGGCTCTGGGTGAGTTCCAACTCTACGGTATGCAACAACACAAACATAATAATTATATAAGAAATAATTATCATTTAATGGTGTTAAATGTTATTTTACAATAAAAAAAGAAAATAAAAGAAATGTTATTTTACAATAAATATTTAATAATATTAAATAATAAAAATAAATTTGATAGTAATTGTTATTTAATAATGTTAAACAATCTTAAAATCATTATTAAAATAATAGTAACTTAATATTGAAATATTCCATTAATATTAAAATAATAAGCTCAGTTTTAGATGAGATCAGAACAGACAGAGGGAGCTCTGGCCGCTCAGTGGTAAGGGGTAAGGGGCTGCACTGCAATCTCGAAACCCTGTGGTTCGAATCGACCAGCTTCTCTGTGGGAAAAAGCTGGGCAGTCTCCTCCCATATGATTTATTGCCTCTGAAAACTCACTGAAGGGTCAACTATGCATCAGTTTTGACTCAAGGGTACACAATACAGACAGAGTTAGGACTCGGGAAAACTTGTTGCTGTTACATGACATCTCAATACATTTGCGTAATTACACTGCGTATCATAAGATAAAAAAAGGTTTTGTCAAAGAGGATTCTATGTCAACTAAGAGTTTGGGGAAGACTTAAGGAAATTCTCTAGGAGTTAATATTGTTTCAAATGCTGAAGAAAATGTTTAGAATGCATTCTATTTTGAATAAAGAACAAAACTAAAGGACTTTTATTTAACTGTCGTAAAGAAATTCTTTTGGACATGTTAAAGACCCTTCCATTTTGTACATCACAGAGAAGAAGAGTAAGGAGTAGAAAATTAGTAGTCAAATAGGTCTCTGTTCCTTCTTCCACTTGAACTTGAGAAATAGATCATTTTCTGTTTCTTTCTGGCTACTCATTTTTACTTTGGACATTTTTAAAGTTTCCCAAAGTACAAAAAAAGAGTCAAGCTATTACCTCATTTCCAAATGGTGCTCAATTATGTAAAGCTCTGTCTTTTCGTCTCTGCTTTCATTAGTTGATAGTGGTCAGTGAATTTAATGAGCAGACTTTGTCTTAGCCACTGAAATACCATTTATTACGGATCAAAGATTTTGCATAGCGTACCTACTACTCCCTACATCTGACCAAACAGATAAATAATTCAGGGAATATTTATGAGTTTATTCATTTGTTTTGCAAACCTTGCTTATCTTTATGTGAATTAATGTTCAAATTAAATATTCATGGGCCAATTTATGTTATTGGTTTATTTTGTGATACCCAGATGTTATTTTTCCCTCTCTCTGTAATCAGCATGGATAATTTGAGATTCAAATCCAAACTCTGAGCATGATTGTCAGAGCTGTATATCATTAAAAAATGAATAATAAAATACAAGAAAAATTATTTAATCTTTTGTCTTTCTTTAAATGGGACAGTACCTCAGGGAATCTTATTTTTTACCTCAGAATGGTTTAAATTCTGTAACATCTGTATTTACGAACACATTTTACAAAGTAGCCATTTTAAGGCCTTTTTGTTTTAGAATTGTTCAACACTCAAAGATAGTTAAGGGACTCCAAAAATGTTTATTTTAAAATGTAGTCTGTACCTAAAATATTAACACTGTTAGACCCATTAGAAAAGAAAACTGGCAGGTTATTTAAAATATGTATTAATTTATTTAAAATAACAATCATAAGCCAATTATAGAGATGTTTATATAAATAACATGGCTGATAAACAGTAACTGGTGAAGTACATGGCTGATAAACAGTAACTGGTGAAGTTAAATCTTGTTTTGATTTCATATTGCTTACTATATCAATAAGTACATACAGGATATTCAGCTGATTGAGATGTACTAATCATACTGATTATAATAATTTTAATTGAATCATTTGTCCTCTCAAGGTAGAATAATAGATATTTCTTTTAAAAATATATTTGTGGTTTTGTGCAGTACAGTATCTTAGCCATGAAATCTATAATTCATTTGCATCCTAGTTTTTCTGATAAAGATCAGAAGGAAAAAGTATTTTGGTGGTGGTTCTTGTTTGATTCCTCCATTTTTATTTTTTTTTAAAAGTTAAAATGTATGTTGTTATGTGGGACTTGGTTATTGCATGAATGGCTGCTAGAACAAATAGGTCCAGTCTGGAGAACGTGAAACCTTTAGGCTGATCCTTGGAGGCAAGGATTTTGAAGCTTCACCTGACATACTTTGGGCATGTTGAATGGAGGGACCAGTCCTTAGAGAGGGCCATCATACTTGGAAGGTTAGAGGGACAGAACAGGAAAGGAAGACCCTGGATGAGATGGACTGACTCAGTGACTAGGATAATGGGCTTAGTAGTTTTGTCAGTGACAATGAGGTTGGCCCAAGATAGAGCAGGGTTCAGAGCTGTTGTACATAGGGGTCGTTATGAGTCACCAGCAACTGGATAACATTATCAACACAACAATTATTCAAGCTGCTGCATATCTTATGTAATATTTACATCATTAGAATTCTTTTTTTATATCTACTATAGGAGTTTCTGCATGTTTCCTGTCTCTAAATGCTGTCTTTTATATAGAAAAGAAATTTGGTATATATTCTGAGACCACTTCCTGTTTATCTTTGTGTCATAAAACCTCTAGCAGTATCCCTGGCCTAAAGAAACATGTTCGTGAAGAATTAATATATTGTACATTCTGTATAAAACAATACTGAGAAAGGTGACATTGGTTTTCATTTTTTTTCAAGTCTGGCTTTAATAGAGAAGGTTTGGATTCTCACATCTTCTTTTGAGTTTGGTGTGTTGCAAAATACTGTTTTTTTGGTCAAAGTATCTGAAAAAAAGCCAACTCTAGCAGTTACAAGGTTAAAATACAAGTATTTTAGTAACCTTAAAAGCTAATGTATTTTTTTTCCTCATGAAAAAAAGTTACAAGTAGCTTTTCAAAAATTAATTGCAACATGGAATTTTATCAGAGGTCTTTTCCTTTTCTGATATTTTCAAATCCATTGGTCCAATACATTATTCAGAATATATTTTGGTTGTTTGGAAGTTTATTTGATTTCACTGATTGATGGCATTCAATAGGGTTTTTACGATTCTCCATAGACAGGCTTTAGGTATTGTGTGAGATTGACAAAACCAAGCTGCATGGCTGATAATTTTGGATAATAAAGTTGTAGGGAGTACTGATAGCCTGCTGGCAAGAGTCTGCTCTGCAACACCACAGGCACGCGGTTTGAATCCACCAGCTGCTACACTGAAGAAGGATGGTCAGTTTCCTCCCATGCAAGTAACTGCCTCTGAAAACCTGTCTGAGGATCAGCTGTGGGTCACTTCTGACTTGATGGTACACAACAGCAACAATAATAAAGCTTTACCCTGATAATTCTCTCTTGATGAAGACTGGATTAAGTCTTTCTGCATCTACTCGATTAAGTCATAAATTTAGATTAATTACCAACAACAAAGCCATGAGTGTGGGAACACTGACAAGCAAACTTGACTGCAGATCTCCAAAGCTTTCAATTTCTGACAAGGTCCAGGCACCACTTTCTACCTCTCCCTAGGAGTAGACGACATTGTCTCCTTCTTTCTCCGACAAGTTTATGCCTTATGTAGAGTCTATTCTGCTGTAGTAATGAAGTGGGTACTATTTAGCTTTGTGTGAAGAATTGCCCTGCAGACACAAAGGTACATGGTTCGGATCCATCAGCTGCTCTGCAGGAAAAAGATGAGTAGTCTCTTCCTTTGTGATTTAATGCCTCTGAAAACTCTCTGGTGGGTGAGCTATGGGTCAGTTCTGACTCACCGGAACACAACCAACACCACCAAGCCAACAGACACGCTGCTCTCTGTATCTCCTTTCTTGGTGGTGGTGCGAGTCCCATTTTCTCCCTCTGAGCATGCTCAGTTTAAACCTGGAGGGATGGAAAAGCTGACCAACACCTGTGTTATATTCTACACATCTTGTTTGCGTGTTTCCACCCAATGGTGGTAAAAGGTGCCTTTTACCATTTTGATTCTATTAGCAAGCTACTTAATCAGCATGGTGTGCCTGATTCTTCATGCACCAAAGGCTGATGCCATAAACCTGGGCCAGACTAGATGGTACCAACGGCTGTGAAACTCAAACTGGAGTGATCTGTCCCTGTTGATATTGTTGTTATGTGCCACTGAGGCACCTGATGACTCATAGCGATTCGTAGTGATTCTGTGTATGGTAGCTCTGAATCCTGCCCTGTCCTGAGCCGTCTTAGTCACTCTGACACACATAATCCCGTTGCCCCACTTACTGTGTCAATCCATCTCCTCCGTGGTCATCTTCCTCTGTTCTGTCCCTCCACCCTTCCAAGTACATGGGACTCTCCTATTAGACATCACAGATGGAGGCATGCTGGGACCACCAGGAAGAATGGATACAAGTTTTTGGATGACTTCATGGAACAGAAGAATACCAGGTCCCTGAGCTATCATACCTGCTCAGAATTTTATGTACGCAATCAAAGATTTGTCTCTACCATTTATATACACGATAAATGGTTTGTCTCTAGTATTATAAAATAACAATGAACTAGGTTAATGAGGGGAAGAAAAGTTATTTTGTGGAGTCATGAAATGTCAAATGTTTGAAAGAGTTCAACTGCTCAGTCGTAGTTGAGCTAGTCCGGATGTCTCTCCCAGTCGACATGAGATTCTCTTCCCCTTAAGTCTGAGGCATCTTTCTTTGTATTATGCAGAGCGAATGTCCTTTCAATACTCGCATATTTAATTACAATTCACTCTGGAGAATTTAGCCAGATGGCATATGTTCTGTCATTTCTGCCTCTCCAGAAGGCCATAAAATCACTCTTGTGCAAAGTGTGAGAGACTGAGAAAATGAACACTTCCGCACTGTCCCGTCGCTGTTGCTTCCACAACCATGTTGCTTAAATCATGATCATGTTGCTTCAACTCAAATCTTTGGTTTACATTTCTTAATTGTTCTAAGGATAAACTCCAAACCCCACTAACATGGCCTCCTACCTTTCCAGGATAGTGGTCCCATTGTGGTTTTCTGGAAAGCTCGGTGCCCTGACTTTCACTTAGTTTTCAAATGGTCGTGCTTCCTGCTTTCTCAAGATTTCATTCATTTGCTTAACTCTTCCTTGAACGTTCTTACCGTCCCTCATCGACTTGTTAAATGTTCATGTTTAAGCTCACGTTAATGATTGATTGCTCATCTCGAAGAAGCCCTTGATGGCCTTTCAGACTGGTTAGTTCTCTTGCTAAATTTTTTTTGAAAACACGTTGTTAGCACATTTGTTACCACTTTTTTCATGTCTCTGTTAGAATCTATGAAGTTCATAATCTTATGAATGTAGAGCTTTTACATTATTGAAGTATTGGCAGCTTGGTGTGTCTTTTTGTACTTCTGTCTCAAGACTATGACAAAACTTCTAATATGCTGGTAAGTGCTATTGAGTCGAGCATGACTCATAGCGACCCTATGAACAAAAGACCAGAATCCTTTTCTAAAACTATTGTTGTTTCTCTTTGAATCAAACCAACTCCTCGCTGACCGTCCACAGATTTTCTGAGGCAGTATAATTCATACGAGAAGAGATTGCCCATCCTCTCACGTAGTAGCTTCGAACCTCTTGTCTTTGGGTTTGCAGGCAGCTTTGTATCATTAAGCCATCCATTATCAGAGAGAAAATGAGAATATATTTTATTACCAAATTATCCTTTTAAAACCAATTAAAACAAGATGATGCTTAAACAATGTGATCCAATCATTTCTCATTTAAATATCTAAGCAGATAACAGTACTGTATGCTCACACATCTTACACAAACCAGAGTGCCCAAGTTTCTGATATTTCAAGAAAGCACTTTAAGAGTTTGCATTATGAAATGTAGTAGTTAAACATTTTGAAAGAGTCTGATTCTCTCCCATTCCATAAAAGCAGTTCCTGGCGCTAAGTACTCTTTTAAAGGAGATAGTATTTTTTTTCTCTCACACAGTGCAGGGATTTTGAAGGATGTAACCCTAGCATGTAAATGGAAATTTCTTGAGAAGAAAAGGGGATTATTATTAACCAAGAGAGTAAATGTCAGTAAGGATTTTGAGTGGGATTTTGCTACTTGTCAAAAGAACATTGTAAAACATAAGCCTATCTTACTTTAGATTATTATTACTCTGTAGGTAAATTCACTAACACATTTTCTTCTGACTGGACACCTAAAACAATTGCTTTGTTATTAAATTGAAATTTACCTTTAGGATAGTATGGCGTTAAAGGTTCAGTATATTACTAAGCTACCAATTATCATTTCCATGTCATTATCTTTCCCCCTTTTTTCTTTTTTGGACAGTGTGCTAAATAAAATCTATCTTTCTTGACTTTTTAAGCTACTGTGATATATATTTTCTTCACTAACTTGTAGGATAATGGTTGATAACTTCTGTCAATACTAGTTCAACCTCTGCATCAAAGGGATGTGAGAATATTTAGAAGGAAGATTAAAGATGTAAACCTAGGGCTCCTCCTGGGATTAACCCTCTCAGCCTTTTCTGAGATCTTGACATTTGCTTCAAGGCCAGAAACTAATTTACCTACCGTTTGTGACTTCAGTATATGATAAAATCCATGGCTTCTTTGGGAACCCGGTCCCAGAGAAATTGAACCCAAGATCAGGAGGTTTCCAAAACATTCTAAAAATCTCTACTTGTGACTAAGAGTCAACCTTTGCCCAGAGTTGTAAGCTAAGCTGAGATTCAAACTCAGAGAAAATTGACCAGATCTGAAACTCTACCTCCCTCCATAAATAAACTTGATGCCGTTCTCCTTCAAATAGGCTAGTTCCTGAAACTCCACCTCCTCTCATGAATAAACATCGTGTCCTTTTCTCACCTCAGAGGTTGTGGTGTTTTTTTTTTCTTTTTTAAATCTGTCCTCCTCTTTGTTCTGAGAGTCATATGTTGCATAGCTAATGTGCCCCATGCCTTCCCCTTTGCAAAAGTTCTCCGTAAGAAAGTGTTCACTTTTATGAAATGCTCTGTTCTCACACTCTGTTATTCTTGCTAGTGGGGATAAAAGAACCTGCAATTTAGAAAGCAGTTATCCTGCAAAATGTTGTGGAAGTCCTATTTTGCTGACTATGCTTACTGTATCAAGGACATGAGAGAAATGTGAAGAAGTTGTTCTGAGCTATATGAGAGATAAGGAGCTGTATAAGGGTGCTGTGGGATGTTCCCTTGAACTTGGTGATGTCTTTGGATGCCCTATGAACATTCTCTGGGAACATTGTTAGGACTTGAGTCCTCTGGGTTCTCCAAGGAAACAAAATTAATAAGAACAAGGGATTAAGGAACAGGTTCTTCTAACTACAGGGTTGGTGAATCCAATATTAGCACAGACAACAGGTTGAAGATTCCATCAAGTTTATGTCTCAGGGTCTACAGACTAGACAGAAGGAAGAGCAGGTGAGTCCCGGGAAGATGTCTATTTATAGTGCTATTAGGTCTTCAACTGATTGGATAAAGTCCGTCTATGTAACAGAGGCCAATTTAAGGCCAATTGATTTGAGCATAGAAAGCCTCAGTTACATAGTGGGTAAGAGGTGGCACTGCCAGCCACAGACAGGCGATCTGAATCCACCAGTAGCTCAGAGGGAGAATGGGCAGTATCCTCCAGTGTGATTTACAGCCTCTGAGAACTTGCTGGAGGGTCAGCTATAAATCAGTTCAGACATGACAGGAATAAGCTTGAGTTTTGAGTTGATTTAAGCATGTGTGACAACTTCATAACAGCATCTAGAATAATGTTTGAACGAAGAGTGGCCACCGTAGCCTAGTCAAAGTGACACAGATGATTGGCCACCAAATATGATCAATTATAAAGACTAGTCAATTAGCCAATATTAGAATGAGAGTCAAGTTCCAGGATTAGAATAATTTCAGTACCAACCAACACCTTCCCCCCTCAATACATACACAATGCTGCCTGAATAAAAATTCTAACCTCAATCTTATTGAAGCTAAAGAAAGCAAACTTTTTCAGAAAAGTTGAATTTCCCTCCAATGTGATTTGTAATGTTGACCTTCACCATAGCAAAACTTGTAATCACATAAAATTAGATAGACTGCCATATTGCTTTGAAGTAAAAGTTAATTTCAGACCATTGTTTCTTTTGAAGGTCAAAAGGGATACAGAAAGGATTGGAAACCAAATTGCAAAGAATAGTCTGTGTCATTGTTAATATAATTTAAGTAGCAATAAAAGAGAGAGAGATGGTAGAAATTTAAACTGAAGAACCAAGTACTGGACATTTATGAGTAGAAACTCTTTCCCTATATGGGAAATGGAGGTTTATTTTAACTGTGTGGTTAACATTCAAACTTTAATGATGCATCGTTCATGGTTATATTCAGAATTTTACTGTTTTAGAATGAAAAGCAAAACTGGCCTACAGAGTTTACTGTGATTTTAAATTTTATTGCTTAATTATGGCCCTCAAAAGTACAGAGAGCAATACTTTACCTTCAACACTTTGAGGCAATCTGAGGAAGTTTAGCTTTATTTCACAAAATCCAGTTAATGAATCGTATTGTACTGTTGGGTGTCTTGTTACGGCGTTAATCATTCTCCTTGTGAAGAAAATGTAGACTTTGGTTTAATGAGAGAGAGAGAGAGAAAGAGAGAGAGAGAGAGAGAGAAGGTGAAGGATGCAGGTGGATTTTAGATGTTCTTGATGCTGGATATGTCCTCCTTGATTGGAGAATGAATGTGCATCATCTGAGATAGTGGAAAAGCCCAAGAAGTGAAATTAAGGGGGACTCAGTTCAACTTTGAACCACGTTCAATGACTTCACAGCACCGAGACATTATTGTGTCTGTGCCGTCTGGAAATGACACCCTAAGGCATGAGATCTAAAGGAATCTAGGTGGTGGTCCATGTGGAAGCTGTGACTACCCAGCATGCTCTGCCAGAAATGAGCTTTGTTAAAAGAGAAGGGTGTAAAGTTTCCTTTTTCCTGGAGGTCATGGCCTGGGTGGAGGTTAGAGGTGAGGCGCTGTTTGGTAGTGTCTGGGTAAAGGTGGCTACAGTGGTGGCTGGGCCTGAGATAGTTCTAAAGGTCTAAGTAACTGAAGAGGTTGGAGAACCTGAAATGGCACATGAATGATGTCTGATACTGGTACCTGTTTATGTTGTTATTAGTGACCTTCAAGTTCAAAACCAAATGTACAATTTGGATTAGGATTAATCCATCAAGTCTGACTCATAGAGACCCAATTCATGATTTGGATCAGACCACAATTTTTGTCAAACCACAAGGTTTCCACTGGCTGATTTCTAAAGCAATTTGCCAGATCTTTCTTCCTACTCTGTCTTAGGGAGGTCTTGAAAAACCTGTTCAATATCACTGCAATATGTAAGCCTTCACTAAGGGGTGTGTCGTTGCATAGTGGGCTAGAAATTGGTGGCTATTGACTAAAAGGTCAGTTAGGGCCCAAAAGCTGTTCTGTAGGAGAACATTACAGCAGTTCTTGTTAAGATTCACAGCCTGGGAAACCCGGTGTGGGTTGGAGGTGAGTCAGAACTGACTTGATGGCAGGGGCCTTGGTTTTGAGTTGGTGCATGTCAAGCTCTGATTGGAAATCAAACTCTGCATATAATGGAGACTTCCATCAGCAAGCCAGCACCATCAAGACAATCTTCAAGTTGTTGAGGGAAAATAAAATTATTTTTGAAAATAATTAATAATACTTTTACTTTTAGAACTCAGTGTAAATACTGTATTGCTAATTGTTCAGGGTTGTTGGTGCTGTTGTTGTTGGTACCGTCGAGTCAGAACTGACCCATGGTTTATCCTCCAACGGGTTTTCAGAGGCAGTCAATCGTGCAGGAGGAGAATACCCATCCTTCTCCAGTGGAGCAGCGGGTGGCCTCAAACCAAGTGCCTTCTGAACTGCAATGCCGCTTCTTGACACTAGGCCACCAGAGCTTGTATAGGAAAGAGGAGGGAATAAAGATAAAAAAAAAATTACAGTCTTCTTTTTTATTCTAATGTCCTCTCACACAATCTATAATCTCCAAAACTCAGTAGAGGGTCGGTAAAGAATTGATTATGACTCCAGGGCAAAGGAAGAGCTGCTTTAAAAAAAAAAATTTGACTTCTTCCTGGTCAGCTAATGCCCGTCTGCCTGTGGGACCCAAGAGCTTCCCAGCATGCTGTGCTCTGTCTCCCTTTCTGGTCCCTGTTATGCTTGTGTCAGCCTTTCCTCAGAACTCCTATTACTGGAAGCATTCTTAGAATTCTTAGCTATCGGATAGGGATATACTTTACTGCATGCAGTTTTTTTAAAAAGCAATAAAATAATAATTCCAAGATTTTTTCCAATTGAAGAATTTTTAAAAATAACATGATAAGATTTTTTTTTAAGTCTGGTGGCCTGATGGATAGGGAGTTGTTCTGGATTCCCGGAGGTGGGTGGTTTGTATCCACCAGCTGCACAGGGGGAGAAAGGTCCTCCTGTGTGATTTACAGTCTCTCAAAATCCATTGGGGGGTCAACTATGAGTTGATTCCAACTTGACACCAATGATTTTTAAGTTTTTATGCTAAATATATTCAGGTAATGTCTCTGTCTAGATACACAGACTGGTATGGGAAAGAGAGGAAGAAACTTCCTAGTCAATTTAGGTTTTGTAAGAGAGCACTATAAATAATTTGGGATTAAAATTTAATTTCAGCATTCATAAGGCTAACCACAAACATAGTGAAAGTTCTGTCACAATTTAAAAAAAAAGTCAAACTCTGGAAAAGATGAATACAGTCCAAAAGGAATACACGATTAGGTATTGTTTGCACAATAGAAATCTGGAACAAAAGGTGTATTGCAAAATGGACTGGAGGAGGGAAGAAAGTTTTCAGTAATGAGTGAATGCTGGTTTTTTAAATGCCAGAGATTCATGATTCTCCTTAACATTAGATTAAGAGAACAAGGATGTGATCAAGGCTTTTTCTTCCCAGTTAGAACCAAAGTAACCAGTTGAAACGAAAACTTCAGTGCTGAAGACAAAGTCCTGGCCAAAAATGTCTGTTATTCTGAGAATCTCTCCACCACTGTGATCTCTCTTAATGTGTCAAGCTTGTGTGTAGTATCAAAAATTTTTTAAAAAATCAATTCATCTCTTTAATACATCTAATTACTTTTTTCTTTATTATGGCAACATTTATGATCTTAAAATGTGTTATCAGTTTAAGAATTCTTCCCAAAAGAACTAACGATGCGTATTTTTGTTATTGTTAGTTTTTTTAAAAATACCTACTACCAAAGTAATGTAGCTTTATAGAGTTATTTTAAAATGTGGCTTGCATCATTTGACTGTGATTTTGAAATGCATAAACTGCACATTTCTTTCTTTTTTTATTAATTTTAGTGAATATTTACAGAGGTTTTTTATTTCCATTCATTCATTATTGCATTTTTCTCCCTCCCCCCCGCTCCCCAGTTCGTTCTTCTCTTTGAAAAGTAAAATTCCTTCATTGCTATACAATCCTCCTCTCCCCCACCCCCCGCCCTGAGTACACTCCACTATGCAACCTTCATTCTGAATTCTTGTCATAACCATAACACCCAATCATATATCACTTTTTAACTGTTCTCTCCCTCATCTGTTTCAATGCAGTATACATAAGTATTCCATTTTTCTCAGTCTCACCCCAACCCTGATGTCAGTCCTGTTCCACAACAGTGGCACTATGCAGTATTTGTCCTTTTGTGACTGAGATATTTTACTCAGCATAATGTCCTCCGGGGTCACCCATTTTGAATAATATTGCATGAGTTCCTTGTTTTTCAATGCAGCATAGTATTCCATTAATGGTTTCTTTTATTATTTACTACCTACCTTTCTCCAAATTACAGAGGAGAAATAATGCTAGTTTGAGGATTAAGGTGATGTTGAAAGATGAACAATGAATAAAGGTGACAGAAGAAATGATGCCTTCAAACTGTGGTGTTGGAAAGAGTACTGAATATCCCATGGACTGGCAAAAGAACAAGTATGTCTTGGAGAAATTACATCCAGATTACTCCTTGGAGGCAAAGTTAATAAAACATATACTTTGGGGAGGTTAGGAGGGGCTATCATGTTTGAAAATATGGAGAGTCAGGAAAGAGAGGGAGATCCTCAATCCAATGGACTGACAGAGTGACCCCAGCAATGTGTTTGCATGTGTCAGAGATTGTGAGGATGTGTCGGGACAGGACAGGGCTGAGATCTGTTGCTCACAGGGTTGCTATGAGTTGTATTCAACTCAACAGCATCTAACTACAACCACCACAACCTAACTTTAGAGACAAGGACAATGAAACTTGTACTTGCATTGTAAACAAGCCATCATCCTGGGAAAGACAGAGAAAGAGAGGGCCCTCCACAAGACGGATCGACACAGCGGCTGTAACAATGGCCTTGAGCATGGCCTAGATGGAAAGGAGACTGCAGAAGGCCAGGTGTACATCTGTTGACCATAGGATTGCTGTCAGTAGTCGTGAACTTGGCCGCACCTAACGACAAGAACAGCAACCTTCTGTGCTCTCCACTGAAGCAAAAACACAATTGGTTTTTAATTTCTGTGTATGATTGTCATTCTGTATTTTCACAATTAAAAGTAGTCCATCCTATTCAATAAACTATGTCAAACAGTATCTGCAAAAAAAAAAAAAAAAAGTAGTCCATCCCAAGTTTATCTTTTAAGCTGCTTCAATCAACTATCTTAGTGGTGTTATTTACATAAAACCAACATGTCCAATCAGGGGAAGCCAGAGGAAGCTTCACCATCATTGTACCTCAAAAGCACCGTAGTTATACGTCCTGGTTGACTCCAACTAGAGTTGGAGAAACTTAAATTTGCATAATAGTTTACATTTCCTGTTGTTATTTGGTGTCATCAAGCCAAGCGTGTCTCATAGTAACGCATAGTAACTATGAACACATATGTACCCTGTCCTTTCCTGTGCCATCCTTATTACCTCTGACGCACTTGAGCCAATTGCAGCAGTCACTGTGTCAATCCATCTGGCTGAGAGTCTTCCTCTCTTTCGCTGACCCTCCCCCTTTCCATGCACAAGGTTCCTCTCCAAGGAAGAGCCTCTTCTAACAACGGTTTCTCTGTAGTGTTGCCAACCTTGATGACTAAATTTTCACTTTAGCTGTAGCTGGCAATTATTCGGAACATGCCATCTGAATTAATGAGGAGCCTAAAACTTTACTGTCATGAATAAATTGGCAATAAGAATTTACAGAGGGAAATTTTAAAATGCATTGTTCTTACATGTAGGATTATTATAGCCAAGCTTATAATTATCTAGCATAGCAATTAAATCTTCATCAATGTTTAAAATAAACTTACTAAAGAAAAAAGCAGTGGGTGTAATTGAAAAAGAAATACTTGATATATGAACACAGGTCTTTGGTTATACGTTGTTGACAGCTTGGTGATGTGGACTGCAACTGTCCAGAAGCTATGCTGATAATCTCAAGGGTATTTAAGGTGAGACTATGACATTCTTTGTACAAAGAAGTATCCTCTATAGACGTCTAGTATCGTCCATCAGAGTATGAGAACTAATTAGACCGTTTGGTCACCTAGGCCCAACTCTGTGACTTGAACTCCACATAAACTCGTGGGGATTCTTTTCAATGTTCTGCACTCCCATTCCAGGAGAAAGTCCACAATTGCCATTTTTAAGTGGAAAGAAGCGGATATGTTCACATTGACCGCCTTCATTGTGGAAGTTTAACAATTTTCAGTTGATGTACTGAAACGGGTAGGAAAACGCAAAACAAATGGATGAATTGAACAAATGGGTAATTTTATGCTCCATCTGCCATGTCCAGCTGACCAGTCCATTTGATTGGCACGTACACTGTTGATTGATAGGACAGTAACTAAACCAAGTGTAAAAGGAACTTAATTCTCTTTAAACGCATTATGTTACAAGATAGTCACATTATCTCTGAGAGCAGCATAGGTTCAAAGCTATTAAGGGGCAGTGGAAGAAAAAGTTAACATGCATTGAAAGCAATTGCATCACCTGCTGCCCCAGAAAGATTCAAAGGATGAATGAATACACTGAAATCTTTTCATTCACTTGCATTTTCAAACAAAATGTAAGTATTCTGTTTATATATACAGAGGGCTCTGGTGAGATAGGGTAGAGAGTTGTACTATTAACCCAAGAACATAATCTCTGTGGGAGTTCGGATCTAACATTCATTCCTGGAAGAAAGATGGCCAGTCCCTTCCAGTACGATTTACCCCGTGGTAAGCGCCCGTGGCATTTGCCGCTCCTGAAACTCCCTGGAGGGGCAGCTATGGGATGGTTCCAACTTGACAGCAAACAACAACCACAAGCCAATGGAGGGACAGCTGGGAGTCAGTTCTGACTCAAGGGATGTGAGTTTCAGTTTATTTTTCAGTCATCTGAGGGGGGAAACTTGTGACAATCAGCTCCTGTCAAGATGCTAAATCAAGTCCAAACCCACTGGTAGTCCAGTCACTTTCAGTTCATACCAACCTGTAGGACAGAGTAGTAATTCAATAGTTTTCAAGAATGTAAATCTTCACCAAAGAGGTAAGCATTTCTCCATCTTTGGTTGGTGGGTTTAGCCAGCGATTTTTACAAATATGGACTCTACTTCAAGGTGTCTGGGGCAGAAGTGCGAAATTTTAGCAGAGAGTTGAAACAGAATGAATCACTGCAAAACTCACTCCCCACAGGGTACTTGCTCTAAAATAGAAAAGGCGCAGCTAAACTCATTAGCTTCACGTGGATTCCACTCCAGTCCTGGTAGTGGATCACTTGGGTTGCTAACTAAAACCTGAGAGGTTCGAACCCACCAGCAGCTGCCTGGGAGAAAGATGGGACAAGCACTCCTATTATGATTTACAACCTGGGATATGGAACTGGCCCATTCTTCTCCGGCTTAACAGTAAAAAGCTGTGCTGCAAAGTCAAAGGCAAGTGGTTCGAATTCACCAGCTGCTCTGGGGAAGAAGGATGAACAATCTCCTCTCCTGCGATTCACTGCCTTTGAAAACTTGCTGGAGGGTCAGTGATGTGTGGCTTCTGACTGAGGACATACAATAACAACAAATTTATCCTATCCTTTATCCATTGTTCTGGTGGCTTTGTTGTTATTGTTATTGTTAGATGCCATTGAGTCAGCCAACCAGAACTCTGCCCTATCCTGTGCCATCCTCCTCATCTCTGACACACTAGAGCCCTTTGCTAAAGAAGAAGTCATCACCATGCCAATCCATCTCATTAGAGGCCTTCCTCTCCTTCACTGACCCTCCACCTTTCCAAGCACGATGTCCCTTTCTAAGGATAAATTTCTAAGGATGGGATAAATTTCGAGCTTCACCTAGCTACGTGTCAAAATCTTCCATAGACAAAGCTTCATCATCTTTGCCTCCAAGGAGCGCTGTGGCTGTACTTTTTCCCAAGACATACCTGTTCTTTTGGTAATCCACGGAATGTTCCGCACTTGTGTCCAGCAACTCAAAGGCATTAATTTTTCTTCTGTCATCCTTATTTATTGTGCGGCTCTCTGATGTCATTGAGTAGACCAGGGCCCAAATCAGGGCCACTTTAGTCTTCAAACTGACATCATTGCCCTTCAGTACTTTGGAGATGCACCTGATTTGTCCACTGAGATTATGTCTTCTAATTTCCTGCCTCTTGGTATCAAGGGTGTTTGTGGTAGAGAATTGTGCTGTCAATATATAAGTAGGCGGTTCAAATCCACCAGCTGCTTCATGGGAGAAAAATGGGCAATCTCCTGTAAAATTCCCTGCCTCGTATGACCTGCTGGAGGGTCAGCTATGGCTCAGTTCTGACTCCACAGTAACAGTACACTCATCCAATAAGGTTGCAATGGTTCTCCCTTTGCATTTTTTCCTGGGAAAAGGGCAGGGACAGAGGTGAGGGTGAGCTATAGGTGAATTTCTTAAAAATACTGCAGACAGGAACTGGAATGTAGCATCACGGTTATATTGATTAAAGAAAAAATGGTAAATAGGAATGCAAAACAACAACGAAATAAGAAGTATACTTTTTACCCCTTTTTCCTTCAGCACTGCCTTCCTGCAAAGACACCTGGGAAAGGAAAGGCTGCCTGGCACCTGGAGATGTTATGGGGGACTTCTTTTAGAAGGAGCAGCATGCAGGGAAGGAATGCTGGGAGCATCCCTAGAATGTCACGACCTGGCTTTTCCAAGGCACTAGTGCCACCTTTGCGTTAGAATGATACCTGAAGGATGGTTGACTGTGTCACAACACCACCTGCATGGTGTCATTTCAGGAGGCATGTGAGACAATTAAGCAGAGATCATCTCTGCAAAGTTGACAAAAACCCGTCTATGTTTTGCTGCAAAACAGTGACCTTATCAAACTCAAGATGTATTAGATAAATTCAGATGCTACAAGTTGTTGTGCCACATTACCACTTTCCATTGTTTATTTCCTTTTAACTCTTTCCTGGGCACTTCTATTTGAATTGTTGTGTAAGTATAAGCTGCATCGATGTCACCTCTTTAAATTTATTCTCACAGAGATGTCTGTGCTTTTATGCATTTGATAATCTTGAATGATGGAGTAACCAGTGCTGTGGTTTAAAGATTGTGTTGCTTTGCTTCTCCATGCTAAACCACTTCTTAAACTTTCATTAAAATAAACTTAAAAAAATTATCCCTGACAGCTTCAAACTGTTGCCAATTTATTTCTAGCTAAGGGTAGTTATTTAGCCCTATAGAATGTGGAGGAGTATTTATTTTCAAAATTTCTTTTTAATAATATTTACATTTGCACATAGATTGCTCCAAAGATGAAAGTACCAATCCTAGAAGAAGGTTCAGCTGTGATAAGCTAACAGCCATTTGGGGACAAAGGAAATTTTTCTGCTTAATGGTCTTTTGAAATCCTGCTACTACACAGATACCGTCTTATTGAGAAAGTAGAAAGACTTGGGAAAGATTTATGATATTCCAATTTGAATTTAAAATTTAAACACTAAATTAAAAAAAACCCAAACAACCCAACATCTACTTCCAGAGATAACAGAAAATGGGCTTTATATGTAGATAAATGGTTTCTTCTGGAACTTTCAATTCTCTGTGTAGGTGAGTATTCATCAGTACGTATCAGATATATGCATGATTCTATATGCATAAAGAAGAGAAAGGTGGATGTGTATAAGTTGATATTCATGAATCTAATAAATACATGTGGTTGTTGTTATGTGCCATTGTGTCAAGTCTGACAACAGATGTGAACAGTGTCCTACCTGTGCTACCTTCATCAGCTCTAACACACTTGGGCCTATTGCTGCAGTCACTGTGTCAATCCATCTGGTTGAAGGTCTTCCTCTCTTTTGCCAACCCTCCACATTTCCAATCATTATGTTCCTCTCCAAGAACTACTCTCTTTTAGCAACATGCTCGTAGTATGTGAGTAGTTGCTGTTGTGAACCAAAGAGTCAGAATTAACCCTTAGCTGACCCTCCAGTGGGTTTTCAGAGGCAGTTAATCACACAGGAGGAGATTTCCCATCCTTCTCCCACAGAGCAACTGGTAGCCTCAAATCACTTAGCTTCAGGATTGCAGTGCAGCTTCTTGACACTGGGCCATCAAGGAGCACTTTAGTTGCACCTTCTTCGAGATGTTATGATCCACACAGTCAAATGCCTTTGCATAATCAATGAAACACAGATAGACATTCTTCTGGTATTTCCTGCTTTCAGCCAAGATCCATCTAACATCAGCAACGATATCCCTAGTACCACGACCCCTTCTAAACCCAGCCTGGACTTCCG
>NW_006399868.1:996424-997445 GCF_000299155.1 Elephantulus edwardii
TTATTTATTTAGTTAGTTAGTAGTCTGTGGGATATTCAGTACTCTTCTCAGAACCACAACTCAAAGTTATCAATTCTTCTTCTGTAATCCTTATTCAATATCCAGCTCTCAAGGTGAGTGATTGAAAAGAATATGATTTGAATTAGATGCACTTTAGTCTTCAAATTGACACCATAGCTCCTCAGTACTTTGGAGAAGTCCTTGATAACAGACCTTCCCAATACAATATATTATTTTTACTTCTTGGCTGCTGGTGCCAAGCATGTTTATTATGGGTCAAAACAAGACGAAATGGTTCAAAATTTCAATCTTTTCTCCATAATGATGTTGCCTATTGTCCCTGTGGTGAGGATTTGTGTCTTCTTGATATTAAGATATCTGTATTGAAGATTGTAGCCCTTGACCTTCAGAAGCAAGATTGTGTCATCTGTATAACACATATTCATGAGTCTTCTTCCTATCCTCATAGTACGTTTTCCCTCATAATCTAGCTTGAACGATTTGCTCAACATTTATGTTGAATGTTGTTGCTGTTGATTGCCATTGAGTTGAGCATGACTAATAGCGACCCTATGAACTGTATATAACTATCAGCATTTATCAAAGTTCATAGAGTTTCTGGAGGCATGTTGTTTCGGAAGTGGATGCCACTCCTCCTTCAAAATACATTGAGTAGGTACGGCAAAAGATATGTCCCAAGAGTGCACTACCAGAGCTAACACTAACTGGACGCTTACTGTGTATTGGACATAACACTAAGCACCTTATCATGCATGATCTGTTTATTTCTCCATTAGTATAAAAATTTAATATATTCATTTTATAAATGAGGCTCTAAAGTTGTAAGATTTAAGTAACAAAGCTAATATCAAACTACGATTTTTCTCCTATGTCTAATGTTGTTGTTAAGTGCCATCAAGTCGTAGATGACTCATAACGACCCTGTGAACAAAAGACCTGAACACTTGTATAACTTTCATTGTTTCTCCAAGTTCATAGAGTTTCTGGAGGCAAGCTATTT
>NW_006399868.1:997866-1043533 GCF_000299155.1 Elephantulus edwardii
AATAAGCAAACAAAGTAAAAGTGGAGCTAGATGGCATTTGTTTAGCGAGGATGCAGCCAGATGTTGTTGTGGTTCCTTATTACAAGGAGCACTATGCCATTCTGTTTTCCAAAGTGTATTGCCGTCACTGAAGTTGAATGTGTGAGAACTTCCATATTTCAGAAATAAAAACATGATGGTCTGCAAGAAAGGTTCTTTTCCATGATACTTCCACTAAATAAAAAATAAGGCATGCGTGCCCAAAGCTTTCTCTGAGGACACGTAAAATTGATTACCCTACCCTCTTTGAGAGCATGTTTCTATGTGAAATACAAGAGACGGAAGTGTAATGATCTAAGCAGAGAGTATCCCCTGGTGAGAATTACTGTTCTAGAAATAAGATCTCTCGGAACAGGAGCTGGATTATCAGACTTATAAAGATCAACCTTTCCTCGTGCATAACTGTCTCTCACTACATAAGATTTATCAAACACAGATGAACATTTCCTAACCAAAAAGCAAATCTGAAGTTCCTTCGTCACTGTATTTACATGTTTATGTAGTAGCTTTATTTTTTTTAAAACCATTTCTTACAGGAATGTAATAAATCATAATGACTTTTTCATTTAATATTTGTATTGTTGTTGAGTGCCGTTGAGTCGTAGGCAACTCATAACAACCCTGTGAATGAAAGTCCTCAACACTTGTATATGTGACTTTCATCCTTTCTCCATGTTCATAGGGTTTCAGGAGGCAAGCTATTTATGGAAGTGGATGCCACTCCTGCTTCCAAAATATTTGTATTAGGGTTTCTAAAAATCAACACCTAGATATTCAGTAGTCTTCTCTTAAATTCTAGGAATCTACAAAGAATTATTTTCTTTATTATTGTGAGATAGTCAACATTTTCAATTATTTGGATATTGTTTGGAATGTTGCTGAACATTTACTTACGACATTTAAATTACAGAAAGGATATTACTCATGATTCTGTATCAGATCCTTCAGACTTGGATTTCATTTATATTTTTTTAATTTTACCTTGGTGATATATATCATCATACCTCTTTATTGCTGAGCATATATTTTTTCATATTCTGTAAAAACTGTTCAACCCATATTGTATTTAACTTTTACTCCTACTAATTACTGTATTTTCACATATATGTGGCTACATGAACAACACACTGATGGATATAGCATTCACAATATTCATAGTTCATAATGCCTGAGATAATGACATGATTTTAAAAAAACATCATGCATGTGATTTGTGTGAAATGTATATTCTCTCAATCAAGGATCTTTCATGAATCTTTTATATAATGAAATAATTTGCCATCTAGAACTTACAAGAAATCTATAAAAATAGTTCTTTCCTGACTGCTATTTACTTCAGAATAAAATTCTCAGAGATTTTACTTACTACTTTTTTAACGACTATTAAAATACATTATTTTTAAATAATTTTTTATTTTAATTGAAATTTTAATGAAAGTTTATTAAAATACGTCCTTTTTTAAAATTTTATTATCTTTTGTGCATGTACCGTCAAATCAGATCTGACTGGTACAGGAGGAAATTGTCCCTCCTTCTTGGGAAGAGCATCTGGTGGATTTGAACTGTGTACCTTTGGGATTGCAGTACAGCTTCTTGCCACTTAAAATACATTCTTAACACAAGGTACAACATTCATTTAGCCAACAGAGAGAGAGTCTAGAGAAATTGGGCAGAATACACATATATTCTTGATATCACAATTTTAAAGACTACAAACACAAGGTTGTTTTGTTTTCAAACACAAGGTTTTAACTGCTTTTTGAAGTACATATTTAATCTCAATGGCCTCTGATTCAAACTCATGTTCTTTTTAGTTTATCATTATGCTTACCGTGTGTAAAGACTTTTGTTAAAAGGGGTATGTCAAGATAAAATTAAACTATATGTATCTGATCGGACTATCTATAGTTGTTGTTAAGTACCATCAAGTTGTAGATGACTCATAGCGACCCTATGAATGAAAGACCTGAACACTTGTGAACTTTCATCTTTTCTCCAGGTTTATAGGGTTTCTGGAGGCAAGCTTTTTAGGAAGGGGATGCCACACCTGCTTCCAAGCTTGTTTTAATCGGGGGATTCTACAAAACACTGTCCACTATGGGTAACTATTTGACACATCAGTGTCACAGTATTCAGCATCACAGCAACCATGAGTTATGTCTGTACAGCAAATGGACAGACCAATGTTATACCAATTAGCAGAATGTTTGACCAAAACCAATTAAAACCAGGCCTGAGGGCTGCAGATTTAAATCACCTACCTTTGGCTTGGTAGCATAACTTTTTATCCACTAGGCCCACAGGCCCACAGAGCTCTCTCAATGTTGGTGTTTCTATAGTACAGGATATCATATAGTATTAGATATAATATAAAATTAGATATATTTGTAATTATATACATATGTTTCATTACATGCATAAAATTTTATCTATCACTAGATGGAGTTCTTGAGGTCAGACACTCAGATGAGTCTGTATTTAGCATTATAATAAAGACAAAATAGTATTTGAGTTGTAGGCCAAGTAAATTTCTCCTGATCAGGGGACCTGAGAGACCTCCAGGAAGAATTATTTAATCTAAACCTGGAAAAATATAATAGAAACCTAGCAGGGTCCAGTGGCTAGAAGGGTATGATATGAAGCTATTTAAAGAAGAAAAACAAAGCTTATGATTTTACTACTTAAGATAAAAACATTTTGAGCAATTTTTGACAAAATTATAAAAATTTTTTTGAGATTGTTTTCAATTTTACCTTGATTCTAGCATTGGGATAAATGGTCTCTGATCAGGTATTAACCCTTAGAGAGCCATGGTGGCACGATGGTTAAGTGCTTATCTACTAACTGATAAATCTGTGATTCAAGTCCACCCAGAATATTCACAGAAGAAAAATTCAGCAATCTGTTACTCCAAAGGTCACTTCTGACTCATGGAAAGTCATGGGGTTTTGTCAATCTTTTGTTTGGGTTATTTTTCCCTTTTTTATTGTGATTTTAATGCAAGCGATTCAACAGCACATAACTATGACAACAACAACAACAATGAAAGTGTACAGAAAGGTTGGATTTTCATTCTTTCATTGTTGTACATTTTCCTCCCTACCTTCTTCAGTTCACTTTTCTAAAAAACAAAACAAAAAAAATTCGTTGTTGCCTCATCTCCTCCTTGTCTCCTTCCCCCAGTCCACTTTCTATGTACCTCGTATCATGGACTGTTGTCATACAGGTAATGCTGGAGGTGACTGTGCGCACTGGGGATGGTGGGTTCCAACCCCTGATTTTTTATTTAGTAACGTAACACGTTTGACCACAGCAGCAGAGTTGTTCCCTGCAAATAAAGAACTCGACACATAGGAACATAACCCTAAACGGAAGTTTGGTAAGCTCAGATCCTTCAGCAGTCCCGTGGAAGAAAAGCTTGAAGAACTGCTTCTATAAATATCACTATCATGGGACCCCCAGGAGCATTCCACGCTAACACATGGGGCTCAATGAGTTGGAATCCACTCCATGACAGTGGGTTGGGCTTTGGATTTTAAGTGGATTTCACTTCTTTGACTGAACAACCACGTTTATTAGAAAATATGACAGTAATCTAGAAAGAAGTGCCACGTTCTTGTTAGATACAAATACTTCATAAGAATTTCTGCAATGAGGGGAGCTCTGGTGGCCTAGTGGTAAGGAGCTGCAACTACAATCCCAGAGGTGTGCGGTTCTAATCCACCAGATGCTCTGCCAGGGAAGGAGGGACAGTCTACTCCTGTACCAGTCAGATCTGATTTGAAGGTACACTCACACAAAAATAATAAAAATTAAAAAAAATAATTTCTGCAATGAGAGTGAGTATAAGGATCCAGGAGGGGTGGGAGAGGCTGGCAGCAGAGGGATGTGGATGTGCAGGGGGAAGAGGGGATTAAGCATTGGGCTGTACAATTTGATGGGGGGCAGTGAGGAAAATTGAAAGAATTTGTTTGAATTTGTATTAGAATTTTGTAAATATACTAGTGAAATAAAATTTAAAAATTAAAAGAAGAAAGAATTTCTACAGTGAAGTGTCCTTAACTTATCATCTAGTTGCCTTTCACATTATCTTACTTCTTGATCTCAGCATTTACAATTTGAAGATAATAGTAGGAATAAAAGTTATTTTTATGGACTCTGTTATCTGTGTTTACCTACATAAAGAGATATACGAGGAAATTTGCCAGAGACGAGTGCATTTTTTGGACTCAGCAAGAAACACATTTGGATCAAACAAGGAAAGCTGCTTTGGCAGAGATCACTTGATATTCCCAGAAAGACCTCATCATTTTGGCCTCAGAGGCCCCAAAACAGTGCTTGGATCTGGTCCCTGCTCTCTCACCTCTCCCATCAGCAGCTCCAGAAAGAAGCCTTTCAGAAAGCATTTTACAACTGTGGTTCCTTGGGAATATTTTATGACCCATTTCATCTTTCTTACATAGTAGACACAATATTTCCAAGCCTCTGCTTCCCTATTCCTTTCCGTCAGTCCATTAAGGGGAAATAGAACTAGACATGGAGCAATATTCTCACTGAAAAGCCTAGTGCACCTTTACCTGTAAGCCCTGGGATGACTAAGCCAAGGTCTGTCTTTTGTAGGATTTGAACCGTTAACCTGTGTATACATCTGTGGTGAGCCATAACTAAACTCTCCTTGACTTACGATTTAAGGGTGTGCTATGACTGAATTCATAGTCTGCATTCATTCCTTTTGCCTAAGTCACATAACTTGGGAAATAATTGGTATCATTAAAAGTGCAATGCTTTCATGCAAAACAGTTACCTTTAGCAAATGTACTGTTTTTCTATGATTTATGAATAACTGAAAAGAATCAACATCACTCAACCCTTTTCAAGTCCTGTGAATTGATGTTGTATAATTACAGCAAATGCATCCCATTACTGCGTTGTCCTTGGAACAGATGATTTACTTTGCCTGTTGCACCTGTGTTGGATTTTTACTAAAATGATGCCATGTTGAAGTGTTAAATGCTGCCAGAAGTAGATGACAGAGATGGTTAAATGTCAATTGTATAGAGTTGTTCTAAAGCCTTGTTAAGTGCGGTGGCTCCATTCTCCCTTGGTTTTCAACGTGCAGGAATATTCCTGGGACTTTCGCTTCTGGAGGCCTCGTCTGTGGAGAGTTAGTGCTCCTAAGCTCCAAAGTTGCACCTTTCTGGTGGTTAGATCCACAGAGGAAGCTCCAGGGCAGAAAGATGAGCAATCTCATCTTTGGCTTTAGTTGTTGGTGGTGCATCCATTTGAGTAACAGTTCCACTAACAGGTCTGCCCTGTGTGTGTATGGCTAGTAAGTATCCTGTCACACACAGCATTGTACTTCAGGATAGACTTCATGATAATCTTTTTGACTATAAATGCAAGACATCATTCTGTATGCAGAACAAAACATTCAGGAAGTTGGACTGTGTGAAGAAGAATGTGACATCAGGATCGAAGCAGGATTCATCAACACCTTTGTTATGCAGGTGACACAACCCCACTTTCTGAAGATGAGAAGAACTTGAAATGCTTGCTGCAGAGGATCAAAGACTACAGTCTTTAATATTATATCTTAATATTATAAAATGTTAAATTCTCATCATCAGGGCAGTAGACAATCTCATGATAGATGGATAATTGTCAATGACTTCATCTTACTTGGATACACAATCCTTTCCATGTGCTTGGCCGCCTCCTTCCACCCAACAAATTGTACAGCCCTGTGGTTTCACCTCTACCCATCCTCACCCCTCTGCTACCTCCTCCCTTGAGTTCCTGTACATGTTTTACTACCCGTCCTTCTATTTTTACAAATGATCTTACATCATAGATTTTTTTCCTTAATATTGAATGACTGATTACTCTCTAGGTCTTCTACATTAGTCACTGTGACAACATAGTTGTAGAAATAAAGAAACAATTCATGATGGGTGTTTAGAAACTCAGTTATATGTTTGATAACATAACCAGTTAAAAATGTTTGATAACATAACCGGTTAAAAATGATAGTGTTGTTCCATAGAGCTCAGTTTGAAATCTCCCTCAGAATAAGTTGCTTTTCTAACTATGCTATCAATCGTTATGAGATCAAGCCCTGGTGGGCCATTTGTGCTTGACCCAATGATCCACATAAACCAGTGTTTCTTCAGATCGTAAATTTCTATAGTGAGCTCCACTGAAGAAACTACTATTGTACCCAGTACACAATTATTACTGGGGTGATAGCTTTCCTGAAATCTATTTATCGGCAGCACAGAAGTAAGCTCTTCTTCAACTAGCCCTTGGGGACTATCATCAGAACTCTAAGTTCTAACTCTACTTATCCCTACACAGATATTGGTGGTGCCTTAAAATTTTCCCCAGATAATTTTTCTTTAATAATAGATACCTTTTTTATTTGGATGGACTATTAGCTCTACAAGAACTGGGACAGCTTGGGAATACGGACAGCAGTGCCAAAAGTATGGTGCCAAATACAAAAGAAGTGTTTTTTAAGAGATACTTGATAGGACTGAATGTATTGCACTGAGAAATGATAAGCTTGTCTCTTGGAGCACTTCTTGTGGCCAGAGGAGGAGAGATCTTATTATATTCATGGAAAATAATGACAGTACAATTATGCTTAATATATCAATGATTCCTATGTTCTCAGTGCTTAATAAATATTTTTTCTTTTTTAAAATTTTAATTATTAATTTTAATGAAAATTTACAGAGACTTTGGATTTCCATTCATTCATTGTTGCACTTTTCTCCCTGCCCACCCCTCCTCCCCCAGGACACTCTACTCTTTGAAAAGTAAAATAAAAATTCTTTTGTTTTACAATCCCTCCTCCCAGGTCCACTCTAATGTGCAGTCTTCGTTCTGGACTCCTGTCATGACAATAATACCTAATCACATATCCCTTTTAAACAGTTCTCTCCCTCATCTGTTTCAATGCAGTACACATTATTTATCCCATCTTTCTCAGTCTACCCCAACCCCGATGTCAGTCCTATTTTACGGCAGTGGCACCATGCAGTGCTTAATATATTAACATACCAACGCCATGCTTCAGGGTCTTGATAATACTATAGGATAGCATAGCACAGTATTTTGGTTCTAATTTCCTTTGTCATCTTCCAGTTCACGATGTATAAATGAAGTGGTAGAGAAGGAGTACATAGTTTCATGGAAAGAACATGCCATTCATTCTTAGTTGCCATGATTTTGACTCGTAATGACCCATGTAATAGAATAGAACCTCTGCATAGGGGTTTCTAGCAGAACTTTCTACTGCAGGGTCACACACTCTTAAAAACTCATTGCCGTCAAGTGAAAACCAACACATAGTTGACCCTTCAGTAGGTTTTCAAAGGCTCTAACTCACGTGGGAGGAGATTGCCAGTATTTCTCCTATGGAGCAGCGAGTGGATTTGAACCACCAATGTGTTAGCAACACAACTCTCTACAGACACCACTACAGCGCCTTGCAGTGTCCTGAGGTAGGTCCAAATCCCCAACCACGTGGTCAGCATCCAAGTGTTTAACTACTGTGCCACCAAGTCTCCTTACAAAGAAAATATACGATACAAACTAGGTGTAGACAAAAATGATTTAACATCAAGGGCAATTCCTGATTTTTTAAAACTGCATATGGTCTTAAATAAGTCAAGCAATGCCATTTCTTGAATTCTAATACTTTGGGTAGGTATATCAAGAAGAAAGCAAAACTGGAATTTTAAAGATGATAGCTTTATTTGTTGATTTTTTAAAAACAAATTATCTTGCCAATGTGTGTATGTGTGTCTATGTGTGTTTGCATTCTTCTAATTATTAAAGTTTTTCTTCTATATTTTCAATTAGAGAAAAATGACTTGGCTGGAAGATCTGATCTTGTTTGGCTACTGGTAGTTCTTCATCTCTTAATCATATTTCTTGTATGTTTGTCTGATCCAATGGCTTTTAACCAAATGTTCTCACATTAGAATGACAAGGGATAATTCTCAACCCTTTGTAAGGTAGAATCAGAATTTCCAAGTGTAGAATTGGAATAATCAAAGTTTTAAAAATATTTCAAATGATTCTAAAATACTCTTAATGCTGGTCTATGCACCAACAGCATTAATAGAAATGTCTGATTAGCACTCACTGAGTTTAAACCGAAAGCCACCAAAACTTTAAAACTAATTTCCCAGTTGCCGTTGAGTCACTTCTGACTCATGACAATCACACGTATTTTGGCATCATTTGTACTTTATAGGGCTTTCATTGTGTCTTCTCAATTAAGTCCAAATAAGTTACAGAGTATGAATGGGAAGTGCTTTGAAGTTTACTTTGGCTTAGTAGCAAGTTTTTATTTGTCAAATGAATCATTACAGTTCCTAACTTCTTCTATTTATTCCTCTGAGGAGGCAATTTTCATGATATCATCAGCATAATATACTAATTGACTCTTAATGGTTATCACTTGGAAGTTCATCCTCACTTAATTATTATAATCCTGTAAGTTCAAATATCCTTGTGGGAAAACAGTAAATGTCAATTTGTTTCCGCCTAGAAAAATGATGTGTGAAGTTTTGTGTCAAGGGGACCTATTCACTTCCTAGACAATCTTTCCAATATTAGGCACAGCTGAGACTATCCAAGATATCACCTTGTTTAGTTTCTGTGGTCTATCTTACACTTTCAGTGTATTTGCTTTAAAAACTAGTTAGAATCAATTGTTCAAAAGAACACCAGTGGAAACTCATACAACTCTTTCCTTGCTAAGACTGATCTCTTGCTTCCAGCCAGGAAATTCTAAGTTTCTACTTAGCATGGCCAATTAAAACTTGGCAAAAAGTGGACTTAGGCAGTATTTGCCATGAAGGACTATATGACCATTCGTTCACATTCAACCCAGTGGCTGAATTAGCCTTTGGATAATCACTCACTCACTACTGTACAGTTGGAATACTTTCATAGTTGATCCTGCAGTGGGTTTTCAGAGGGTTGTAAATTGCATAGGAGGAGATTGCCTATTTTTCTCTCATGGATCTACTGGTTTATTTGAACACTCAGAGAGACATTACAGGTGAAAGTTAGACAATGAATGAATGAATTAGTGATGCAGAATTCTGAATATATGATCTATTGCCTCTCAAAGGTGTGCAGTTTGAATCTGCCAACTGTTCTGTGGAAGAAGGATGAGTAATCTCAAAGGGTCTTATCACTGGGCCAATAGGCAACATCATAATAAATGAAGAAAGGATTGAAATTGTCAAAGATTTCATCTTCCTTGAATTCACAATCAACACCCTTGGTTTCAGCAATCAGGAGACCAAGTTTCATACTGCTTTTGCCAAGATCATTGTTAAGGATTTCTCCAAAATACCAACAATGATGTCAGTTTGAGGAACTAAAGAGTACTTAACACAGACCATGGTTTTTTCATTTATGAGTACTGTGTGTATCCCATGGAGTGACAAAAGAATGAACAGATAAGTCTTGGGGAAAATGGAACCAGAGTGCTCCCTGGAGGCAAGGATGGCGAAGCTTTGTCTCTCTTACTGTGGACGTGTTACTAGGAGAGGCTGTTCCTTTTTTTTTTTTTTTTATGGCTCTTTTCAGTTTATTGCATGAAAGTGTTATACTAGTCCAAGTTAAAAGTGGACCCCAAATGCTTACATTATACAAGCTGTGAAGTTTTAAACTTGTGACAAGGGACAGAAAGGAAATTTTCTACTCATTGCAAGGAAATCCTCACTTAAGTTTCAGTGAGTCACAAGCACTTAAAACCCATGAGCCTTCAGCTGGTCGTCCTTCCCCAGTCCAATCTCTACAAGGAACTGGCATATGTTCTTGCGCTGGTCACCCTGTAGCTGAATTACTTCTCCATATTCTGGGTGCTCAGTTACAGAACCATTGCGGGCAAACTTCTTCTTAAACGCCTTCACTAGTTTCTTTTTATCGTAATCATCAGCGATCCCTTGGACAGTTGTAAGGGTCTTCCTGCCGTTTCTCTGTTGAATTCTTATATGGATATAATCCTCAGTCCCAGCAGGAAGCAGGTCATCACCCTTACTTGCATCAGCAAAGGGGTCGAAAGAGTGGAGGTTCTGGATAGCGGACATAAGATATGATTCCTTTTCCTCGGTGGAAACGGCCTGCGGAAGGCGGTAGCAGGAGAAGGTGGACAGGGGGGACGGAGCGTCGGGAAGTGAGCAGGCTGCAGGGGGAGGCAGCTGAGTCCCCAGCGGCGGCTCAGTGATTGGGGCCGAGGCTATTCCTTGAAAGATGATATTATGCTTAGAAAGGTAGAGTATTGGCCAAAGAGGGGAGGACCCTCAATGAGATGAATTGACACAATGACTGTAACAGTGGGCTGAAGTGTATCAGAGATGATGAGGATGTCACAAGATAGGACAGGATTCAGGTTTGTTATTCAGAGTTCCTATGAGTTATACAACAACATTGGAAGCAGGAGTGGCATCCACTTCCTAAACATCATACCTCTAAAAACCCTATGAACTTTGATAAATGTAGATAGTTATAGAAAGACTTCAGGCCTTTTGTTTATAGGATCACTATGAGTCATGCTCGAATTGAAGGCGCTCAACAACAACAACAACATACAACAGTTTATATGTTATCTAGGCTCAAACATAGTCGAGATTGTAAATAAAATAGGGGTATGTCTCAGCAACAGATAGTGTTTTGTTATGTGGGTGAGGCATCTATGATTCACAACCAACAACAACAAAGAAAACTTGACAGTACAAATGTTGTTAGATCCCTAACCAAAAGATTGGCAGTTCTAACTCACCTAGTCTCACCTTAAAAGAAAGACCTGATGACTTGGCTCCATAAAGACTGCCACCAAGAAAATCCCATGAGGCAATTCTGCTCTGCCACGTGGGGTCACCACGAGTGGAAATAGACTGGCATGAGCCCAAGAACAAAGTTCTGTTCTGGAAGCCTGTGACTGGGCAACATGTTTGATCCTGTCAAGTTTGACTTTATTCCTTTTCTTGGCAGATTTGTACTCTGCTGCACTAGAAACTAGAACTCTGACTGCTGCCCAGATCACCTGACATCTGTCATCTTTCTAGTGGCTGCTTCCACCAAGCTGAGGCTCACGGAATCTCCTACTGAGCATGCGCAAACCCAGCCCAAGAGAAACTTCCAGTACCCCCCTCTGCATAGCTCCCCATCTTCAGTATCAAACAGGATCTACAGGACCAAATCAATTATTGATGAGTGGAACCAGACTCATGATGTGACATATGTCACAGTGACCCCACATGTGCCGATGTGACCACATGTATGTCAGAGTACAACATTGCTCCGTACAGTCTCCTTGGGCTGATTTCTCAGATGTAGATTGCAGGCTTTTATCCTACGGTGTCTCTAGGCACACTTAAATTACCACTTTTTCAGTTAAGCAGCGGAGTCCTTAACCATCAGCACCAGCTCCTGACTCCCTTCTCTGATACACCTTTCCCCAACCCCAGCTGGGTCTCCAGTGCACTGAACTGCCCTTCTCACTTCACCATTGCACTGGGTTAAGGGTTGGAGTGTTAACCTCAGTGTTGGCTACATGAATTTCCGAGCCACTCTAAGGGAGAAAGACGAGGCAGCCTGATCCCATCACCATCACATTCCTTCTAAACCTGATAGGGCTGCTCGATTCTGCTCTGCAGGGTCATTACGATTCAGAAACGACTTTACCGTGGTGAATTGTTACCATTTCTCAGTCTGATAACATCCACCCAGCACAGCAGCCGCTCTTGACCCAGCTAGAAAGGGCGAATCGTTGTAACCCACGTGTCGTGCTTCTCTGCTCCTGGTGATCTGAGTGATTTGACTTCAATGCCAGAATGCCAGCTTCCTTCTGTGCTGTTGGCAGGTGACTAGTCACTTTTGAACTGGAGAGCAAGGGCAGGAGCAGTTAATCTCTCATTGCTGAAAACTAGTACCAGAGTGCCTCTTTTCAGGTAATTTTTGTGAATAACCAAATCAGTATAGTTTCATGAAAATACCAGCAGGTGTCAGCAAAAGGCAAGGTAGTGATGCATAGATTTAATGTTGGAATGTCTAATATTTCATAATCAGGCTTTAGGTCAATATAGAATTTTCTCAATAAGTGATGCTTCTGTGCGTAGTTTGTTCTTTTTTTGGAGATGAGAGATGTGGTGGTGACAGGAGGGACACTGGTGGCTTATCTTTTAGGGAAATCATAGAAATGCCGATCACTCAATTCCCCTGACTTGTCTATCTTATACAGTCACACAAAACAATTTATTTGTCCTACCTTGAAGGGATCGACGTACTTTTACTCCACCCATTAAATCACACCTGAATTCATTGACCTGAAATACAGTTCCAGCACAGACACCCACCGAGGAAAGGACAACTGCCCAGGGGGTTTCCGATGCTACCATCTTTCCAGTAGCAAATTACCACCTTTCTTTGCTGCTCAGTAGCTGATAGATTTCAACTGTTGACCTTTAGGCTAGCAACTAAATGCTTTACCACTGCACCACCATGACACTTTTATTTCAGGACTTAATTAGAGCTTCTGTAGGCTGGAGACTAAGGTGCGCCTGATCCAGGCTATAGTCTTTGCAATTACGTGCTATGAATCGGAGAGTTGGACAGTGAATAGGGATGATAGAAAGAGAATTGATGCCTTTGAGCTGTGGTGCTGGAGAAGAGTGTTGAATATACCGTGGACTGCTAGGAGAACAAACAGGTTTGTCCTGCAGAGGGTGAAGCCAGAATGTTCCCTGGAGTCAAGGATTCTGAAGCTTCATTTGATGTACTTTGGGCATGTTGCAAGGAGGGACTGGTCCTTGGAGAGGGACATCATGTTTGGGAGAGTGGAGGGACGGCGCAGGAGAGGAAGACCCTCGATGAGATGGATCGATTCTGTGAGTGGAGTGGTGGGAATGAGTGCGTTTGAGAGAGTGAGGTTGGCACAGGATAGAACGGTGTTTAGGGCTGCTTTGTATATAGGGTTGCTATGCGTCACAAATGACTCGATGGCACATAACAAAAACAACAAGTTTTCACTGCATTAAAGAAAATAATGAAAACAGCATATTAATTAGTACATTGTCATTCCTGAAAAGGCTTAGTGTTTCTGAATTTTTAGTACACATGGATTTGAGAATATATGAACATTTTTCCTGGGGTGGAAATATTCTGTTTAATGGTGGTGATAGTTGAAAATATCTCTGAGTATAGCAAAAATCATGGTATTGCATGACCAATGACGTGTATGTCATGGAATAACAACCCAGTAAAGCCATTATTTTTAAGATGGTGTTAGTTTCTGAGGAGTTTAGTGTGGGTCAGCTATATGGAAGGCTGAAAAACACACAAAAAGAGGAACAGTCCATTGTTGATGAAGTTTGTGGTCTATATTGCTATTTGATATATTAAAATGTTCCTTTTTTAGTTATTCCAATTGCTTTCAAAACATTGTTCAGATAAATTCATAGAATAAGGTTACTATGAAATTTAAGCAGGACTTTAAATGAAATCAGTTTTGTACAAATGCTAGTATTAAACATTTTCTAATAGTGCACTGTATTTAATTAATATGAAGCAAGTCTACAGAAACTGTAACTTTTAGCCATTTTTGAAAACTATCTTTCAACTCTAAGAATCACTGATCCACTTAATTCATATTCCCCTGATGGATAAATGCTAGAGCTATGCGACTTTAAAATAAAGAAAATTCAACCAGCAAAATGGTGCTCTGTAGGCTGCCTATCTTGTGGTACAAATCATGTTATATAAAACCAGAGTTCAGAATCACCTCCTTATAATATAGGTTATATGGTATATAACATATATATATGTCTCACAGGTGTTATGAAGTTAATGTATGGCTATTTTGTAATTGTGAAAAGCTAACTGAAGAACAGATATAGTTGTATCATGTTATGTGCCATTAAATTGGAATAAATTCATAATTGACCCACCAGTGGGTTTTCAAAAGCTGTAAATTGCAAGGGAGGTGATTTCTCATTTCCCCCCATGGAACAGCGGGTGGATTCCAACCAGGTTGACAGCCCAACTCCTTACCACTAGTCCACCAAAGTTCCCTTAGGCGCTGTTGTTGTTATATGCCATTGAGTTATCTGTGAGCCATGGCAACTCTATGTAAAATGAATCTGAACTTGCCCTAACTCCTGCCAATCTCATCATGTCCAATATACTTGAGCCCATCGCTAATAGGGCTGTCACTGTGTAAGTCCATCTCTCTTTCACTGACCTTCTATCTTTACACACATGATGGTTTTTACCAAGAACTGACCCTTCATAACAACATATCCAAAGTGTAAGAGGAAAAGTTTCACCATCATTTCCTCTAAGGAGTCCCCACCCTTGTTGTACTTTCTCCAGGGAAGGCTTTATTCCTTTGGCAGTCCATGGGGTATTCAGTACGGTTCTCCAATACCACAGCTCACAGGCATTGATTCGTTTTCTACCACCTTTATTTATTCAAATTTCAGATGCATAGCAAGTGATTTAAAAGATGGCTTGGATCAAGTACACTCGTACAGCATAGCCCATTCAAATATGTGATGCACAAATTCTTCATTTAATTTTCCACTTTGAAATGATTGTTCTAATGATATTGGTTTAATGCTGTTGGTCAGTTGGCAATCTCCAAGAATGATTGAGATGGCTTGCACCTTTAACTAAGAAGCTTTAGTGCCCCAGTGGTGTGGAGCTGAGCTACCAGCCCACAGGCACACAGTTTGAATCCACCAGCTGCTGCATGGTCTTAAATAACTTGGATTTCTTAAATCATGTATGACGATGTTTTCTTCTTCACTTAAACCCACACTTGCTACTGTTTAGTTTGTTCTGACTCCTCGTGACACTAAATGAGGTTTCTGAGAACACTGGTCTTTATGGGAGTCGACTACTTAGCTTTTCTCTGTTGAGTGGGTCGACGGATTTGAACTACTGATCTTTCAGTTAACAGCTCTATGTGAAATGCACTATGTAACCAAGGCCCTTTATATTTAATAGCGGCCTAAAATAACTTGACCACTATCATGAATATTTAGGCTGTATGTTTATACATATTTTGCTCTAACTAATGATTTTCTTTTTTGTATGGGCAACATAAGAAACTATTTAACCATTCTGAAACTGCTTTAGGCATATACCAAGACTGAACAAATAAGTAAAATATAAGAGATAAGAGCCTGGTCAGGAAAAGAAGTTACCTAAAATAAGGAATTAAGGGAAGCTAGATAATGAGGGGTAGGCGTGTCAGAAACAGTGTTTGGCTCAAGATAGGGAAGGGTTCAGAGCTATTGCGCATAGGACCATTATGAGTCATAGTTGACTCGATGGCATGTAACAACAAAAACCAGAGAGAATGCTATGGTGTTGGATTGGAATTGAAATTATCACCATGAACCAATGCTTTTCCAAGTGTATAGAGATAAGCATATGTAAAAATAAACACTGATGTGTATCTGTATCTGTATCTGTATCTGTATCTGTATCTATCTGTACACAGTGAGTTGTCAGATCAGTGGCTCATGGGATCTCTATGTACTGAGACACTGTCTGATTCCGCACACCCTCACCAGCTCTGAAGAAGAGTATGAGCTCCATTACCAACACTTCACTGTTGTAGTGGGGATATTGCCGAAGTCATTATGTAAACAAATGGATGTGAATGGATTCCAGATAAAACTTGATTCATAGAAACAGGTAGTAGGCTCGATTTAGCTTTTGGGCTATCATTTGCCAAGCCTCGCTTCAGACTAAAATCAGAACGTAGCATTTGAGGAACAGTTTACCAGTCATCCCAGTAGAGGGTGGACATTTTTCTAAACCCAAACCCCTTACTAATATCAGAAAGTCACAGTTGCTTTTTTATTCCAAACGTAAAACAAAGAGTTTTTGTCTTGTTGCAGCTCTCTGCCTTCTTTTAGTTAAAGCTCCCAGACAGCGCAGGGGATTAAACATTGGGCCTCTAACCACAGGGCAGTGTTTTGAAAGCGACAGGTGCTCTGCCGCGGGGCTGTGACAGTCAGCTTCTGTCAGGACTCGCAGGGAACTCCAGGAGAAGTCCTACTCATTCCTGTTATAAACTGGACTCTGTTGGATAGCAGTGGGATTTTTTGTTATTTATTTTTCCCCAGGAAGGGAGAGGTTAATACTGAGTTTTCTATTTTTTCCAGTGGATTTGTTCTTTTCTTGCTTGATATGATGCTATTTTATACCTTATTTGCTTTATTTAAATTACACTGCTCAAAATCATAATCCTTTATGTCCTTTCATAGCAATATTAAATTAAAACAAAAGACATAAATTGGATTTTGACCGTTTATCCTTGGAAAACATTAATATGACATTATATTGTAACATTATGTTGACAAAATCATTAATTTGGTTTCGATTCTTTTTCCTTACAATAAAATGAAAAGTACAAAAATATGTATCAGTTATCTCCAGGAGCAAATGAATTTAGGATGGCTCGCAGAACAATAACTTAATAAAGAGATTTAATTTGCATGTGTTTATAAGTGCTGAAGAAATATTTAAAGAACTGAGAAGGCTCAGGTTTGTGCTAAACAAGCATATTTTTAAAACAATTCAAGAAATGCTATCTGTCTTGAAGGAAGACAGGCAGGGTACCTTTTAGAGGTAAAAATGGTGAGACTTCATCTCATCTGCCTTAGTCATAGTGTCAGAAAATGCAAATTTTTAGGAAAATACACTATACTATATAAAGCTGTGAGAGAGAGGAAGACCCTCAAAAAGATAGACTGATGCAGTGACTGCCACAATGGGCTTGGGTATGCCAGAGTGTGAAGGGGTGCAGGACAGAGCAACGTTCACATCCGTTGATCATAGGGCTGCTGTAAGTTGGAGTTGACTCAGTGACATCTAACAACGTAGAGCAGTTCCTCTGCAAATAGCCTCGGAGAACACCATTTGTGTGTGCGCATGAGGTCTGATCAGACTACCCGTGGGGAAGAGTGAAGTAAACGAAAAAATACAGTTGTTGTTAGATGGTATGGAATGGACTACAAAAGAGAACCGAAAAATAAACCATTAGTGCAGACAACAACACAAACGAACCTTTTAAACGTTGTTTTAATCGAGGGAAATCATGCACAAAAGGCTGTAATGTTGTTTGATTTCATTTATATGGCCTATTCCCCTCAAAAATAAGAAGTGGCACAAATTAAACTCCTAGCAGTGTTTGTCAGAGTCTGAAGGTTGTAGGGAAGAGATGGATTAGAAGGATCATAAGGGAACTTTCTGGAGGTTGTGGTGGCTGTCTGTAATTGCTGGCTGTCATTGATCTGGCCCCTACCAGCATCCTTTCCCCACTGTTGGTCAGACCAAGCACTCATAAGGGAACAAAATACTGCCTACTCTGTCCCGTCTTCATGACTGGTTGTGAACCAGACCATTGTGGCCCCCCGGGGTTTTAGGCTGATTTAGGGAATACATCACCACCATGTCTGTCTTTCCACTCCTTCTTTGCCTAGAAGAGCCACTGAAAGCTGTTTTGCAGCCTCTCAACACACAGCCTCCACTGGCCAATGGATAGTGGGTCTACATGAGGTACACTGGTAAAGAAACAAACCTAGGTATCCCTCATGCAAGGGGAAACTCTTACCACTGGATAGTCAAAGGCTACACGTGACTGTACAGATTTATAAACATGCTTAGAAATGTAAGAGAATGGTGGGTTGTACTTTATGGAAATTGTATCTTGATAGGCCAGAATTTGAAGAAATGAGAAAGAAACGTTCAAGAGAAAGGCGTAACTCATCCTCCACCTCTATCGTAGATATTAAGGGATGACTCACCCGAAGCCAGCTTGTCCTCTCACCACAGTAAGGAGCACACCTGAGGGCAGAAGCAGGAAGAGGCCATCACCAAGGTGGCCCTGCTGAGCCTGTCACAATGCCCTGCTCAACACAAGAGAGACATCATCTTTCTACTCTTTCTTCTGCCTTCAGGTTCCTGTAACATTTAGTTTTTAACACGATGCCATCTCCTCTACCTCCATAAAGGCTGAGAGATACGGTACTCTGTGTCTCAATGGAGATGAAATCTAATCTGGTCATGTCTTTGTTTGTTGTTGTTGTTTTTTTTTTTTTTTAAAAAAAACCACAAAACAAAAACCACTTTTTTGATTCCCTTTATAAGGAGTTTTGTGTATGTAACATCAAATGGACTATAAAGTGTGTTCTTTCTATATGAAAATATCAAAGGGAACAGAGGTCGTGGAATTGTGTGTGTCATCTATTAAATTTTAATATACGAAGTGATATTCAAAGCATTGATAGGACTAGGAGAATTAACTCTTGGAGAAAGCCTAATTTGTTTCAAGCCACAGAATTTGATTTTTCATTTTTAAAAAAATTGAGGATATTAATATAGTCCATGAAGCAATCTCTTGTGAGAATTAACTGGTACTATGTATGCAAATTATCTGAGGCTTGGAAAGATTAAACAATTTGCTTAAATTGTTTGCTTAAATGACAGCTTGGGTGCTATTTAATGAGTTACTTGTTGGGCTGCTATCCAAAAGGTCAGTGGTTCAAATCTACCAGCTGCTCTAAAGTAGAAAGACAGAACAGATTGCTCCCATTAAAATTACAGCCTTGAAAACCTGATGAGAAATGGCTATAAGTCAGAATAAACTTGGAGACAGTGGGTTCCGTTTGGGTTTTATTAGATGTCAGTGGGAAGATGTTGATATGAGACACTCAGAAACCTGTCTTTTTCTAATTTAAAAGATACTGCTTTATTGTGACTTCACACAAAAATCTGTGTCCATTTCAATTCTAACTGAAAATCTAATTTCTGAGACTATAAATCTTCACAGGACTACACTATCCATCTTTCTTCCACAGAGAAGCTAGTGGATTTGAACTGCCAACGTTTTGATTAGAAGGACAATGTGTAGCACAAAACATTACTAGGGTTCCTTCACATGGAAAGTTTAAAAGAATTCCTTGACTATTTTCCCAGGCTTCTACAAAAATATGTTCCAAAAAACTTTTTGTACATGTATTTACTATGTCCACCAGATGGCAATATTAGTCCACAGGCTGCTGAACTATGTAAGTCTTGTAAAACATTCATCTCTTACTTATATTTAGGTAAGTGGACCTGAAGCTGTACTTTCTAAAGAAGACTGTGGATTTAGGAGCAGAAGATGACTTAACAACCTGTGTTATGCAGATGACACAATTTGTGTGTGAGAATACTTGAAGCACTTGCTGCAGATGATCAAAGACTATGGTCTTCAATATAGATTATATTTTACTTAACATTAAGAAACAAAAATCCTCACCACCAGAGTAACGATGACAGATGGAGGGGAAATGAAAGTTGTCAATGATTTCATCTTACTTGGATCCACAATCAACTCTCTTGATACTGGCAGCCAAGAAGCCAAGGGATGTATTTCAATGTGACAATCTGCTGTCAGGGACCTCTCCAGAGTACAGATGAGCAGGAGGTCAGCTTAAAGACTCCGGTGCACTGACCTGAGCCATGACGCTTCTCAGCTGCATGCTCTGCATTGGAAAGCCGGACGATCACTGAGAATGACAGAAGATGAATTGATGTCTTTGAGCTGTGGTGTTGGAGAAGAGTAACCCATGGACTGAATTGGTGGGAAAAAAGACAAACAGTTCTGCTCTGTGAAACCAGAGGGTTTCCTGGGAGCAAGGATAGTGAAAGTTCATCTCATATACTTTGGGTATATTGTTAGGAGGAGTCAGTCTTTGGAAAAAGACATCAGGCTGAGAAAAGTTGAGGGTCAGTATGAGAAAGGAAGACCTTGGATGAGGTGGATTGACAAAGTGATTATGTTTTTGTTGTTTGGTGCCGTTGAGTCGTAGACGACTCATAGCAACCCTATGAATGAACGGCCTGAGCACTGTTCGTACATAGAGTTTCCAGAGGCAAGCCATTTCGGAAGTGGATGCCTCTCCTTCTTCCAGGCTTGTTTTAGTCGGGAAGCTCCAGCCAACACTGTCCACCATGGGTGCCCATTACCACGATTGGCACATCACTGTCACAGTCTTCAGCATCACAGCAATCACGAGTTACCTCTGTACAGCAATGCGCAGACCAGTGCTATACCACAGTGATTATAGCAATGGGCTCAAATGTGTTGGAGGTGGTGAGGACAGCACACGATAAGACAGGGTGTCAGATCCTTTGTTCATACGATCTCAATGAGTCATAGTTGACTCAAAGGCACATAACCACAACAAGGGGCCCTGGTGTCGTAGAGTGTTGAGATGTAAACTTAAAGTTTGACAGTTTAAATCTACCAACCACGCTGCTGGAGAAAGATGAATAGTCTCCACTGGTAAACACTTACAGCTTTGTTTAGTAAGATGTCTTCCCATTTGTTTTGATGTTCTTATTAAAGTCTCAAGGTAAAACATGACAGGGAAATCCAAAACAGTAAGTCTTTAAGTTTTGAGGCATGTCCTTTTGTATTTCATAAGGTTGCTAATCATTCAGGTATTTCTATCTTGTGGGGACTGAAGGTTTTGTCACTTCTTCTCTAAAGTCACATGAATGATGGAGCTGTGATTGAGAGGGAGGCCCATCTACCAGATAGTACAGCAGCAACAGATGGGGTTAGCCTTAGTGGAATTTCCATGCCTTAATACTGGCTTGAGAGAATTCTACTGCGGTAGCTGACAAATGGGCTTCTGTTAATGAAAATGGAACAACTCACAAGAGGAAAAGTAAGGATTGCTGCATAACTTGAAGGATATATTCGATGTCGTTAAATTGTACATGATCGAATTGTTGAATTGGTGGTATGCTTTGTTGGATGTATTCTCAACAAGAACAAAAGAAATAAAATTAAAAAAAAAAAAGTTCAAATTCCCTAGCTGCTCCCTAGCTGTTTTTCCAGAGAAAGTTGGGGAAACCTCCTCCTTTGTGATTTATAGCCACTGGAGACCCACTCTAGGGTCAAGTGTGACTTATTCTCATTCAAAGGAACACAACAGTGGGTTTGGCTCTATTTACTTAAAAATTGAACTCCTGCCGCCAAATCAGAACAGACTCATAGCTGACTCTCCTGTGGGTTTTTAGAGGCTCTAAATTTGCATGGGAGGAGACTGTCCAGTTTTTGTCTGTGCTGCATTTGGTGGATTTGACCCCCCCTGCCTTTGGATTGACAGCACGAGCCTTACTAGGCCTCTGTATCTCCCTTAGGTTGACTTCTTGTTAGGTACCATCAAGTTGAGTATGACTTACAGCAACACTATGAAAAGCAAATCTGAGCCCTGTCCCATCCTGTGCAGCTCTTACCATCTCTGATATACCTGAGCCCATTGCCACAGTCACTGTGTCAATCCTTCTCATGAAGGGTAGTCATCTCCTCTTTGACTTCCCTTCCACCTGTCCAAGCATGATGTCCCTTGACGCTTTTGACTTGTGATGTTGGAGAACAGCTCATGGACAGTCAAAAGAAAAAAAAAAACAAGAAACAACATGAAACAGATATTCCTTAAATAAAGAGTGAAAGGATGGTGAAGCTTTGACTCACATACTTTGGACATGTCATTAGGAGGAACTATTTTTTGGAAAGGGACCCTTGGAAGTTGTCCTAGTGATTATTTCTTCCTCTTTATCTTCTCAGTTGCCGTCAAGTAGACCCCATTCTCAGGGCAACCTTGCATACAGCAGAACACTACCCAGCCTTGCATCATTCCTATTTTAGATTGGACTGTTGTAATCCATTGGGCTTTTACTGGCTGACTTTTGGAAGTGGAACCCCAGCCTGTCTCAGTCAGGAAGGTCTATTGAAACCTGTTACACATTATAGCAGCATTTAAGCTTCTACTGGAGGACAGTCTGTGAGGTACATTGGTGAGGCATTGAGCAAATGGAATCTCTAGCATGAAAGGTTGATTGTGGATCCGAGTAAAATGAAGTCATTGACAACTTCAATCTTTAACTACCTATTGCATCAGAAAATTGGACAATGACTAGGGAGGACAGAAGAAGAATTGATGCCTTTGAGCTGTGGTGCTGGAGAAGAGTATTGAATGTACCATGGACTGCCAAGAAAACAAACAGATTCATCCTGGAGAGGATTAAACCAAGCAACTCCTTGGAGGCAAGGATTCTGGGGCTTCGTCTGACATACTTCAGGCATGTTGCCAGGAGGGACAGGTCCTTGGAGAGGGACATCATGCTTGGGAGGGTGAAGGGACGGCACAGGAGGGGAAGACCCTCTATGAGATGGATTGATTCGGTGACTGGGGTAATCAGGATAGGTGTGTCGGAGGCAGTGTGATTGGCACAGGATAGAGCAGGGTTTAGGGCTGTTGTGCATAGGGTCGCTATGAGTCTCAAATGACTCGACGGCACATAACAACAACAACAACATGCTTATTAGTTTATTAGTTTGTTGTTGTTGATTGCCTTCGAGTCGAGCACAACTCATAGTGACCCTATGAACAAAAGGTCTGAAGCCCCTCTACAACTGTCGACGACATTTATCAAAGTTCATAGAGTTTCCGGAGGCATGCTATTTAGGAAGTGGGTGTCAGTGGTGAGAAATTTTGTTTTCTTGATGCAGAGATGTAACCAGTATGAGTTTCAAGCTGCCTTCACTTTCTGCAAGCAAGTTTGTGTCTGCATATGGCAAGTGCTTGATGATTCTGCTGCCAATCCTGAAGCCATACTCTTCTTCATATAATCCAGATTCTTGAATGATTTTTCCCAGCACACAGACTGAATAGAGATGGAGAAAGTATAAAACTCTGATGCATACATTTAACTTCTTTTAAACTATATAGAGTTCTGTTGGGACGACTGCTTCTTGATCTATGTATATGTTTTGCATGAACATAAATAAGTGTTGGGAGATTTCCATGACTCCCAGCATTATCCATAACTTTTTAAGATCCACACAATCAATTGCTTTTTCATAGTCAATATAATACAAGTAAACATCCTTCTCTACTTTCAGCCAAGTCTTCTCTGACATCAGCAATAATATTCCTCATACCACAGTATCTTCTGAATCCAGCTCCCTGTCAATGTACTGTTCTGGCTACTTTAATACTAATTTTCAGCAAAAACTCATTTGTATATGAAAGTAATGACAACCTCCCCCCATGGAAACATTTCACTTTTTTTTTTTGGTAATGAGAACATTCTTTTTTTTTTTTAATTGATCTTTCTCCCCTTTTTTATTTTTTTATTGAGATTTTAATGAAAGTTTATAAAGAACTTGGATTTCTTTTTCTCCCTATCCTTCTTCCCCCAGATCACTTATTTCTTTGGGGAAAAAAGTTCCTTCACTGTTTTACAGCCCCCCCCCCCAAGACTACTTTATTATGTGGCTCTTACTCTGGACTCTTGTCATGCTGATAATACCTCATTATATATTCCTTTTATACAGTTCTCTCCTCATCTATTTCAGTACCACGTAGATTACTTATCCCCTCTTTTCTTAGTTTCTCGCAGTCCCCATGTCAGTCCTGTTTTATAACAGTGGAATTATGCTGTATTTGTCTTTTTTGTGACTGAAATATTTTGCTCATTATGATGTCCTCCAGGGTCACCCATTTTGTATACTATTTCTTGTTTTGAGTTCTTGTTTTTCAGTGCAGCATAGTATTCCATCATGTGACTATACCACAGTTTCTCTATCCATTTGTTCATGGGCGCTTGTATTGTTTCCAACTCTTTGCTATTGTGAACAAAGCATCAATAAACATGGGTGTGCATATATCTGCTTGGTGGCAGTTCTGGTGTCTATAAGGTAAATTCCCAGTAGTGGAATTGCTGGGTCAAATGGTATTTCTCTTTGCAACTTTCTGAGAAAGTGCGATACAGCCTTCCATAGTGGTTGTACAATTTAACAATCCCACCAACAATTAATAAGAGTTCCAGTTTCTCCACAACCTTGCCAGCATTTGTTGATTGCTGTTATATTAAATTTTGCTGGAATGAGAACTTTTTTTTAGGTGTTTCTTATTCATGTGTATGAAACAATTGTAAATACTGTTGCATGAATCAAGAGCCCCTTAGAGTTTGAAATAACATTATTGTTCTTTCTCACTTTAAAGAGATCCTCAGCAGCATGTTTGCCCAGGGCCATATGGCATTTAATTTTTTGATTGCTACTGCCAGGAAAGTCTGCTGTTAGGGACCTCACCAGGGTACTGAAGAGCAATGGTGTCACTCTGGAGACTAAGGTGCGTCTGATACAGGCTATGGTCTTTGCAATCACTTGTTATGCATCATAGATTTGGACAGTGACTAGGGAGGATAGAAGGAGAATTGATGCCTTTGAGCTGTGGTGCTGGAGAAGAGTATTGAGTGTACCATGGACTGCCAAAAAACAAACAGATTCATCCTGGAGAGGGTTAAACCAGGCTGCTCCTTGGAGGAAAGGATTCTGAGGCTCTGTCTAACATACTTTGGATATGTTGTAAGGAGGGACAGGTCCTTGGAGAGGGACATCATGCTTGGGAGGGTGGAGGGATGGTGCAGGAGGGGAAGACCCTCTATGAGGTGGATTGATTCAGTGACTGGGGTAGTCGGCAGGGGTGTGCCAGGGACAGTGAGATTGGCACAGGACAGAGCAGATTTTAGGGCTTTTGTACATAAGGTCGCTATGAGTTGCAAACAACTCGATGGCACATAACAACAATGACTGCCATTAGTGTTGATTGTGGATCCAAGTAAAAGGAAATCCTTGACAACTCCAGTATTTTCTACATTCCTTATGATGCTGTCTATGAGTGCAGCTGTGAGGATTTGTGCTTTCTTTATACTTAAGTGTAATCTAGAATTCATCCCTATGGCGGCTCCACTTTGGCGTATAAAACCATGTAATACGTAATAACAAGTAATTTTGCATCTTGGCAGATGGTGAAGTGATAAGAAAGGGACCAAGTGTTATAAAAACTATAATTGAAAGGATAAAAAGAAAAACAATTTGAAAATTGAAATGTGGGCTGAATAGCTTGAATTTTTATCAAGAACCTCCTAACCCTTCCTGAGCATACCCGTACGTGCGTATGAGCGCTCTCTCTCTCTCTCTCTCTCTCTCTCTCTCTCTCTCTCTCTCTCTCTCTCAAGCATTAGAAAATTCTTCCTACCTCTGTGGGAAATGAGATCAATTACCACGTTGATGACCTGTGAGGGGAGAGCGCTCATGTTAGCATCCATTCTGAAGTCCCGGGTCCTGCACTCTCTCACTCTGATAGTGGCCAGAAGAGCCCTTTCTACCACTGCTTTCAGGAATACAGTTGATAGCTTAACGTGTGACAAAGGCAGGCATATAAACCAGACAGAAGGATTGGCCTATTCAGAACGAATAAGGAAAGAAAAATAGAAGCAATATTTTAGAGATAGCAGTGAAACAGGGGTGGCGTTATCAGAGCTTACACATAGAAAAGTGTTCTAGGAGCAGCAAGATAAGCCCAAGTAGAAAGAAATTTCACCACCATTTCTGAGAGATAAGTGAACTAGAGGCACATGAAAACACATTATAAAAAAATGCAAAATCCTGTGTTTTTCGATTATTACATCTATATAGCATCCATAGTCTTTCTCTTTCAGCTTGTTTGGGAGAAATGTAAACATAAGAATGTATATTTCTCTAAATTAAGTATCCTATGTTTACAAGTAGAGAATGGATTTTGGGGGAAATTGCATGGCTGCCTATTATAGCATCAATTTACAGAACGCCCATGCTTTCAAATTAAACTAATGCATTGGCCGAATGCCATTGTGGAAATCTTCGTTTTATCACCACCTCTGCAACTCTTCATGTTTAACTAGAATGTCACTTTCCTTGACTCCCCACCTGTTCATCTACCTCTATTAAAGTTTATTACAAACATACTTTTGGTGACCGTGCTTTTTCCTATGCTACCAACTCCTAGTATATGCCATTCATCAATTTCTGTTTTCCAAAGTCTACCATGTTATGCTTCACACTTTGGGCAATTAATGCATGTTGCATGAATAAGGGAATAAAAATCTTAGTCTTCGATGGCAAAAAAATAGTGCTCCGGTGGCTTAGTGGTAAGGAGTTGTGCAGCCAACCCAAAGGTGCACAGTTCAAATGCTCCAGATGTTCTGAGTGAGAAAGACACTATAAATGCTGCTTCTCAATAAATGCTAAAAACATCCTAGAAATTGGCTCATTGTTCTATTTGTGCATTAGTTAATCCACTGTTAAAACTGTACACACAGCACACAGTCTATGTAAGTTCTTTGAAAGTAAGGATGTTTTGCATTTCTTGTCTCTGCTGCCTACAACTGTGTTTGTCATTCTTCAATCTACTTTATTGTATTGAGCTCATTGTGTAGAGTTTGTTTTCCAGAAAGCTAAATCATCATGTTTGAATTGCTGGACATTCTCAGGAAGAAAATGTATATAGCGTCAAATCACATACTAAAACAATATTTGGAGAATCTGAACTATAGACTTTGGAAGCTGTAGTGTGTAAGAATAATAGATTTCAGATTTAGCTCTAACAAAATTAAAGGAACACAGCATGGTAGTTGTCTGTTGGGGTTTTTTATTGGCTTTTTTTTTTTTAATTTATCAACCTTTTTTCTCACAATATAAAACCCAACGTCCATAAAGACTCAGTTGATATAAAACTAAACGACTGCAAAATCTGTGAATGTTAGTGTCACCATCTTATCGTTGTGGAGCCAGAACCCACACTTAGCTGAGCTTCCGGGAAGTTTAATTCAAAGGCCATAAATTACCCAAGAAGCAACTACTCATCTTCCTTCTGTGAAGGAGCTGGTGGGTTCGAACTGCCCGAGAAGAGCCTTTTAAAAGAATTGAACCTCAGTTCAAAAGGGCCTTTCAGACTGTGACTCTTAAGAGAGTTCGTGGCTGCTTTATTTTTCTTCCCTGTCCTCAGAGGCGTGTACAGTGGGCGGTGCATATTAAGTGAGTATCTGCCAAATGAATGCGTTTTCTCAAGCTCTGGGGGTTTTGTATTTACTGCAAATAGAGAGAAGATACTGTTTAGAAAACAAATGATCGAGTTCATAGTTTAGAAATCACTGGCAAATAAAAAATAAGAGGAGAATGAAGCCAATTAAAAAGAGAAAAGTTTGGTTTGTCAACAAATACAAATATAAAATGATTTTTAAAAGATGATATTCATGAAATGGAAAACAATGTACCTGAGTATGGTGGAGATCATGAAAGCAGCACAGGATAGGGCAAGGGGCTGATCTGTTGTTCGCAGAGTTTCTGTGTGTCATGGTTGACTCAATGGCATCCAACAACAATAATAATAATACCATCAATAGCATTGAAACTGGAAAAGCTCAAGACTGGGGTATTTTGTAATACTAATTTATGTTCTAAAGTGCTTGCACTTTTAGTATCATCTGTAACAAGGGTCAGTCTTCATTTTATGTCTCTTAGATGTCAATTTTCCTATTTATTCTGAATCTAGACACTTGTGCTGTCTTTATGTCTGATCAAGCACCTTCTGTACTGGCGGGTTTTCTCCCCATTATAGTCACTGCTATTATGTTGAGGCCAAGGACAAATTGCAATGTATCTTTTAAAAGACAATAGTTCTGTAGTTTCAGAGTAATTACTTTTCCAACTTCCACAGCAAATTTTCTTTTAAAACACTATCTACAGTGTGAAATTGAGTAGACATCTGATGGTGCTCAGCCCATTTATTTTTCTCCTCAAAAATCATTAAGTTTGAGTCACATTGAAAGTTGTACTGACATTAAATAATGTATTCTATTTCTATGAATTGCTTTTCTGCTTTCATATTATCCTAGGTACAAAACCACATCACACCACTACACATTTAGAGCAGGTATATTTCACACACACACACACACACACACACACACACACACCTTGAACTCATGCTTTATGTAATAGCAGCATAAAACAAAGACACATTACAATTTACACTTCACCTTCTTTTGACTACAACAAAGAGTTATTGTGATCAAAGTTGTTATTGGAAATTGAGTTGCTTGAGCATTATTCTATTGGGTACTAATTTTCCAGAAAAAGTTGGAAAATAGTAAGTATTATTAATTAGGTGTTTCTAAGGTTAGCTTAACCAGAACATGTTAGCATTATGGTTGGCTTCTAATTAGCATATTCCAAGAATAAGATTTAATCCAAACTGGGATCTAAGGGCATTGATTATCTGTCTTGTACGCTGCATCATCAAGTATAATGTGGGTGTTGTATATATTAATATAAATTCCTACCAATGGCATTGAAACCTGTCCCTGCCATTGATCTTGTTTTAAAAAGCCAATGGCCATTGATTTAAGCAGAAAAATTATTGGGATGGATTTAGCAATGGCTTGCTATGACTTGTAGTCAGTATTTGACCTATTGAACAAATATTCATAGTATTGCACTTTATGCATATCCATCAAAACGCACACTATGCAAAAGACATACCATGGACAGAGACTTCAGAAATGTCTTTTAGACCATCTCTCCCGGCTAGTTATTTTCTGATGGGTTGCCAGTAGAGTTGGAGGCAAATTGCGGATAGACTTATGGGTGGTTTTTTTAATATGTGGTAAAAGGTATGATGTAAGTATTATCATAGAAGTATCTTGAATTCTTAAGTGAAACTCTTACAAAGAATATGAGGTGTAAGGGGCATCTTGGGAATCTTCAGAGAATTGCTAAAGAAATCATTGCCATTCAGCTTTGTATTATAGAAGAGAACAGCTCCATAGAGTCTTCTTGGCTATAATCCTATGGAAATGTATTGCTAGTTCTTTCCTTCCATGGTTTCACTGAGAGTGTTCAAACCATCAACCTTCAGCATCAATCACTCTCACATTGTCATGGTGTCCTAGCTGACCCTCCAGCAAACTTTCAGAGTTTGTGAACTGCAAAGGAGGAGATTTCCCATCTTTCTTCCATGAATCAGCTGTTGCTATCCTCACAGCAATGGCTACGTTTGAATCCATTGTTGCAACCTCTTTGTCAGTTCATATTGCTAAGAATCTCCCTCTTTGCATTGACCCTCTACTTCCTGAGCCATGGTCCCTCCTAAGAGAGTGTGCAAAGAAAGTAAGCCCAAGATTAGGCATTGTCACATATAAGGAGGAAGATTTTTCCAGCCAGTTTTGTTCACTTTTTAGCAGTCCACAGAATATTCAACATTTTCCCATACCGGGATTTAAAGGCATTGACTCTTCTTTAGCTTTTCTTATTTATTGCCCAACTTTCACTTGCATGTAGGATGATTAAAAAACACTACATGGCTGCTTGGGGCAAGCACACCTTAGTCCTCAAAGTGTTGTCTTTGCTCTGTAACATTTTCCAAAAGTCTTGGCAGAAAATTTAGCCAATGGAATGCATTGTTTGATTGCTTGACAGGTTCTTCCATAGGCATTTATTGTGTAGCCAAATAAAAGTGAATCCTTGCCATTTCAGGTACTCATTTAATTATGGTGTTGCTATTGCCCTAAGGTAAGGATTTTTGTGTCTTTATGTGGTGGTGTGATCCATACTGGAGGTTATTGTCACACAGCATCCAGCATGACAGCAACTAGCAAACAACCACAATAGAGAACAACATAACACAATACAGTGCAATGCAATGCAATGCATATAATATAATCTGACAGATGGACAGTGGGCCACATTAAAAGCTGTTGATCACAATTGCAAGATGAATGGTTCAAATCCACCAGATGCTCTGCTGGAGAAGGAGGAACAATCTCCTCCTGTATCAGGCTGATCTGATTTGATGGTACACACAAAAAATAATGAAATAAAACAATTGCAAGATGAATGGTTGTAGCATTCTGCTGTGTATTTCTGTGAAGAACTTAGGTAACGATTTGATACATTTTTTAATCTGGTCTGAATCTTAATGTATCATGTTCTCAAATATTTAAGAATATTGAACTTAGTTGTTCTTGGATGGATTTCACTCTGTATCCCAAATGTATTAATATTCCTGGTTTCATCTTAAAAATAATCACAAAAATGTAAAGAAATGGATCAAAAAGTTAGTCTTCAGAGTCTATATACTTGCTTTAATGTTCAGTCCACCATTTGACAAATCTCATTCTATTTTTATTAAATTTAATCCTCTCCCTATGACAAATGAAATTGGAGATGTAAAGAAATTCTTATATATAAATATTTCCACTGTTAAAAGTGAAAGAAATCTTAGTTGCTGGCCATTACAGTAATAGTTACTAATTAAATAACTATCTGGTTCCACTGATTGTGAGTCAACAGCAGTAAATTGGTTGCAAATCTTTGCAATGTAATGAAGATTTTTTAATTCTGAAGGTCATGCATTCTTGAATTATTCTGCTTTATTTTTTTTTATTTTAATGAACATCTACAGAGATTTTGGAATTCCAGTCATTCATTGTTGCACTTTTCTCCCCTCCGCAACCCCCGTTTGCTCCTCTCCTTGAAAAGCAAAAGAAAAACTCCTTCATTGGTACACAATCCCCCCCGCACACCCCGAACCCCTACCCGACCCCAAATATAATCCACTCAGCAACCCTCATTCTATACTCTTATGATAAACATAATGCCCTAAAATATAATACTTTTAAACTATTCTCTCCGTCATAGACTTCAATGCAGTAAACATAATTTATCCAGTTTTTCTAGTTGTTGTTTTATGTGCCATTGAGTTGACTATGACTCTTAGTGACCTTGTGAACAATAGATTTGAAATGTGTCTTATTTCCTCAAGAGCCCTGGACAGCCCAAGCCCATTGTTTCAGGGGAAAGTGGGCATGTTTCTATGCAGGGAATAAAACAAAAGACTCCTCCATTGTGTATCGGTGTTGGTAGGTGTCGTTGGTAGGTGACTATGACTCAGAGCGACCTTATGAACAACAGGATGGAACACTGCCTTCTGTGGCATCTGACAGAGTCTGTCATGTGCACACCTATTCTTCCAGTCACTGTGATAATCCACCTCACTGAGGGTCTTCCTCTCTTTCATTGACTCCCAGCTTTTCCAAATAGGATGTCTTTTTTTCAAAGTGACATGATAGACAAGTTAAAAAAAGAAACCTAGAAAATGTTGAAATGTAGGTAAGGGCTGTATTAATTTTGAGACTGTACAACATTTTGCCACCTGTTTGCATGTTGTTAAGGAGCTAATGTTTATCCTCCAGTTCCTGTTATCCCTTGCCTAAAGATTCAGGGGCTAAAACTTTTGCTAGTCTTGATATCATCTGAAGTATGATGTTGCCTTCCAAATTCTTCTAAGATGTTGAGTGGATTTAACTCCTTGTGGTTGTAAAATTTATATTTGTGAGGTGGCATCTGGTCAGTTCTGATTCATAACAACTTGTTGTTGTTGTTGTTATTGTGTGCCTTTGAGTGAGAACTGGCCCATAACTGACCCTCTGGTGGGTTTTCAGAGGCACACAGGAGGAGATTTCTCATTCTTCCCCCTCAGACCAGCTGGTGGATTCAAACTGTGTGCCTTCGATATTACAGTGCAGATTCTTACCTCTAGGCCACTGAATTGCTCTCATAGCAAGCTAGTAGGCTTTAATGTGAAAACCTGCCAGGTCCTGCACCATCTTCACAATCTCTGCTGTGCTTAACCCCATGGTTGCAGTGACTGTCTCAAACCATGTCAACTTTGACACAGTTTACATGTCTGAGGGTTGACTGGTAGGTTGGAACTACCCATCTTTCAATTAACAACCAAACACACACTACACATTATGCCACAAGGGTCCTTAAACAGCTGATGAGAGACCATAATTACCTTGGCAAAATTTCTGTGCCACACAACACAGCATCATCACCTCAGCAGTGTCCCAACGTGTTCAAAGCTCCTTCGTGTCCTCAAAGGAAAGGGACCAAATGGGAAGAAACAATCTTACAGACTGTCTTGGAATTTTGCCTATCAGAATTCTGTTTGTAGAATTTTGCATTCAGTGCAAAATATCCAAGTCTCAGACATTTTCCCCAAGGATAGCTCTGTCAACATTGTTGTTTATGATGCTGGCCCGGAGATTCTCAGTTGACAATCATCGCCGAATCCAGGAGGGTCCTATTTCCTATTAGATGAATCTTAGTACCACGCGTCTGTTTAATCCAAACTGGGATAATTATGTGATCCTCTGTAAATTTACTTTGTCCACTCTGGGGGTCAATGGCATTTCCTAAGAGTATTGCTTGCTTTTTTGCTTTTTGTTGGAAAAAGAAAGTAACTTCCCAGCACCAGGGGAAGGGCAGTGGTACACAAATGCTTTTGAATTCTGGACACTTGGCAGCATTTTTCTTCTGGACTCTAAGGTACCTGGTACTAAGGTGCCTACTTTTGGTTTGTCATCTGCATTCTATTTCACTTCCTATGAGACATCAGATCAACAATGTCCCTTTGTCTGCTTTATCAGATTAATTTTTTCAAGACCAATCACATAATAAACAGTTATTTCAAAGCAGCATTTTAAAAGTGGAAAAATAAAGTCAATGCATTATAAACACCATATAATTCCTACAGGAGAATAATCGCTCACGAATGGTAATTATCTACAACACTGGGGGAAAACACCTAGCAATTATTAAGCAGGTCTCAATCTTTTGATAGTTAAAGAGATGGACAGGATTTATTAGCATTAGAAATAATGAAAAACTTTCATAGTTGGCATAACGGTTTTTGTTGTATCAATATTTCAAAATTCCACTAAAGATTGAAAAAATCAAAATAACAAATTATGGGCAATTAAGTTTGAAAAGCATGAAAGGAATGATTACATATATATAATAATGGAAATAAAAACGGGAGTCAGTGCTCCCATTTTCCACACAATTTTCTTTGTTCTTTGGGTTTTCAGACCTAGAAATAAGGCTAAATGGAGTAAAATCTTTCCGGCCATGTCCAATAATTGTTTCTAAGATTGCCAACTCTTTTATTTACTTCCTTTAATCAAAGTACACAGGATTTACACTATTTCTTAAATTTGAAACATTATCCTTCCCTATGACAAATCTGTATTTCCAACAAAATGTGCAGTCTATCAAATACGTTGTTAGGTGCCATTGAGTTGACCACAGTTCATAGCAACCCTAGGAAGAAAAATCCGAATCTTGTCCTCTCCAGCATGTCCTAATGTTATAGTCAAATATACAAATGCTTATTTTAATTTGATGTAGTGTTTGCAATTCAGGGAAGAGGTCCCTACAAGGCTCCATTGTCTGAGAAGTCAGTCATGATCCTTTCTTAATTCTTAATATTTTGGTGTCCATTTATACTCAAAGGCCAGTCTTTTAAAGCCTGCAGTGCAACCATCCTGCTGGCAAATTACATTCCACCTAATTGTCAGGTCACAGATCCTGAGCTTCCCAAAATGGTTTGGACCTCAAAAAACAAACAAACAAAACCAAAAACAAAAATTCTAGTTCATTTTTCCTCCATGTACAGCTAATGAAGTTTTAGAATAAGCAAATAGCAAATACAAGTTAGCTGTCACGTTTGAAGGATGATAATAGACTTCACCTCTCTGCACCTCAGTTTCCTCTTTGGCAAAATGAGGTGATCGAATGAAATGGTCTTGGAAGCCACTCCACCTCTGACATTCTCTTAATTACACATGACGTTAGTAATGGTGACGGTAATGATTTCTCCTGGACGGCCTTCTTCAAGCTGTGCTCTTCAAGCCACAGGGGTATTAGCTGGCGCTTATGAGCTGTTAGATGAGGAGTGAGGGTTATTACAAATAAACTTGATTAAGACTGCTCAAACTCTAATCAGAGAAATCCCTCTCGAATTTGTTTCATGTATTAAACATCTCTATGTGAGTTAAATTAAGGATAGGGAAAGTTTAATGATAAAATTCTTGCCTTCCATGCAGAAGACCCTGGTTCAAGTTCCATGAAATGCACCCTGTGCATAGCTATTACCCATTTGTCAGTGGAGGTGTGTGTGGGCTAGGATAGAATGGCACCTAACAATAACAGGATTTCTAGGAAGATTAAAGCAAATAGCATGTATACAGTTCCCAACACTCATTGTTCCTATCCTGTACATTGAGTTTCAACAAGAAATTATTTCTCCTTTCTATTTTGTTACAACTCATGTAACTGAAGCTATGTTTTATTAATGAAGCTATGTTTTATTAATATTTTAAAGCATATAGTTAAAGCATTTTTCACTGGCACTGACCTGGAGAAAATGAAAAATGGTGTGGAAGCTAGTAGACTACTGTTTTACCTACCTAAATGTGATTTCTTTTAATTTGATCCATGTATATCCCGAGATTGGGAGAAGCAATGGAATTTTGAGGATGCAAAATTATGATTTAATATAAACAGTTGAACTTTGTCTCTGTAGACCTGTCTACTGCCACCAGCAGCAATAAGCTCAGGTCTTTCATTCATTGAGTTGCTATGAGTCATCTACTACTCAAGGGCACTTAACAGCAGCAACAATGTCCCAAGAGTGGGAGAGGGATGGAATTTGGAGGATGCAAAATCATGACTTAATATAGGTAGTTGAGCTTTGTCTCTGTAGACCTGTCAACTGTCACCAGCAACAATGTTGACATCACTGCTAGTGCATGCTTTTGTATGAAGTCTCTGACCTGGGGAGGTTTGAAAGTGGGTTCATGATTCCTCTTTTGGTTTGGCTTCTCCTCCATTAGGACCTTATCAACTACTGTAGGGAGACAGTGTTTCCTCGAGAGTTTATTTGAACAGCATTGTGATAGTCTCTTGTTGTTTTTGTTAGGTGTCATCGAATTGAGTTCAACTCATAGGACTCTCTGAGCAGTAGATCTGAACCCCATTCTATCCTTTGCCAAACTTCGGAGGGATAGTTCCATCTTCTCTTTTTTGTATATTTAAAAAAGAAATTTCTTGGATGCACAGCATAAAGAAAGCACCACAGAAAGGACCTGCTGTTTACCCTTCAATCATAATGTACATGGCTTTTAATTAGTATTAATAAACTGTACAGTGGGAAACTATGTTGAACTGGCAAATGTTGTGTTAAACATATTTTTAAAACAATAAAAAAATATACCCCATAATGTACATGGCTCTAAGTATGCAATGAGGACTGAAATATGGAGTCTCAGATTGTGTACACTTCTCACTCATTCTTGACCCTAAATTCCAATCCACAGGTTTCTACCCTAACCATGCTTAAGAAAGCACTTCCTTCCAAAGTCTCAATCTAGAAAACCTATCTTTGCTTTTGATGAGAACTTCAAATGCTCCTGTAATCGAAAACTAAGAGTCAGAGCCATCATTTTGCTTTAAAAGTAGTTGTCTATCCCTTCCCCCTGGAAAGACTGGTGATTTTCATGTTTCTTTACAGAGCTCTAAAATCTAGGTACTAACTTCTGCTTCGGAATTCTTTTTGAAGCCCTAGAGGGGAAAACAGATTTTTTCCCCCGAGGAGTCTCAATGGATTCACAAAATATTTCACTAGGTAAATAACAATAAAAAGAGTATTTTTTTTTTTATCCTAGAGAATACTGCTTTTCAAAAGATGACTGAAGGTCTGGATTTCTTACACCACTACAGATGTCTTAGTAATTAGTATCCTATTTGCAGAGGTACTTTTCTCAGTGCTGGGAAGACATAGCTCCAATTGACTTAAAAATGAAAATGACCCTCCATTGAATCACTGTGTTAAAAATCTCACCCCTCTCCCACAAGATGAATTTTATGTAAATATTCAAGCATCTTCTGAGGAGGGCTGACCTATAGGGAACCTGCCTGTCGAATTCCAGTGCCCTGAAGAACTCCATAAGGCCCAGTCCTTTGCTTATTCTAAAAATAGTGTGTATAATTAGTCTTGCAAATCAATGTTTCCACTCATCAGGATGACAAAATAACTTGTTAAATAGCATGCTTGATTTACATATCCACGAGTCAACAAAAGCTCCATCCACCATTTATTTGATTATATCCTTTTAGGAGAAGAGAAAAAAAAAAGCAGTTCATTGGCCGGCTGCCACTCTCCAAAATATAGCAGGTAATTAGAACCACACTGTTGTCATGTTTTCAGAGCAAAATGCAATCTGTGCTCAGAGCGAGTATGCTATTATCTTATCTGGAGCTCCTTTATTTATAATTATTACACTATGTCTGCCTATAGATAAAATGAATTCAAAAAATCAGTACATCTAAAATGGTGAGGAGCACTTGAAGCACTTGTTGTAAAAGATCAAGGAATGCAGCCTTCAGTATGAATTGCATCTTAATATCAAGAAAACAAAGATTCTTGCTACTGGACCAGTAGAAAGCATCATGATGGATGGAGAAGACATTTAAACTGTCAACAGCTTCATCTTGCTTGGATTCACATTTAACACCCTTGGTACCAGCAGTCAAGAAATAAGGAGCTGCTTTGCATGGGGAAAATCTGCAGTTAGGGACCTCTGCAAATTATTGAGAAGTAGTGATATCAGTTTGAGGGCAAAGATGTGTTTGATTCAGGCCATGGTCTTTCAGATTACTTGCTATGTATCTGAGAGCTGGACAATGAATAAAGATGACAGAGAAAGAACCAATGCCTTTGAGCTGTGGTGCTGGAGAAGAGCATTGAACATCCCATGGATGACCAAGAGAACAGATATGTCTTGGAGATGGTGCATCCAGAGTACTTTTTGGAGGCAGGAATAATGAGGCTTCACCTCACATTCTTTGGGCATGTTGCTAGGAGGGCCTATTCCTTGAAGAAAGACATAATGTTGGGAAGGGAGGTGGGTCAGTGAAGGAGAGGAAGACCCTCAACTAGGTGGATTGACGTGATGACTGCTGCAATGGGCTCATGTGTGTCAGGAAGTATAAGGATGGTGCAGGAAAGAATAGAGTGTAGATCTTTTGTTCATAGGGTCATTATGAGTCTTACTCAACTCCACATCACCTAACAACAGCAATCCAACAAAATTTTAAAACATGAAACAAAGAGGATATAGATATATATGTATGAATTTACATATACACGTGAACTTTTACTCTTTTTCATAATGTAAGACAACAATTACATGTAACAATAAAGAATTCTTTTTCATAAGTATGTATTTACAAATACAAGCAAACTTCTACTCTTTTTCATAATGTAATACAACAATGACATGTAACAATAAAGAATTCTTTTTCTATCATCATGTAATCTATATTGAAGGCTGAAGGAAGCATTTCAAGTCCTCACTTTCAGCAAGGAGGACTGTGTCATTGGCATAACACAGGTTGTTGATCAGTCTTCCTACAATCTTGATGCCACATTCCTCTTTATAGAGTTTTATGAATTATTTTCTCATAGAGAAATTAGTGTACATGAAACCAGCGGTACCACTATATTCTTGCCTTGTTACCGACCTAACTAGGGAACATATTTTTAATAGGAAATTAATTTTAGTAGAATGGCTTGTGGTCCTAGTGGTCAGAAGCTGCACTGCAATCTTAAAAGCATGTGGTTTGAATCCACCAGCTTCTCCGTGGAAGGATGGGCAGTTTGTTCTTGTGTGATTTACTGCCTCGGAAAACCCACTTGACGGTCAACTGTGGTCGATTCTGACATGATGGCACACACAACAACAAAGCATGGCATTGGTCAAAGTTTGGCTGCTTCCCCAATGTTGATGATTTAACTAACCAGTCACTCGATAGGAGAAAGATGTGGCAGTCCACTTTCATAATGATTAAAAACAACGAAAGCCAAACCCATTGTCTTCTAGTCTATTCTGACACAGAGAGATCTGTCACTTGGGGTTTCCAAACCTAAATCATTATGGAGGCCTTGAAAAGCCCGTGGGGCAATTCTTTGTCCTCCAGGGGGCACTATGAGTCAAAGTGGACCCAATAGCAGTTGCTTTGTTTTTATGGTCCTTTGATTGAAATAATTCAAGTTTCACTTAAAGGTTATATGTTGTTTTATGTTTAGGTACATTTACACACTTAACATTCGTCATGAAACTAATAAACATACGAATACTTTGGGATCATTGGGTTTACTAATTAAGCATGATGAAAATTTATTGCTGAGACTGAGGACATTGTCATTTTTCTTTTTTTTTATTTGTCATTTTTCTAGATAGAATTCATATTGTCCAGTCAAACCTCTCTTATCAGTTACATATTCCAAGTACTTGAAAGGAAAGAAAATATAAACATTTTTACTGTTAATGGTACTGGAATTCTTTAGGAAACGATAGAATGTTTTCATGAAGAATATAATCAATGTTAAGAAAGTGTAGAAACTATTGAATTGACATTTATTGTGTATATTTTCATGACAACAAAAAACTGTGGACCACTGATATAATGACACATATAGGCGTCGTGCGTCAAAATTGATTCAAATTAAACATTTGACCCTGAAAAATATACAAATAAGAGAGGTATTACTGTCCCATTAATTTTTATAAAGAAAAAAATAAATGGCAACATTGACAGGTATTTTAGCAATTATAGCCATGAAATAAGTGAAAATAAGGTATAATGCATTATAAAGTGAAATAAAATATTTTTAGTATTGTACAAAATTCAGAATAAAATAATTTCTAGCCAAAATTTTGTGTAGATATAATGGTTCTTAATGCATCTTCTCTCAACTCTCCAATAAAGAAAAATATTAAAAAAAATAATCTAAGAATGGCAATTAGTTACTGCTACCATCTGGGACTGGAGAAGAAATTTATTAATTATAAGATGTGTGGATCCCAATTAACAATCATAATCGGAAACTGTGCATTTATTCATTATTAACTGTTCCTAAGCCAGGCATTTTGTTCTTTCTTGAAAGAAAGTAATATGTTTTAGCTTTTTATATTCGCAATTTTGATTGTAGCTTAAAAATTGTTTCTAAACTAAAAGGAAGCTTTGGTGCTCTAGTGGTAAGGAGTCAAGCTGTCAACCCAAAGGCACACAGTTCAAATCTATAAGCTTCTCTGTGTGAGAAAGATGAGCAAACTCCTCCTATTTGATTTACAGTCTCTGAAAACATGCAGGAGGGTCAGGTATGGGCTGATTCCAATTCAATTACACATAATAACAGTATATCAACTAGAAACAGCACTGATAGTGCAGTAATTAAAGAACATTACTGTTAACCAAAAGGTTGTGTTTCAAATCCTCAGGATGCATCACAGGAGAGCTGAGTCATGGCCTTTGCATAACAATGTAGTCTTCTATTAAAATAAAGTTCCATGAGTAATTCTCCTCTGTCCTACTGGATTACTATGAGCTGGAATGGATTCAATGGCTGTGGTCTTTCTAAGGCAGCAATACGGATCGTAATTTTCAACGTCTCAAAGGCAATTCAGCCAAAATCGAAGGGCAAGGGGTCTTCCTGTATCATGGGAGGGGAGCATGAAAGAGAGGTGAGTACAGGAACTCTACTGCCAACATAGGACCCGAAATTATAGAAAACCAAACTCATTACTGTCCTGTCTGAACCAAATCATAGCTGACCCTCCAGAGGGTTTTCAGAGGCGGTAAATTACACAAGGGATGACGGCTCATTTTTCTCTGTGGAGCAGCTGGTGGATTTGATTGTGTGCCTTTCAGCTGCCAGCGTTACCTCTTACCACAAAACAGCCAGAACTCCCTGTTTACACAGTTGTACGTTATAATCCAGTTCCAACAGTTCAAAATAAAACTCAGATGAGGTGTGTAGTGATCCTGTTCTCTGTCATGAAACATTTGCTTAATTTTAGCAATGCCCAAGGGAAAATGAGTAGGGATGAGAAGAATTTATATAGTCATGATGCATCTCAACATACTGTGTTGTATTCGAGAATAAGCAAACACATAAAAATTGCCTCTGAGTTCCGTGTCTAGCAGGGTATGGAAAGCTTCTACAGAGTGCCGCTCCTGGGCTAACAACGACTAAGAGATGCCAGATGATCTACAACTCTCGGGCCATTTACTGAGTCTATGGGAGAGCTGAAGGACACGTGTTAGCCAGCTAAACTGAATTCTAGACAGTGACAACCCCTTGAATGAGTGAAAAGGACAAAGGTAGTGTTTCACTCTAGTCAGCAAATGGAATAAAGATGTAGAGGAGTTTTCAAATAAGAACTAAAAAAAGGCCCTAAAATTGGAAAACCTTACGACAGAATAAATGTGGACTAACTTAGTAGGGACTAGTGAATCCCTGGGCTCCAGAGGAGTTTATGGTAGCTATAATCTTTCTTCAACAGGCTGCCCTCAAGTGCTCATGGGAAAGATGAGGGAGAGACATGGGTGCCTGGAGGAGCATACCCACTGATGCTGGGACGCACATGAAAAATGAAAAGCCCTTTGAAATTTCCCTCTCTGTAAAGAAAAAGCCTCTGGGTTACTGGTAACATCAACTCTCAGGCCTCACATAAAAATGAATTCTGGGAAGCAGAAATAGTTCTTCTTTTTTTTTTTAAAGAGGGGAAAATCTTCTTACCAAAATCTTAGACAAAAAATGAACTGTATTTGGAAAAAGCAATTATATCAAAACCACTGCCATCAAGTAGAGATCAGCTATGTTGGGAGCTGATAAAGCACTCGCCAGTGTGGAGTTAATCACGGACGATGCGCTGACCATACTTGGAAAGTCTTGTCCCAAGGATCAAGTATGTAGCATCTAATCAACATAGAAGCTGAGCAGAGAGCCAGCTGTCTGCGCCACAAAATGACACTGAGTAAAATGAAGCAGTGGACCTCTGGACAAAGGACAGGAATGCATGGAGAGACCTCCCAGGCCATGGTGGTGCAGCTGTACAGAAATGATTGAGGTGGAGCAGAAAATTGAGGACTTGCATCTTGTCGACCAGTATCCTCATGTTTGTAGAGAAAGATACATAGTTCTAATTATTCTGAAAATTGGGATACAACTTCAAAATGTAATTTAGAAATATAAACACTGATAACCGGAAGTGAAATAAAAAGGAAACGCAAAATTTCTGTGTACAAACACCACACTCAAAAAGTATTCTTTATAATACTATAAAAAATGAAACTAATTGTACAGCAGATGAGGAATAACTTGTATTTTGATACTTATATAAGATGGAAAAGAACGCCTTCATTAAGTTGATGTTCTTTCAGAATATTTTAAGACATATTTAGTGACTTAGAACAAAATACAACAAACATAATTAATATAGTACCCAGAACTGGGATTTCGCATTTCCACCGCAAATGTACTGAATCCGAAACTAGGGATTCACAAGATCCCAAGTGATTCTTGTTGCACACACTTGTGGTCTACAAGAATCATCTGGGAATCTTGTCAAGTATGAGTTTCTGGGCAGGGAGTTTAAGAATGAACTAGCTGGAAGTCTTGGTGTTAACTTAGAACCCTGTGATATAACATTTTTAAGTTAATAATATAAAATTAGGAAGTTCTGGTGGCCTAGTGGCAAGAAGCTGTGCTGCAATCCTGAAGACATGCAGTTTGAAGCCACAAGCTGCTCCATGGGAGAAAGATGGGCAATCTCCTTCCATGCCATGAACTGCCGCTGAAAATCCCCGGAAGGTCATCTCTGGGTCGGTTTCAATTTGGTGGTACACAACAACATAAAATCAAAGACATTATATTATATATGTACGAATAATATACTTTAACATTTAAAGTACTCTGTGGATATCGTAGGCAATTTTACTTTTTTATTTTGTGAATACTCCACAAGGACACACCTGGAGCACACAATGCTTATATGTTTTTGAAAACATTTGATTGAAGGATAAAGTAAGTAAGTCACATGGTACAGTGAAATTATTTTTTTTTATCCTGTCAATATACTGTTTCATTCAGCTAAGTCTCTCTGCCACCTTGTCAAGTGAGACTCATATTGAAACCTGATTTGGCTTCCAAAGCTTTAAGTCTGCATGAGAGGAGGCTGTCATTCTGTCTCCTGTTGAACAGCTGGTGGATTGGAACCATTGACTTTTCAGGTGGTAGTGCAATATGTAGCTCAATGCTATCAGAGCTCCTTATACCACAGATACATGTACACTGGACTTAAACAGAATTACCCTTATCACAAAAATCTGACCTCCCTTCTCCCCACTCACTATGTGCGACCAGGGGGGAGACTTTGTCCTCTTTTATAGAAACAAGTTAATCAAGAGTCATAGGAAGTTGACACAAATGGTATGTAGGTATGCTTTTATGTCTGGTTTACTTTGCTGTGAAATTCATCTTTGAGGTCTAGCCAAGCTTTTGCATGTTTTTAAAAAAAATTTCTTTAGTCTCATTACACAATATAGTTCCTTCCAAGAGAATTGCTTAATATTGAGATCTTTTGTAGGTTGGGTTATTATGAATAATAAGCATTTTATTGTTTCTTTTGAGTAAATATATTTAGGTAGTTCCTAAGGTACATGTCTATGCATTTCCTTGTTGGGTTATAGCCTATCCATGTTTAGATCTCAATTGTTGTTGCTGTTGTATGCCGTCGAGTGAAACCTACCCACAGCTGACACTCTAGTGGGTTTTGAGAGGTAGTTATTAGCATGGGAGGAGATTGCACATCCTTCTCCCACAGAGCTGCTGGTGGATTTGAACCACATGTATTTGATTTTGTAGTGCAGCTTCTTACCACTAGGCCACCAGAGCGAGCATTACTCAGATTTACTCACATAATATATGAATGCAAATATATATAGTTTTACAAAATGATTGTCCCAATCTACATTCCCACTAGTACTATGTAATAGTAATGATTGTTTCACATCATTTTCAGGACTTAAATTATTTGTATTTTTCATATTAGACATTCTTATGAGAATCTGATGGTCTGATATGATAATTTTAATTTGCATTTCCAGATGATTAATGGAGACTACTTTTTTCATCTCTTTTACCAGCTGCTAGATTACGTTTTGCTTGAAACAGTACGTTTAGGTGTTTTGTTCATATTTCTTTTGAGTTGACTTTCCTCTTGTTGATGGATGATTCTTTGTAGAGCTGTGTGTTTTTCCTTTATTAAAAAATGTTTCTTGCAAATAGCTTCCCTTTGTGGCTTGCCTTTATACCTTTGTAATGCTATCTTTTGAAAAAAGAGTCCTTTTTATGAAAATTTATTTTAATGTAGGCAAATTTACTAATGTTTCCCATTACATTGTTTTTTTGTTTAGAAATACTTGCCCATCAAGTGCATAATAATTTTCTTCCATGTTTTTTCTTAAGGTTTTGTTGTTTTATATTTTACTCTTGTATCCTCATTTCACCTAGAATGGATGTTTGCATCTGATGTGTAAAAACATCATATGAAACAAGCAACATTTGCTAAAAAACTCATTTCCTTATTGTCTTTTCTGTTAAAGCTCAGAAATCCCTAGATCTTTTGGCATGTTTCCAGACTCTGTTTCTTTTCTATTGTTCCTGTTATGTGACATTGAGTCAGAACAGACCCATAGCTGACCCTGCAGTAGGTTTTTAGAGGCGGTTAATTGTATAGGAGGAGATTGCCAGTCCTTCTTCTCTGTAGGTCTGCTTATTTACCTTTGTTTTAATAACAAAAGTTTAAAATATATATAAGGTGAACTATATGCTCAAAATTTAAGACACATTCAAAAGCTTTAGTTTAAAAAAATTTGGTTTCCAAATATCTATTATAACAACATTATATTATATTAGAGAAAACACTAAAAGTGTGAAGAATTTCTTTTCTCCCCTTAAATTGTTTAAGGTATATTTTGACATACATATTTTCCTAGATGTTACTATTGTTTATTTCTGAAATTTGTTGTCAGAGTGGAATGGAATATTTATGCTAGTTGTGGAAATATACCATCTCTCACACACAGTGGTGCATGTATATGTTTACAATAAACATGTTTATAGTTTAGGTTACATATAGGAACTTATTCTGGTATTTGTTGGTTTTAAGAAGATCAGAACAAAGGGAAAACATGCCTAAGTGAAATAGCTGAACATAAGATTTCAAAAGGCAGCTCAGGAAGACAAAGCAAAGTATTATAATGGAATGTGCTGAAAGCTGGAATTTGAGAATAAAAAGGGAAGAATTGGCTCTGCATTTCTCAAGCTTTAAGAACTGAAAGTTTTGATTTTCCATATTGAAAGATTCTATGGACAATATATTGAATGGTCCAAGAAGCATCAAAAGAAGATGGAGGGAATACACAGAGTCATTGTATAAAAAATAATGTAACTGACACTGAAAAAATTCAGAAGAAAGAAGCTGAAGCTGCACTGAAGACATTGGTGAAAAATAAGTTCCCAGGAATCGATAGGATACCTGTTGACTTGTTTTAATTAACAAATGCATCCCTGAATGCTCTCACCAGTCTATGACAGGAAATTCGGAGGATAAGGATTGGAAGAGATCTACATTTGTTTCCATTCTCAAGAAAGGTAATCCAATAGAATATGGAAACTATTAAACAATATCATTAATATCACATTCAAGCAAAATACTGCTGAAGATAATTTTTTTAAAAACCCAGCTAGAATATAACATAGATTGGTAAGTGCCAGTAGTTCAAGCAGGATTTAGAAGTGGCTACAGCACAGGGATATAATGATATAATTGCTATGTAATTTGACTGTATGGATCATAATAAGCTATGGCTAACATTGAGAAGAATAGAATCCTAGTGCACTTAATTGTGCTGATGTGAAATCTATACTTAGACCAAGAGGCTGTGGTGCAAACAGAGCAGAGGCACACTACATGATTTAAAATTAAGAAGGGAGTGTGTCAGGGTTGTATTCTCTCTCCAGACCTATTTGATATGTATGCTGAGCAAATTATTTGAGAAGCTGGACTCTGAATTGGAATATGGCTTCTATATAGGAGGAAGCTGCATCAATAACCTGTGTAATGTAGATGACACAGCCTTGCTTCCTGAAAGTGAGTATAACTTGAAGCACTTGTTACAGTAGATCAAAGAATATAGACTTCAGTATGGATTGAATCTCAACGTCAAGAAAACAAACATTCTTACCATTAAACCAATAGGTAAAATAATGATGACGGAAAGATTGAAACTGTCAACAACTTCTTGTTTGGATCCATAATCAATACACTTGGTACCAGCAGTCAGGAGATGCACTGTACTGGGAAATTTGGATCAGGGACCTCTCTAAATTATTGAGGAGCAATAATGTCAGTTTGAGGACTACGGTGCCTCTGATTCAGGCCATGGTTTTTCCAATCACTTGCTAAGCATCTAAGAGCTAAATAGTGAAAACGTATAACAGAAGAAGAATGGATGCCTTTGAGCTGTAGTGTTGGGGAGTACGGAACATTCCCAATACTGTCAAAAGAACAAATTTGTCTTGGAAAAAGTGCAGCAGAGCACTCCTTGAAGGCAAATACAATAAAGCTTTATCTTACATATTTCAGGCATGTTTCTAGGACAGTTTATTCCTGAAGAGGGACATCATGCTTGGAAAGAAAGAGGCTCGTGGAAGGAGAGTAAGACCTCAACCAAGTGGACAGGCATAGTAATCACTGCAATGGGCTCTAGTGTGTCAGCAAGTGTGAAGATGCCCCAGGAAATAACAGGGTTCAGAGCTATTGCTCGTAAGGTCACTATGAATCATACTCAATTCAATGGGCACCAAATAACAAAAATTCTATTTGGTTACATTGTGTGTATTACATAGGATTTCATGTTTAATTCTCCATATGCATATTTTTATTG
>NW_006399868.1:1043633-1076926 GCF_000299155.1 Elephantulus edwardii
CAATAGCTTTTTGAATTTTGGAATAATTTACTGTTTTTCTAATTTATTCTTATTTTCTACTGTGGTTTTTAAGCTTTCTTCCAATTAGATTTCAAAAATATTGGCAAACGATAACTTAGTGAATTTTTGTAGCACATATCAAGATATAAACAAAAAAATCTATGTCTAAATACTGATAACTCATGTATAGTTTTATTTTTTTTAAATTTAGGTTGTTTATTTTTCATTTCAATGAACATCTACAGAGATTTAGTTTTATTTTATCTGAAGAGTGAAGCAAAGATATGCATTTCCTTTATTGTTCTTCCCATTTGCACTGGAGCTTTTTTGTTTATGAAAATTATAAGATAATGCAGCTTAAATAAATAAAATAGAAAAGAGAATTAAACCTTTTATGCTAGCTAGTATCATTACCAGTTTTATTTCCTTATATAGCTAAGTCCAAAATTATTAGTAATTAATTTGAACATTTGATAACTATTTTATCAGGCATTAAATACCTTTTCTTCACTGTGACCATTTTTTCCATTTTATTTGCATTATATTTCATATGCTTGAGACTTTGAAAAGAAAGTTGAAATTTAACATATAACTTAGAAACCAAATCACTCTCTCATTGTTTCAATTTCATCAAGTCCAAACCAACTAGTAGTTGACCCTCCAGCAGGCTTTTAAAAGGCTGAAAACAGCACAGAAAGAGATTGTACATCTTTCTTCCAAGGAGCTGCTGTTGGATTAAATAGGCAAAGAGGTGTTTTTTTTGGATTGGCAGCATAACTCTTTATGGACTAGCCCACCAGAGCTCCCCAACTAGATAATATTTGTTGTTGTGGTAGTGGAGTGTTGAGTTGGAATTGACCTATATAGATGACCCTCCTGTTGGTTTTCAGGGGCAGTTAATCACTCGGAAGGGGAGTGATTGCCCATCCTTCTCCTGCAGAGTAGCTGAAGGATTCAAACTTCAATCAATTTGGAATACAGTGCAACTTCTTATCACTCTAAAAGAGTGCATTAAAAAAAAAGGTGATGTTGTTGAGATATTTAACAAAATTCATTCTGGGCTATATTCTTTTCCCACATGTACTGAATTTTCCAAATTTGCCATGCGTGCATATGTATGATGTGTATATAAATGGAACAATGTTACCCATATGTGTTAATTTTTTGAGCTATGATTCTCATTGTTTTGGAATTCATGATGTGATGTAGCAGCTAGATAATTATTTTATAAGCCAATCAATTGTAAAATGGTTGAGTGAGATGCAACCCTTTCAATCTCCTCACTGCCCTGATTGACTGTCAAGGGAATTTTTCACGAGTGTGACCTGAATGCATTTTCTTTTACAAGAGATGAAAGGAGAGAATGGGGAGCAGAGAGAGAAGGATCTGAGCATCATTAAGAAAGAAGCGTTAGGAGTAGAGTTCATCGTTTGTTCACAGATCATTGTGAACAGTGAGCGTAAGAACAAAGAGGTTTGAGAATCTCTTTGATACCAGAGAAGACCAAGATACAGGGAAATCTCCAAAGAAAGCCAAGCCCACAGATGTTGAAAGGAGACAAGGACCTTTTCCCAGATTGATAGAGAAAGGAAACCTTCCCCTAAAGCATCACAGGCGGCTCAACCAATAACAATCTATGACAGGTTTGGAAGCAGGAGTGGCATCCACTTGCTAAACAGCATGCCTCCAGAAACTCTATGTACTTTGATAAATGACTATAGTTGCAGAGGGGCTTCAGCCTTTTGATTTAAGGGTCGCTATGAGTCATGCTTGACTTGAAGGCAATCAACAACAACAACAACAAAGCCAGGACCTCGCATTCAGACATATAGCTTCTTCAACCTTGAGAGAATACTTTTCTGTTTGTTTAGGTCATCCACTTGAGATATTTCTGTCACAGCAGCACTGGCTAACTAAGGCAATAACTTCATTTGATACACCATTGTTCATAGTTCATAATTACAGCCTTGTAGAAAATTTAGTTAAATCAACAGTATTGGTACCAGCAGCCAGGAAATGAAAAGCCAAATTGCACTGAGAAAGTTTGCTGTCAGAGACTTCTCTGAAGAGAGGTACTGAAGAGCAATGATGTCAGTTGGAGATTAACATGTGTCTGATACAGGCCATGATCTTTGCAATAACTTGCTATGCATCAGAGAGCTGGATAATGACTAGGGAGGATAGCAGGAGAGTTGATGCCTTTGAGCTGTGGTGCTGGAGAAGAGTGTTGAATATATCATGAACTGCTAGGAGAACAAACAAGTTCTCCAGAGAGGGTGAGACCAGGCTGCTCCTTGGAGGCAAGGATTCTGAAGCTTCATCTGACATACTTTGGACATGTTGCAAGGAGGGATCAGTCCAGGGAGAGGGACATCATGCTTGGGAGGGTGGAGGCAGAGTGCAGGAGAGGAAGACCCTCGATGAGATGGATCGATTCAGTGACTGGGGTAATGGGAGTATGTGTGTTGGAGACAGTAAGACTGGCAGGGTTTAGGGCTATTGTATACATAGGGTTGCTATGAGTCATAGGCAACTTGATGGCACACAACAACATCAAGTGTTATCACATCACTCTTTGCCTTATATGAGTTGTTACCTTGTTGTTGTTATTACGTGCCATCAAGTCTACTACAACGCCCAGCAACCTTATGAACAACCGATGTGAACCCAGCTGTTTCCTGTGCCATCATCAGAATCTCTGCCATGCTCAAGCTCATTGCCATAGTCACTGTGTCCATCCACCGAGTAGTAGGCCTTCCTCTATTTATCCGGCTCTCCACCTTTCCCAGAGTGATGTCCCTCTTGAAGGCTTTTCCTGAAGAAGATGCTCAAAGTAAGGGAAAAGAAGTCCCTTAGGTAAAAAAAGAAATGCTTAGTAGGAATTATTTCTTGTAATGGTGATAAAATTAATCAAAAGGCCAACCAGTTATGACTAGTTGAGAGCATTAGGGAAACAAAAAAGAAAGGGATTAAATGAAAAGAAGTTTATCTAAGAATGGTTATGATTTTGTAGTTGATCTCAAACTGTGATAGCGAAGAAGGATTATCATGAATATATCCGGAGGGTTTATCTGGAGTGGAGGCTGTAACCAATATGTATGGTAATCTAAGATAGAGTCTAAAGCTATTCAACCCACTTCCCTCCCCCCACTTTGTTTTGTTTTCCTTTTTTCACCTCCAGTCTACTTTTATGATTCAATCTTAGAGATTCTTCACGTATCCTATATTCATAATACTAGTGTTCAAGTGGCAGTTCTAAGAACCTAGAAATTGGAAATATTTAATCACATACCACTACTCATGTGATAGTTGCTTTGGCTGGATAATCTGGAGAAGCAGCATTTAGGAAACCAAGATCAGTCTTTAAACACTAAAAAAACAAAGTTATGTTACTTTGATAATAAGCTCACATGGAGTACGAATGGAATATTGGTTGGAAAAAAGTATTGTGTATGAGAGGAAGATACTGCTGTCACTGAATTGAAAAGTAAAAAAAAATCCTGAAATTTAATAATTCAGAATTCAGTTCTGCTTTTAAAAGGTGCTAAGTTACTTTCTTCATCAAAATATGGACATTATGAATATTGCTTTGATACAATGAGGTATAATCTAGCTTCTGGAAGAGTTTTTGCCCTTAAGGAATTTTCATTTTAAAAGTAATTATTGCTATTGATTTTGATTTGCATTTATTATATTCCTGTCTGCGGAGAGTGATGATCCTTTTGACATAAAAAATGAATCCACTCCTGATCTTGAGTCCCCTGGTAGGCAGGAGTCTGACATCAATAATTCCAACATTAGCAGGTGTGAAAAGACCACCTGAACAGGCACGGATATATAGCAACAACTTACGTTTTCATCAATTTGGATACACTCTTCAATATCTGTCATTATTTGAATGGAATTCCTGTATTCATGTTTGTTAAATAAATCCTTTCTTTACAGAATGATATGAAGTAACTAGACATTTGAGGAAATATGTTTACAAGTCTTTTAGACACATTAATTTACAGAAGTGGAACACTTGAGCACATTAATCAATAAAAAGTTTGAAAATGAGAAATTATGTCTCTCTTGCTCTGAAAATGCTCAGACTTACCAAATCTTAAAAATAACTACCCATATGGTAGATGGGAAAAGAATTGAAGCTGGCAACAATCTCATCTTTCTTGGATCAACAATCAACACCCTTGACACCTGCAATCAGGAAATCGGGAAATTCATTGCACTGGGAAATTTGCCATCAGGGACCTATCCAGAATTCTGAAGGCAAAGGTGCACCTAATTCAGGACATGATCTTCTTAATCACATATTACATATGAGATAGCTGGAAAATGAATAAGGATGTCAGGAGGAGAATTAATACCTCTGAGTTGTAATGCTGAATATCTCATGGACTGCCAAGAGAACCAACAGATATATCTTGGAGAAAGTGCAGCTGGAGAGCTCTTTGGAGGCAGAGGCCCAAAGCTTCATCTTTCATATTTTAGACATGTAGCTAGGTGAGGCCATTCATTGGAGAGGGATGTTAGGCTTGGAAAGATGGGGAGTTAGCCAAGGAGAGGAAGGCTCCCAGTAGAAGGATTGGCACAGTGACTTCAACAATGAACAGAGATGATGAGGATGGCACAGGATAGGACAGGGTTTAGAATGGCTGTTCATGGGGTTGCTAAGAGTCATACTCAACAGTTCAATCTTGTGGCCTAACAGTAAGGGTTAGGGAAGGGTTAGCAACCTGGTATGGTTGGTCCACAGTTCAAATTCACCAGCAGCTCCACTGTGTTGAAGGTTCTGAGGCTGGACGGTGCTGCTTCTTGCTGTTAGATGATATGGTGTAAATACCATTCATAGCAACCCTGTGAACAATAGATCTAAATCCTACCCTATCCTGTGACACTCTTATAATCTCTGAAATGCTCCAGGCCATTGTAAGCCATTCTGTCAGTTCATCTTGCTTAGGAATTCTAGTGACCACACACAGACTGTTCCATCTTGACAAGATGTGGAAAGTATCCGAGATGTACTTGAAACATCCTTGTTTCAAGCAAGAACCCTATTTACACTTCCTCCAAGATAGACTTGTTTGTGCTTTTGACAACCCATGGACTCTTCAGCACTCTACTCCAACATCACAATTCAAAGGCTTTGGATCTTTTCTGTCCTTTTACTCATGGTCCTGCTTTCAGAAGCATAAGAAGCAATTGAACATACCAGGGTTTGGATCAGGTGCATCTTAGTCTTTAAACTGATATCGTTGTTCTTTGGCACTTTGGAGAGGTGCTAGTAGTGAAATAGAATTTACCACTGGTAATTTCTCTGTTTTCTGTTATGTGAGTATCCTGATGAAGATGTTATGTTAAAAACTTACAAGTAAGAAGTATATAACTGAATAAACTTAAATTGACTAAAAAAAATGGAAATGCTTTCAAAATCATTTATGGATATAACTTTCTCCAAGGAGAATATTTCAAACGGTTGTTAATTTGACTGTTTAGGGAAACACGTTATAGATTTAAATAGAAAACTGAAGCAATCTCAATTATTGTTTGAGGTTTTTATTGCTATTATCATTAGAAATTTATAAAAGGAAAGTTACTGATCAATTTCTCCCATAAAACTAGATATAGACCTTTAGAAGAAAATTTTAGCAAATCAAATCCAAGGATATATACAATGGGTAAGACACTGTAATTAAACATGGTTAGCCCAAGGAGTGTAAAGCTATTCTAACTTTCACCAAAGAATACATTCAGATGGCCAACAAACACATGAAGAAATGTTCAAAATCCCTAGCTCTAAGAGAGATGCAAATCAAAACAACTATGAGATATCATCTCACCCCAGTCAGAATAGCAAGATTTAACAAAACAGCAAGCAACAAATGCTGGCGAGGTTGTGGAGAAACTGGAACCCTTATTTACTGTTGGTGGGAATGTAAAATGGTGCAACCACTGTGGAAGGCAGTATGGCACTTTCTCAAAAAGTTGCAAATAGAGACACCATTTGACCCAGCAATTCCATTACTGGGAATATATTCCAAAGAGACCATAGCTGACATCCAAGCAGATATATGCACACTCATGTTTATCTCAGCTCTGTTCACAATAGCAAGGAGTTGGAAACAACCCAGGTGCCCATCAACAAACGAATGGATAGAGAAGCTGTGGTATATTCACATAATGGAATACTATGCTGCATTGAAAAACAAGAAACTCATTCAATATTATTCAAAATGGGTGAGCCTGGAGAACATTTTGCTGAGTGAAATATCTCAGTTGCAAAAGGACAAATATTGCATGGTGCCACTGCTGTAAAATGGGACTGATATCAGGGTGAGGGTAAGATTGAGAAAAACTGGGTAAATTGTGTATATGCACTGAAACAGATGAGGGAGTGAATAATTCAAAAGTGATGTATGATAGGGTATTATGTTTATCACAAGAGTCCACAATTAAGTTTGCATAGTGGAATGTACTTCGGGCGGTGGGAGTGTGGGGGGAGATTGTGTACCAGGGAGGGAGTCTTTCTTTTACTTTTGAAAGAGAGGAGCAAACTGGGGGACCGGGGGAGAGGGCTGGGCGGGTAGAGAAGTGCGGCAATGAATGAATGGAAACCCAAATTCTCTGTAAATGTTCATTAAAATTATTTTTTAAAACAAAAAGCTATTCTAACTTAAAAATCAGTCAAACTGATGCACATATTTAAGATGATTAAAAAGCAAACAATTCTACAGATGCAAAAGAGATGCAAAACAAAATCGAACATTAAGATGCCATCAAAGTAGGCATTGAAGTTCTCTTCATCAACCTAGTTAAAACTTCTCCAGAACTCTTGTTGCTATGTTCCTCCGATTTGGAACTGACTTATAGCTGACCCTTTTGCAGGTTTTAAGAGACAGTAAGTTATAGAAGAAGAGATTGCCCATACTTCTCCTGTAAAGAAGTCTTAGAGCTATAATTACAAACTGTGGCGAAAGACTTACTACTTTCCCTGTAAAATCTTCAGAGCCATAGTGTACCGTGAACAGTAATCTAGAGAAAAGAAATAAAATTCAATGAGACTAGAAAGAAAAGTATAAAACTGTATTTATTTCTTTATACACAGTGGGACTATCTATGAAGAAAATCCTTCAAAGTTACTAAAATCTACAGAAATGAATAATTTAGTCTTATGAAGCATGTAAGACATAAAATCAGCATGCGAAGTTAATTTTCTTTCTATAAATAAGCAATCAAAATTTATTATTAAAATGACTATTACCATATATAATAATATCATGGGGAGCCTTGGTGGCCTAGTGGCAAGAAGTACCCTAAAATCCTGAAGGCATGTGGTTCAGATCAACCAACTACTCTGCGGGAGAAGGTTGAGCAATATCTTTCGATGTGAATAACTCCTCTGAAAACCCACCAGAAGGTCAGCTGTGGATTGGTTCCGACTCTACGGTACACAAAAACAATAACAGTGAATAATAAAAATTACTTTAAAATACCTTTTGTAATAATATAAAAAATATGAAATATTTAGGGATAAATATGACAAAATATGTAAACCTACTCTATATAAGCTACAAAACATGGATGGGGGCTTTGGAAAGGAGATATCATGATTATATTGGCAGACTCAATATTTATCAAGCTGTTACTTTTCCCCAAATTGGTATATATAGATTCAATTCTATTTCAAACAATATTTCAGCAAGCTTTTTATAAAAAGGAAATTGACAAACTGATTCTAAAATTCATATGAAGATGAAAAAGACCAAGAATAGTCCAAACCATATTGCACAAGAATAAAAGTGCTGGGGGAAAAATTGCTATTTGATTTCAAGACTTATTAAAAACTACAGTATCCTAGATAGTGTGGCACTGTTGTTAAGGTAGACAAACAGATCAATGACACCAAAGAACACTCAGAAATAGACCCAAAGATACACAGTTAATTGATTTTTGACAAGGTGCAAAATCAATTGAGTGGAAAAAGACATTCTTTTTCAACAAATAGTGCAAATACTGCTGATACAATTGGATACACACATGCAAATAAGAAAGCTTCAATCTATAATTAGTACCACATTAAAAAAATCAACCCAAGATAGATTATAGATGTAAATATAAGACTTATAACTATAAAATCTTCTAAAGGAAATCATAAAAGAAAATCTTTGTGTCCTTGTGTGAAGTGATAAAAGACTTTTTAAATATAAAATACCAAAGCCTAATCCATGAAAGAAAATATTGATAAAACATATTTCTTCAAAATCAAGAACTTCTGCTCTTTGAAAGACATTATTGTGGGACTGTAAGAGAAACTATTTGCTAGCAAATAATATTTGCCAATGACATAGCTAACAAAGTACTTACATATATATATATATAGTATGTTGTTGTTGTATACCATAGAGTTGGAACCGACCCATAGCTGACCCTCCAGTGGGTTTTCAGAGGCAGTTAATTGCACCAAAGGAGATTGCCCATCCTTCTCCTACAGAGCAGTTGGTGGATTCAAACCAACGTGCCTTTGGGATTGCAGAGCAGATTCTTATCATTAAACCACCAGAGCTCCCAAATAATGTGTGTGTGTGTGTGTGTGTGTGTGTGTAAAGTTCTCAAATTCGGTTATAAGAAAACAAATAACTAAATTAAAAAAAATAAGAAACTATTTTTAACAGACTGTTGTCCAAATATTTGATCTATAAATGGCATAACAGAATATGTTAAAAAATTGCAATGTTAATAGTTATTAAGGAAATGCTGCTGTAAATGGCCACTGCATTCCACTTTGAATTTTTGAGAATGTTTGAAAACTAAAGTAGCAGACCACAGTGAATGTTGACATGGAGACAGTATAACACATTCTTATACGCTTTTCCCAGGAATGTCAACTGTTTCTCAATGACTTTGGAAAGTAGTTTAAGAATCTGGCTTTGTTCTAGAAATGCAACTATATACCCACTAAAATATGCAGTCATTTCTCCACTAGGTAGTTACTTAAGCTAAATATAAGGATCATCTTTTTGAACAAATACTGTCGATACAAGGAATATAGTGGTTGTGTCCTGTCGAGTAGGAAAAAATCCATCGCTGACCCTCTGGTGGGCTTTCAGAGGCACTTAATTGCACAGGAGGAGATTGTCTGTATTTCTCCGCAGAGCAGCTAGTGGCCTTGAACTGCATGCCTTCGGGATTGCAGCGCACCTTCTTGCCACTAGACTGCCAGAGCTCCCTATACCAGGAATAGTATGTGGTTATTTATAGTAATTTTACTTGCCATTGGTAAACCAGAAACACATCAAATTCTTTTCTGTGGGGACTGCATAAACTGGACTTCAACTGTACATTGGGAAAATGCTCAGCAAGAAAAGAAAAGAATTCTTGGTACGTGAAACAGCATTGATTAATCTCTTTTCTTTATTTTGACAGACACAAATAAAACATTTATACTATATGATGTCACTTTTTTAAATTCTAGGAGAAAAAAAAACACCAAACAAAAACTTAATCTCATTGCAGCAAGTCAGAACCAACTCACGTTGGTCTCTTTATTAGTTTTCGAGGCTGTAATTGCACAGGAGGAAACTGACTGCCTTTCTCCTGCACAGCCGACTGATGGCTCCGAACCACCAGAGACGTGCCCTTGTGGGATTAATAGTGCAAGTCCTTAGGGACTACTCCATCCGAGCTCCATGATTCAGGGCGACAGAAAACAAACCCTTATTTCCTTGTTTGAGGGAAGAGCATAATATGTTAACTATCTTTCAGTGAAATTGTTAAAAGACTGACACACTAAATATTTGCAAATACATGGAGATAACAGAATTCTCACGCTTTACCCATGAGGACATAAAAATGCACAAAGACTTTGGATTTTTTTTAAAGAAAACATTTATTTGAAAATTTACCTGCTTAATGATAGAATAATTTTATTTCTACTCCAAGAGAAAACATATACACACAAAAGATATGTACAGACAAGATTATACAAGCTGCACTCAAAACATACAACAGTAAGAGCCGCTCTATCATTCAGGACTCATAAGCAAATCAACTACTAATGCATTCTATAATGGAGTATTTAATTACAATACGGGCAAAAAGGTAAACTGCTGACATATGCAATGTTTTGTTGTTGTTGTTATGTGCCATTGAGTTGCCTGCAACTCATAGCAACCCTATGTACAACAGCCCTAAACTCCGCTCTGTCCTGTGCCAATCGCACTGTCTCTGATACTCCCATCCCAATTATCCCAGTCACTGAATCTATCCACGTCATAGAGGGCCTTCCTCTCCTGCACTGTCCCTCCACCCTCCCAAGCTTGATGTCCCTCTCTAAGGACCGGTCTCTCCTCACAACATGTCCAAAGTATGTCAGACAAAGCCTCAGAATCCTTGCCTCCAAGGAGCCACCCGGTTTAACCCTTTCCAGGACAAATCTGTTTGTTTTCCTAGCAGTCCATGGTATATTCAATACTCTTCTCCAGCACCACAGCTCAAAGGCATCAATTCTCCTTCTATCATCCCTAGTCATATTCCAACTCTCTGATGCATAGCAAGTGATTGCAAAGACCATGGCCTGTATCAGGAGCACCTTAGTTTCCAGACATATACAATGGCAGGCATCGATTTTAAGACTTACATACTCAAAGGAGGCCACACACAAAACAGTACATGTTTTAGTGATCATTGTATATGAAGCTGCAGAGAGAACAGTACTACTCTGTGGTGACAGAAATTACAACAATTGTTGACTATGTTAGATCATCGTTAACTGAAAGGACAATTAGAATAATTTTGTGAAGTTATTTAAATCTTATGATTAGGGATGTGGTTACATTTATAAATAGTATTGAACTTTACAGCTGTTTTGTGCATTTTCAAATATGTACTTCAATAAAAAAGTTAATATACAGCTTGTGTTTCCAGCACTGTCTTACACTGGCTCTCTTGCTAAGATATACATTCATACACATCTAAGATTTCAGGTACTTAAATTGTGTCCTTGGTTGTATGTAAATCAACAATATTATTTTTTCTATTATAACATGAAAAATGTTTTTTATCTTATGTTTATTTTTAATTTGTTATTTTATTTATATATAAATTTCATATATAATATGAAAATTAAATAATATCATTTGCTATCTATTTTCTAGTCATGAGAGTATCTCCACATATTTTGTAGTAATCCCTTTCTATATATACCAAGAATGTATTCAACCTGTATTCTGCCTATATCAGAGACTTCTGGAAAAATGTACGGTGCATACTGTTTGTTGTTGTTGTTAAGTGCCGTCGAGTAGCAGGCTACTCATAGTGACTCTATGAAGGAGAGTCCTCACACTTGGGTGCCATTCATCCTCTCTCCAGGTTCATAGGGTTTCCGGAGGCAAGCTATTACGGAAGTGGATGCCACTCCTCCTTCCAAGCTTACTGTTTAGGAAGAAATACAACCAAAATGCTCCTTAGAAGGAAGGATTGGGAAGCTGTGCAATTTATAGCTTCAAAATCCCTACAGAGGGTCAGCTACAAGTCAATTCTAACCCCACTGTGACTGAGTGTATCTTCAGGACTGAGAATGGTGCACATTAGCTGAAGAGGATTCTAAATGTTTGCTAAATGAACGTTGCTAACTGCATGCAGATAAAGGAAACCTAAGAGGAATTAAGAGAGAGAAATAAAGATGCCACTGTGTGTTGGTTTCTGTTTCATCTTCATTTGAAAAAAGTAGGAAGGGAAGGTATTTAGAAAGAAATACTAAATATACCACAAGTGGGTCTTTTTAATAGTTAATTTTACTTTTCTTCAGTCTGGAAAGTTAGCAATGTACATTCAGAGGAATTAGATTGTTGCTGTTGTTAAGTGCCATCAAGCTGACAGTATTTGCTCAGTGCTGGGCATCTTTTGATTTCTTAACTGCTGCTCCTTGGATACTGATTGTAGTTCCAAGTAAAATGAAGTCCTCAACAAGTTTAATATTTTCTTTTTATCATGGTGTTGTTTATTGATCTAATTGTGTGAATTTGTTTTAACTTTATGTTGAAGTGTAGTCTATACCGAAGAATATAATCTTTGAATCCAAAGGAAATTCTAAAGGAAACTTTTTTCTCTTCGTCAGTTCTAGTAAGAGGAAACTCTATTTGAGTTTCGTTTCTTCTCTCTCTCTCTCTCTCTCTCTCTCTTTTGTTTCTGCTCCTCTGCGATCTTCATGTGGTTTATTATCTCTTTCTTTCTGTCTCTGCTTCTTTCATTTGCTGATTTTATCACTTTTATATCTCACGAGAGATCCGTTTAAACACATCCTATCCTAACATCCATTGTAGTAGCAGTCAAGGAATCAGAAGATGTGTTGCTCTGGGGAAATATGCAGTCAAAGAGCTCTCCAAAGTGCTAAGGGGCACAGATGTCAATTTAAGGACTAATGTGCACTGGATCCAAACAATGGTCTTTTCAATTGCTTCCTTTGTGTCTGGAAGTTATACAATGAATAAAGATAACAGAAGAAGAATCAATGCCATTGAATTGTCATGTTGCTGAAGTATATTGAATATTCCGTGGACTGTTAAAAGAACAAAAATGAAGAGAGTACAGAGCGCTCATTAAAGACAAGGATGGTGAAACTTTGTCTCCCTTACTTTGGCTTATTTTAAGGGGTATTCCTTGGAGAGAAGACCGTATGTTAGGGAAGGTAATGATTCAGTGAAAGAGAGGGAGACCCTCAACAACATGGACTGAGACAGTGACCACTACGATGTTTTGAGTATGACAGAGATCATGAGGATGGCTTAAGAGAGGGCCAGGTTCACATCTCTTATTTGTGGGGTTGCTGTGAGTCATTGTTGACTCAATTGTACCTAACACCACCACCATACCAATCGTGTCTCCTTAAACAACAATCTATTCTCAAAAGGGATTGTAATCATGGGCATAGAGATTAGGATTTGTAGCATTTTTTTAGGGTATGGGGAATAATTAAATCCATACCAAGTTGTGTATTCATCTCAGTGTTTTCTATGTGTTCTATGTTCTATACTTTCATTGAATTAATTCAAGAATTAGAAACATGAATTAACACAGTATAAGAAATTCTGTTAAAAATTTGCTTGTATGATGCTTATATTAGTGCTAAAGAGTATTCCAATGTAACTTAGCCTGTTGCTGTGTATGGTTGAGTTGAAACCAACCTAGAGCTGACCCTCAAGTGGGTTCTCAAAGGGAGTAAATTGTACAGGATATGATCACCCAGCTTTCTCCTGCAGAGGCAGCTGGTGGATTCGAACCACATACCTTTGCCTTGGCAGCAATATTTCTTTACGAGCTCCCTAATTTAGTTTAGCACCTGATTTATAGTTCATAAGCAAATATTATAGGAAATAGCCCAAGATAAGCACTGGCAGTAAAAGTGACAAATAGGCGAGCTCTGGTGGCCCAGTGGCAAGAAGCTGCACTGCAATCCCAGAAATGTGAGGTTCGAATCCACCAGATGCTCTGCTAAAGAAGGAGGGACAATCTCCTCCTGTACCAGTCAGATCTGATTTGACAGTACACACATTTAAAAAAAAAAGTAATAAAATTTTTTTTAAAAAAGAAGTAACAAATAAATAGTAACTATAAATATACATATTCTAACAGATCAAATTTATCGGATTCTGATTAGAGGCTAACTATAGAATTAAAATAAGAGCTGAAGTGTTAGCTAGAGGTAAAACCTATCTGCAGTTCAATTGCATGTTGGATTGTATGTGTGTGTCATCTTCTCAGAAAAGAGACTTATTTGAGATTTGATGTAAGCTTTAGAAGAAGATGACATTTTATGTGGTTGCTGAAAGATGTTAAACATTCTGACAGGTTAAGTATAGAGAAAGGATCAGAAGGAGTGAGGAGGAACTATTTTAAACCTGGGAGGACACAATAAGCAAATCCCAAAGTGTGTTTTTAAAAATAGATTATTTTCTGTATTTTATAGAATGAGTGAAATGGAATTCTGTTTCCATACATCAAAAACTAATTGACCAACAGCCAAATGCCAGGTGCTCTGTTGCTTATTTAGAAACATTCTGAAGAACAAATCATGTTCTTTGTTTTCCAAGGCACTTGCCTTCAACGTAATGAAGTGAGCAGCTGATTGTACAATAGCTTGGCAGACGTCATCATCCGGTTATAATAGGTGTGCTTGGGTACGTGTGAAGGTGACGCCTCCAGTCTGAGTGTGAGAGCAGAGATGAGCATGGAAAGGAGGGTGCAAGGACTGCTGTTTGGGGGACATAATATCTCAGGTAAATTCCAAAGTGTAAGAGAGGTTGAGCTATGTGCTTGCTTGAGAGTTGTGCATGAAGGTTGGAAGGTAAAGAACAATATGGGTTGCAAGAAGTTAAAGATGTCTAGAACAGAACTCGGTAGGACTTACGGCCAGTGGTAAAGAATCAGGCCTCTCAGAAGCATGTGCTCATTTAGAGCAGTACTGTCTTCTAGCTGAAAGTCATTTGTTCAAATCCACTAGTCATTTTGAGGGAGAAGGGTCATAAATATCTCTTGGAAAGGTTTATATATATCCTTGGAAGCATGATGGAGGGATACTATGAGTCAAAACTGATGCAATGAAAGGATTTTGTGTTTTTGTTGTTTAGGCTAGAACAATGCTAAGGGGAAAGTCTTTTCCCTGAAGTCAGTGGGAAATATTAAAGAATTAATAAGCAGTAAAAGAAGGAGAAGAAACCAGGCCACTCCTTGAAGGCAAGGATTCTGAGGCTTTATTAGCCATACTTTGGACATGTTCTAAGGAGGGACCAACCGGTCCTTGGAGAGGTATGTCATGCTTGGGAGGGTAAAGGGACAGCACAAGAGGGGAAGACCCTCTATGAAATGGATTGATTCAGTGGCGGGGTAATCAGAGTGGGGGTGTCAGAGGATTGGCACAGGATAGAGCAAGGTTTAGGGTTGTTGTACAGAGGGTCTTTATGAGTCGCAAGCACTCGATGGCACATAACAACAACAACTACAGTCCTTATTACAAAGGCAGTCACTCAATAGTCAGCCTGGGCAATTGAACTCTTCACCACCATTTCTTGATTGTGAGTTTAAAAGGTGATAGAATACCGAAGTGCACACAAGAAACCAACAGATGATGGAGAAAGGCAATCAGATCAATAGTATTTACAAAAGGAGATGTGGTTCAGACTGATGTTTCCTGGTGAATGGAGAGCAACGCGTGAATTAGCAAAAAACATGGAAAAGTGACGAGGCGTGAGGTGTGCAGTGAAGACACTAAGATGGGACTGGCATGTCAGCTATGTTGACTTACAGTTCTGGCTGAACAGCCGTGTAGAGTGCCTTTGTGTGAGGTACATGTGTCAATCATGTACAGTATGTACATGATCAACAGTATGTCAACAAAAGTGGAGAGAACCGGGTTTCTCAGGTGAAACACTGGGGTGTGAGCCTTCTGAGCCCCCACCCTGTCCCCAATCTGATTCCAGCTCATAATGACCATCAATTTTCTGAAGCTCTGAATTGTTATGGGAAGAAACTTCCCCTCTTTTCCTTGAGGAGGGGATGGCAGATTTAATCAGGGACCTTTAGATTAGCAGCCCAGTGCACAGTGTATTAAACCACCAGGACGGCTCCTGAGACTTCCTGAGCCTTTCTAAAGTGGCCAGATTAGAACCAGTTTTGGTTTCTGTGAAATCAAATCAACTACAAACCTCCTGTCATGGTTGCTGTTGAACGGTGAACTGTTGATTCGGACTCCTGGCAACCCTAACAAGACTTGGTAGAACTGGTCCACCAGGTTTTCTTGGCTGTAATATTTATGGAAGCTCTTGAGTGAGTTTGAACCATTAACCTTTGCGTTAGCAATGCAGTGCGTAATCTTCGTGCCCCTAGAGCGCCTTACCAATATCATAATGTTTTAAATTATAAGATTATTTAATTTTTCCAAACCATATTGTTCAAATTCTGAATAACTCAGCACAATTTGAAAGGAACTCATTTTTTTCAGTCTGTAGAAATATTGTTCAGTTTCATTTTATTCAAACATACTAGAGTATAACATAGACTAATTGAAATGAACATTCTGTAATATAACCGAGCAAACAGAACCGTAATTGTGAAGACTGCATAATTAAAGGCATTACTTTTCATCCTACTAATGTAATCATGAACATACGATAATTTCCCCATTATTGGTAAAATATTCTCCAACCTAATTTTACTTACAAAGTCTTATATTTTATTCATTTATTTACTTACTTTTTATTTATTTCTTGCTAACGTAAAGTCTACCTCATGTTAAAGGATGCTGCAGGCATGTGAAGAGGGAGATTTTGTTTTAGGCAACTTAAAACTGGTTTAACAAGCAAAATTTACATTAAAATGTTATTTCAAAAAGAATCCATTATTTAAATTCATGAATGTGTATATATCATGGGAGCATTGGTTTAAAAAAATCTTCAGTCGCAATACATGCTTCAGAGAGCCAGAGAAGAGGCTTCAAAATGCAATACAAACCCCCATGATTTTTTTTCAAAAATATTTACTTAAGGCACTCATCTTTTTATGAAATCAAACCAAATCGAAGGAAATTTGGAACTCTTAATGCACAGAGGAGGTTGAGGTCGGACCTACACAACATTATTAATCACTATGAAATAGAAATAGCTTTTGATAAGAGTGTAAAGTAAAATTTTAGAAACTTGCTCTGGACTCTTATTCATATGACCCATTTTTATTAAAATCCTCAAGTCATCTCAGAGTCCTCAGGAAGATGTTTTTATGATTTGAGCTACAAAATTTAGACTGCAATGAACACATGTTTATGTGTTTTAAGGTGTAATCAAAGACTTATTTGCCTACATATCTTTTTTTTTCATTTGGAGAACAAAGGGAATTTAATATTTGAAAGCAATTCCTGGGAATACTGAAATCTCTCATTATAATAAACTATTTGAAAGTGAAATTTTTACTTTTGGAACTCTGAACATAAAGAGCATTCTAAATGCTTGAAGAAGTCTATTATGTGGAATAACACTGACAAAAATTTCACTGGCAAACCAGGCACAAAAGGTTTTAAAAGATGCATAGCTTATTTCAAAAGGGTTTTTCTACCAGCATATCTGTACCTCCCAAAGTGCTCACAATGTGATTTCTTATCAGTAAACAGTAAAAGGTCAGCAAAAGAGAGGAAGACCCTCATAAAAATGGATTCACAGTAACGGTCACAATGGGCTTAAGCGTGGCGGGGATTATGAGGATGGGACAGCATTAGGGAAGGTTCCCATCTGCTCTTCATAGGTTCTCTGTGAGTCAGAGTTGACTTGATGTCTTCCAACAATAACGATAACCAGCCACTAAACCAAAGAACTATTGTAAATATTCAGTGAGACACTATTTTTAAGATATCAAATTTTACTTATACATAAAATGTGGTACAGTGTGGGTTGGTGGATCCAGTGGCTGCAACAATTGGCTAAAACGTACCGATGATCGTGAGGACAGCACACGAATAGAAGGCATTTTGTTCTCTTACAAGAGAATGTGTATATGAGGTTGCCATGAGTTGGGGGAAATTTGACAGCAACTGAAAACAACTTCACTCACTTATTTTGGACATGTTGTCAGGAGGGGTACAGTCCTTTGGACAAAAAGACGTCATGTTGGGAAAGATGTTGGATCAGAGTAAGAGAGGAAGACTCTCAAGAAGATGGCTTGACACAGAACCTATAACAACAGGTGCAAGCACGCTGTAGATAGTGACGGTGGCACAAGACAGGGCGAGTTTCAGATTTGTTGTTCATAAGATTGCTATGAGTCATAGTTGACTCAATGACACCTAACAGCAACAATGATAATATTATTTGCAAAAACTTGTGTACAGAAGAACTACTTGAACTAGTGATTTCCAATAAAAATGTTGTTGTTGTTATGTGCCGTTGAGTCATTGTGACTCGTAGCAACCCTATTCCCTGCTCTATCTTGTCCCAACCTCACTGTCTCTGACACACCTACTCCAATTACCCCAATCACTGAATCAATTAATCTCATCAAGGGTCTTCCTCTCTTTCACTGTCCCTCCGCTCTCCCAAACATGCAGTCCCACTCCAAGGACCAGTCCCTCCTTGCAGCATGCCCAAAGTACGTCAAATGAAGCTTCAGAATCCTTGCCTCCAAGAAGCAGCCGGGTTTCACTCTCTTCAGGATGAACCTGTTTGTTCTCCTAGCAGACCATGGTATAGTCAACACTTTTCTCCAGCACCACAGCTCAAAGGCATCAATTATCTTTCTATCATCCCTAGTCATTGTCCAGCTCTCTGATGCACAGCAAGCAATTGCAAAGACTGTGGATACCTGGATCAAGTGCACTTTACTCTCCAAAAATTTCCTTTTGTTTTTATAATAACATTAAAACCCCAAACCACTGCTGGTCAGATAAATTCCTACTCACAATTATCTAAAAGAAAAGAGTAGAACAGCTCCATAGGATTTCCTATGCTGTAAATCTTGACAAAAGCAAACTGCCACCTCTTTCACCTACAAAACAGCTGGTGGGTTAAAGCTGCTGACTTTTCAGTTAACAGCTGAATGTTAAGCCTCTGCACTGCAAGGGCACTTTATAATAGCATTAAAGAAAGAGAAAAAGAAACTAGAGAAATTAATGTCGCTATTTATTTGACCCGATACATTCATAACATTTCGATCCCTCATCTGTCAGCTTATTACACTATGGTGGCTTGCATGTTGCTCTGATGATATTAATGATACGAGTAGGATTTTGAATACCAACAAGGTCATCCATGGTGTACAAATTTCAACTGAGATTCCAAACTAAGATATAGACAAGCAAGGACTTGGTGATTTATTTCCTAAATCTATCTATCTATCTATCTATCTATCTATCTATCTATCTATCTATCTATCTATCTATCTATCTATCTATCTATCTTGTCATTTAAAACATTAGAGATACTAATGGAATATTGTCTAATATATTGTCAGAAGATGAAGCCCTCAGAATATAAGCCATCTTCATATAAATAGAGTACAACTGTGAGCTCAAAGTTCTTGAGTGCCAGTAGTCTATTGGTAAGAAGCTGCACCGCAATCCCAAAGGCATGCAGTTCTAATCCACCAGCTGTTTCATGGGAAGAGAGGGACAATCCTTCCATGCAGTTTACTGCCTCTGGAAAACCTATTGGAGGGTCAGCTATGAGTTAGTTCCAATTCAGCAGCACACAATAACAGCTGATAATACATAACTGCCCTCTGAACACCCGATCATAACCTAGCTCTATCCTGTGTCTTATTTGTTACTATGTATTGTCGAGTCTACTACGACTCATAGTGACATTATGGACAGTGGGTCTGAACATTGGCCTATCCTGTGCCATTCTCATCTTCTCTGATGTACTTGAACCCATTGCTTCTGCCAACTTATCAATCCGTCTTGTTAGGGGTCATCTTCTTTTATGTTGATCTTCCACTTTTCCAAGTATGCTATCCTTCTCCAAGGACTGTCCCCTCCAAACAACAATGCCCAAAGAATGTGAGGCAGAGTTTCACCATACTCGTCATGAAGGAGCGCTCTAATGTCACTTTCTACAGAACAGATCTATGTGCATTTTGTCATGCCATGGGCTATTCAGTACTTTTCTCCAGCACTGTAACTCAAAGTTTTCACTTCTTCTTCTGTCCATGGCTTGAATCAGGAACACCTAAGTCTTTAATATTCTGGAGAGATTCTTGATAACAGATTTTTCCAGTGTGATATATCTTTCAGTTTCTTGACTGATAGGAACAAGGATGTTGATTGTGGATGCCAGTAAGATGAAATCATTGACAACTTTAGTCATTTCTTCATTTATCATAATGTAGCCTATTGGTCTACTGGTAAGGATTTTTATTTTCTTGGTTAATAATGATGGAATGTTTATTAAAGTCTATAGTTCTTGACTTTCTGCAACAAACACTTCAAGTTGTTCTGATTTCAGCTAGAAACTTTGTGTCATCTGCATAATTCTGATTGTAGGTTATTTGTCCTCCAACCAATCCTGATGCGACATTCTTCTTTATAAAGTCGTTTCTCTAACGATTTGTTCAGTATGCAGGATTGAATATGTAGGGAGAAAGGACACAGCACTGCCACATGGCCTTTCCTGATTTTAAACCATGCGTGTTCCCTTGCTCTGTTTGAATAATCACTTCTTAGTCTAGATACATGCCTTAGTAATTCTTCTGATTTATGTGGATGAAGTAAAGCCTTTGAGATCATCATTTGGTGATGTCAGATGACTAAAAATTAGAAGAAATAAGTGTAAATATCCATCAACAACTCCTGTCAATCTTGGCATCACATCATTGGTGATTTGAAGGATAAATTACCACCATCACCAAGAATCTGGAAGAAATCAGTGTGGGAAAGTAGAAATTGTTCGAAATGGTTTTCTTAGTCATTGGCTTTGACTTTCATGGAAAGATGAATAGAACTATTATAATGATGTGAATTAGGAAAAAACCATCTTTTGTGTAATAAGGGAATTGGTCAGTTTTATCATCCTACCAGGCTAAAAATTAGCATAAATGAAAATTAGCAGATCCAGAAACAAAATCTTGTTGTCATCAATAAAGAAAAATTAGCAAGTGAGGTGTTCCCTCTGGGGCGGGAGATTCCTGTACCTGGTGGAGATCCTGGCAGGAGAAAGCACATCAGAAATGACTAAGGCCCAGAGACTGTCATGAATCCTGTTTCCAACCTAAATAACAAACTGTTAGTTCAATAATAAGCACCATATTTGTGAGTATAGTCTGTGAGTTGTGTATGTATGTTACTATTGATTATTTGATATGGAAGAAGGTACATCAGGGTGGGAGCGAGTCTGTTCATAACAATAAGCTTTGTGCTTTTGATGTTGTGGAGTTATGGGAAGTCAGCTGCCCTGGTCCCCACACAAGCTGCAGTGTTTTTCCACTTGGCTGCAGCCCCATCAGCAAAGAAGTATCTGTATGCCCCAGAGATTGCAGCCAAACTTAATGTGACATTATAAAGGAAAGAGAACATGACTGTGAAGAAACTTCAGCTTACCATTCACATACACCATAATGTCTACAGAATGAAGATTTCTCTATGGTTCAAACCATTGGACTTTTGCTTAGCAGTCGTCCCCATTAGCCACTGCACCACCACCACAAATGTCCACCTCTGTCCAGTTGCCTCTGACTCATGGTGGCCTTGGCTTTGTTTCTAAGGCTGTAAATATCTACAGGAGGACATGCCCTCAGCCAGCAGCCCAGCAGGTAACTCATCAAGTCCCTGCTCCCAATGTCTTCCCCTCTCTAGTTCTCTCTCACTGTCTCTCATTGTCATCACGCCAATCAATTCTGACTTATAACTCCTCCATCACATCACCAAAGCTGTACATTAAAACAGGAGGGGATTGTGTGACGGGGGGACCGGAAATGCTGGAGAAGCTCAGCATCTGAGTTCGCAGCACAGATCACAACAGACAATGCCACCAGGACTCCCACGATTTTCTAGGCTAAGTCAAATTTACTTCCATGACATTGCTTCGATGCATATGGCCCCTCCGTCTGGTCTCCAAGGCTGTAAATCTTGACACACGGCTGTTCATTAGCAACTTGTGGATTTGAGCAGCGGATCACTCAGTTAACAGTGCTCTGTGTAATGCACTCTATTACCACGGCTTCTTAATTTTGATATAGAAAAGAGAAGTTTGCTTTTGACGATTTGGAAAAAAAATTGAGCAGGTATGTTACATGTTGCTCTACTAATTGAAAGGTCACCTGTTCAAATCTACTGTTGCTCCATGGAAGAAAGATAGGTAACCTATTCCTATAAATATTTGCAGCATCAGACACTTAATGGACCATTGATATCAATCATAAAAGATATTCAGTGGCAGCGGTAGTGACACTAAAATGAACATTTCTTTTTAATGATGGAACATCTATCTAGGTTGCTTAGATATATATTTTGCTTACTCTGTTTCATCTGAAGATTTTACCCTACCAAATAAGTTATCTCTCAGTAAGTTAGAAATTTGTTTACTTATCCCTGTGGAGTTTGTGTATAATTAAATTAAATGTCACTAGTAATTTCACCATCTTTGTTCCTGACATTATGACAATTCCCAATCCTTTCATCGCCCATCATTAAATGAGAGCTATTTGGAACAACTGTCAATAACAACATTGAGAAAACACTATGGGAAATAATCACCAATCCAATATTTAATACCTTATGTCTTCATATTTAATTCTTTCTGAAATGAATACCGTTTTCCATTTACAATCTGATGTGTGATAAATTGTTAATAGAAGTTATTTCTGAAGATGAAAGAAAACAGACCCTTTTAATACAAATTATTTGTTTGAAGATGATGTGTTCATGACTTAAATGATTATTTTTTATATTTCTGACTGCTGGAAAAGCTCTATTTTATGGAATTTTGTGTTGATAGGCATCTCCTTCTGTGTCTTGATAAAGAAGAACTAATTATGCCTTCTCATTTGTACTAATTTAGTCTGATTTTATCTCCCTTTTACCTTGACTCATGTTTCCCCAACCTTGAATTACAGTGAATCTCAGAATGTTCCCATCATCACATCTGTGGCTGTGGAGTCCTTTCCGAGATGAGAGCCTATGGGGAAGAGTAGAAAGAACCCATGAATCTCAAAAAGTCTGTAATTTTTAAAAAAATATTTTTATTGGTTTTCACACAGAAAAAAGATTTTTTTTTCCTTGAAGTGGCCGATGGGTCCAAGCTGCTGACCCACCACATTAGCAACAGAGTGTTTAACCCGTGTGTCAAGCAGAACTACTATAAATTATAATAGACACTGTTTAATGAATATTTACTGACATGTTTATATATATGGACAAACATCAGAGAGATAAAATGAGTCCATAGAATAAAATGCAAGTAAAATAGTGTAGGTCCTTAGAAAACATAAAAAATATCACAGGTCCTTTAAGTAAAATAAGCATTGTTCCTCTTGCTAGAGTTCAGAGGATTGTGCTGCTGTCCTAAAAGCCAAGGGTCTCTGACTGTTCAACTCCATCAGGGGGTTCTGAGGAGGAGGCTGGACAACCCACTCCCCTGTAATTCTTAGCTTTGGAAACCCAATGAAGAGTCAGATTAGAGTTGGTTCTGATTTACTGACAATGAGTTGGATCTTACTCTGAATCCATACTGCTTTTTTGTCATTGTTTCCAGAATTAGAAGCTTATCTAAGACGATGTCATCTGGTTTTTTTACACAGATGCAAATGATGAATATATGCAAACTAACCCCCACACAAATGGAGTGTACAGATTCTGCAAAATAAGTAGAGCAGTATTCAGCCTATGTTGAACTTGAACTGAGACTAGCCAGTATATACGATCAGTTTTGCACTTTAAAAACAAGTTTAAAAATCAGGCTTTAAAAGCAGTGCAAACTCTTTCAAGCAAATGAAACTTTATAAGTTATTTAGGAGCTCAGAGGATAATCAATTGTGGGTGGAAAAACAGACTCTAGTACTTACTTTTGTGATTAAAAAACAGACAAGATAGAATCTTAAGACTTATGATCTCTATGACACCATAGATAAATGGAATTAAGTATACTTCTATAGAAAATAAACTATAATGGATACTTAATAAAGCTTCCAGAATGTCAGAAAGGTGTTTTTATAAATTATTGCAATTTGAGTTAGGGTTTGCAAAGCAAATTGTTTGCCTCCCATATATATTTTGCTTCATGGTATTGATTGCAATGCTCACAATATGATAACATCCTTCTTACTTCTCCCCAAGAACTCTCTGCCATTAACTCTTTATAAGCACCCTTTTCTGCCTCTAGGGTTTTGTCCTTTACCGAATGCTGCTCTTTTGACCCTAAATGATTGGTTAGTCTAAGAGTTGAATGCCTCCCTGGCTTTACTAGACAATTTATTGTTTTTATGCCCTCAAGTCACAACCAACTCATAGCTGACCTTCGGAGGCTGTAAATTGCAAGGAGATTAACCATCTTTCTCTCACAAGGGGCTAGTGGATTCCAACTGCCTTTGGTTTGGCAGCACAACTCCTTCTCCACGAGGCCACCATAACTCCCGGGATGTTTTATAGTCCTGCCTATTTACGCCCCTCACCCCCCACCAAAATTTGAGCCACTTTAGAAGTGAGTTTTATTTCAGCCTTGAAGGTAATTAAGGGTCATTCATAGTCTCAGAGGTTCCACCAGGTTTTAGTGGACCTGGCTTTTAAATAGTTCGAGTTCTGTTTCACATTTCCCCCACATTCGACTGTAATCCCTTTTAGTGCAGTGCAAGATGTAGCCTGGCCCCATCTGCTCTTTGGGTATCAGGATTTCTGAAGATGAGGTTCACGTGATTCTTTTCTTTTTTGAACTACTACAGTACGTCTTTTCATTTCTCCTCTATTAAACTTTTATTTTAATCTTCAAGAGAACATTTTCAAAATGCATTAGACATTAGTTATATAGGGATCACTAGTGGCACAATAGTTAACCATTTGGCTCATATCAGAAAAGGTGATAGTTTGAACTCACCAGTTGTTTCATGGGAGAGAAATACGGCAGTTGGCTTCCCTAAAGATTTGCAGTCTTAGAAAGCAGATGGAGAAGTTATTTTCTGTTCCACTGAATTACTGAGAGTTGGAATCGACTTTATGACAATGAACTTGGTGGATCCTTCTTATAATTCAGGTGTTTATTACACAAATTTGGGTAAGTTAGATTTTCTTCTCCTTTTGAGAGTAGTTGTGTATCATCAAGTAGGAGCCAATTCAAAGCAGGATTTCAGAGGCGGGCAGTCACAGAGGTTCCACACCCAACACTCTTGGCACTTGCAGTCAGGAAATCAAAAAGATGAATTGCAGGAGGAAAATCTGCAGTCAGGGACCTCTCCAGAGTGATGAGGAGTAAAAATGTCAGTCTAGAGACTAAGGTGCACCCAATCCAGGGCCATCATCTTTGTAATTACTTTCTATGTATCAGAGAGCTGGGCAATGGCCAAGGATGACAGAAGAATTGATGCCTTTGAGTTGTGGTGCTGGAGAAGGGTATTGAACAAACATACCATGGAATGCCAAGAATACTAACAAGTCTGTCCTAGAGATGATGAAACCAAGCTGCTCCTTGGAAACAAGGATTTTTGAGACTCTACCTCACATACTTTGGGCATGTAGCTGGGAGAAACTAGTCTTTGGAGAAGGCAATCATGCTTGGAAGGGTTCAAGGACAGTGTAGGATAAGAATACCGTGCATGAGATGAATTAATACAGTAACTGGGATAATGAGGACAGGTGTGTCACAGACAATAAAACTGGCTCTAGAATTAGGGTTCAGAACTATTGTGCATGGGGTTGCTATGAGTTGTAGTGGACTTGATGACACATAACAACAACAACAAATCCCACAGGAAGATATTGTCCCTCTTTCTCCCATGGAGCAGCTGGTAAATTCAAACTGTGTGCCTCTGGTTTGGGAACACTAAGCCAATAGTTATCCACTTAATTGATGACACCACCCTTACTTCAAAGTCATATATTTTTGTGATTGCTCCAAACTATTAAATTAATGAGTATTGATTTATTATTGATTTTTATGTCCTTCCTCATCTTTTCCCCCAAAGTCTTCCATATTCGGGTATTTAATTTTTCCAATGATACCTGATAATTTCATCAGATGGCAAGCCTGCTCAAAATATTATGATAGAAACAAAAGCACACTGCAAGTACTGTTGAAAGTTTATCAGTTCTCGGGATTTTGTTTTGTAGTATGTCTCAAAGTGAGATGGAAGGAACTTGGGTAGCTGGGGTGGGGGGTTACTTCTCAGGAGAGAAGAACCTAGTTTATTTTCTTCAACATATCATATAGTTCTCTCAGTCTCCAAAACATCTACCACAATACACCAAGGTCACACTGGATAGACAGATATTGACAGTTCTCAAAATACACTAGAGCATTTTGTATTACTCTTTGGGCTTCTTTAAAATGAAGGCTATGGAAAGTCAGCCATCTGTGCTCACAAGGTGCTCCTTGCTACCTAAGAAGTCATGTACTACTTTGTCCCCGTGTGACCTCCCATGTACTAAATAATGCATGCGATTAAGACAATAAAGATGTGCTTTAGATAGACTTGCTGCTCAGAACAGGAGAGTTTGTAACCCATTCAAGAACACTTTTTACATGTGCATTATAACTCAGGTACAAGGCATTTGGGGATTTAAGAAAGCAATCAACTGACTGAATTCTAATCCCAACTGTTCTGTGTAACTTTCAATAGATTCTTTCCTTTCTCTGCACTTGCATTTCGTAAGGTGCAACATAACAATACTTACATCATTTGCTCTCCACAGTGAATGCGACTATTAGAAGAATTCATATCTGTAAAGTGCTTAGAACAATGCCCGTACTTAGTGAGTACTTAATAAATGCTGTTCATTTATATCACTGGAATAAAGAGAACCAAGAGTAAAAGTATACATGGCAACTCCAAGAAGGGAGCGATCAATTCTGTATGAGAAGATTAAAGATTTCCAGAAGAAAGTGCCTTTTAGGGGGAGAAGAAAAAAAAAATATTAACTAGAAAGTTGTTGTAGCTGAAGAAAATCATTCCAGACAAAGACAGTACCATGAAAAATGTATGGAGAGATGGAAAACAGATTTGCAGACTGTTTGGAAATAATTGTAGTAGACTCATGTCATTTTTATGTACTATTGAATTGGAACTGACTTAAAGCTGACCCTCCAGTAGGTTTTCAGAGGCATTATTTACAAGGGAGGAGATTACCCATTTCTTTCCTACAGAGTAGCTGGCACATCAAAGCTGTCTTTGGGCTGCCAGTGCAAATCCTTACCTCTCAGCCACCAGAGTTCCTTAATATACTCATGTCGTTGTATGCCATGAAATCCGAGCGAACCCACAGCTGACCCTCCAGCAGGTTTTCAGAGGCATTAATTACAAGGCAGGAGATTGTCCATCCTCCTGTGGTCAAACTGGGTGCCTTTGAGACTGCAGTACAAGTTCTTATCATTAGGCCACAAGAACTTCCTATGTGTAGACTCATAGAACATTGTAAAAGCAAAGTACCTAGAATCCTAGATAACTTACACTAAGCTCTGCCTAATGGTAGCTCTGGTGGCCTACTGGCAAGAAGCTGTGCTGCAATCCTGAAGGCAAGAGGTTCGAGGCCACCAGCTGCTTCAAGGAAGGATGTGCAGTCTCCTCCCATGCAATTAACTGCCTCTGAAAAACCCACTGGTGGGTCAGCCATAGGTTGGTTCCAATTGTATGGTACACACAACAATAACAACAGTGTTTTATAAAACCATAGTGAAATAGCAAAAATAGGAAGTTAATATTAGTACAATACTAGTAGCTAGAAAACTTGCTGGAGGGTCAGCTGTGAGTTGGTTCTGATTTTATTACAGTGAGTTTTGAGTTTGTAAGACTTTAATAATCTTCACTATTTTTTTTTTACTTTCATTCATGTGTGTGATATGTGTAGATTCATGCATCTACCATTACACGTCCTTGTGTTATTGTTTTGCATTTATACCTCCATCTCTCTATCTTTGTTCTCCAACTCTGCAGTCTTACATTTTTGAGAAAGCTATGCACATTGAATCATAGAGTATGTGACTGATTCTGTATCATGCATTTCACATTTTTGTAAATTTGCGTATTTGGAATCATTCTTTGTGGTTAGTACAGCATTTAGGGATGTTTGCAGTGGCATCAGTATTGGAAAAAGACTTATCAACAACCTGATTTATGTAGATGACACAACCTAACTTGCTGAAATTGTGGAGGGCCATTTGGTGCAGAAGTTCGAGGTAGTTTGCAATATGGATTGAAGCTTACCATCAAAAAAATGAAGATTCTCACCGCTGGTACAGTTGGCAACGTCATGATATATATGGAGAAAGACTGAGATTGTTAACAATTTCAGCTTGTTCGATTCCACAATCAACACTTTTGGCATCAGCAATCAGGAAATCATAAGATAGCTTGTATTAGGAAAATCTGTTGTCAGGGACCACTCCAGAGAGCTAAAGAGCAAGGATGTCAGTCTAGAGATTAAGATGTGCCTTCTCTAGGCCACGGTCTTTGCAATTACTTGCTGTGCATCAAAGAGCTGGATAATGACCAACCATGACAGAAGTATCAATTCCTTTGAGTTGTAGTGCTGGAGATAAGTATTGAACATAGTATGGACTTCCAAGAGAACTAACAGGTCTGTCATGAAGAAGATGAAACCAACTTGTTCCTTGGATGCAAGGATTTTGAAACTCTGTCTCACATACTTTGGGCATGTAAGCAGGAGGGATCAGTCTTTGAAGGATATCATGGTTGGAAGGGTGGAGGGACAGCGCAGGAAAGGAAAGCCCTGGATGAGATGGATTGACATAATAACTGGGGTAATGAGGATGAGTGTATCAGAGACAATGAGATTGGCTCAGGATAGAACAGGTTTCAAGTGTGATTGTGCATAGGATCACTGAATTGTAGGACAGAGGTGGTTAAATGTGAGGAGACTGAGTAACTAAGTGGGTGCACTGAGGATAATGAGAGTTTATGTCTTTACGATAAAGGAAGGACCTTGATGCACTTGAAATACAATCATTATGACGTTATGGTGTTTAATATGTACAGAATAAATACAGATATAAAGACAGGGTAATTAATGTTAAGCATAGATCAATGGTGAATAATTTTGTAAAACACAATGTGTATGAATCATTGTATGAAGTGTAATATGAGTGAATGTGTGAAATATAGTGTAATGAAAGAAACACATGTATATGGATTTTGTATGCAAGCCAATATAAAATAAAAATCAGCATTCAAGACAAAAATATGTGTGAGTGCGCTTGCATACTATATGTATTTGTCAGCTTGAGATACACACATATGCTTTCTATAAGAAGTGTGTGTGTGGTCTTGACTTTCTCATTGAGAAAACCTAGGAAAAGCAAGAGCCCAGTAAAAATGAACATACCTGGCTTAGAATCACAGTTTCTAAATACCACTGTCAAGTCAAAGAAACAGAGCCCTTCAGAAATGACTGATTCTTGTACTGAGTGAGGAAGGAACAGGGCTTTTTTGAATGTCATATTATGATATACATTGCTGTTGTTGTGTACAGTAGAGTCGGAACAGATTCATGACCCTCCAGCAGGTTTTCAGAGGCAGTTCCTCCCACAGGAGGAGATTGTCCATCCTTCTCCCTTAGAGCAGCTCGTGGACTTGAACAGCCTGTCTTCAGGATTGCAGTGCAACTTCTTGCCAGTAGGTCACCGGGGCACTGCTGGCCTAGTGGTAGGAACTGTGCTTCAGTCTTGAAGGGACGTGGTTCGGATCCACCAGTTGCTCCACTCAAGAAGGATGGACAATCTCTTCCATGTGATTAACTTCCCCTGAAAACCTTCCAGAGGGTCAGCTATGGCCCAGTTCTGACTCGAGGATACACAAAAACAACAACAACAACAGCCTAACATATAACAATAGAAAATAAGAAAATGCCTAAACCAGATGAATGCATGTTTTTATTTCTTTTTATTTTTTTGAAGACATGTGTTGGTTTTTTGGTTTTTTTTATTATGAAGGCATATTTTTAAAGGAGCAGAACTCAATTTGAATGGACGCACATTTGCCATGTTTAAGATAATTAGATTATCAAAAGAAATGATAACAGTAATGAATTATCACATTGAACAGTTACGAATAATAATCCATTAAATGATTCTGATCTGAGTCAATAAAGAAATGAGTTAATTAAAAGAAAGAGCTTTTACATACAATAGAATACTAATTAATAAATGAGGGAGGAATGAAAGTTTTATAGTATTTTGATGGTAACAACCGTAATAAATTTTCAGGTAAGAATTTTCAACAAAGCTTAAAATCAGAAAGTGAATGTAGGATATTTACATAACATCGAAGTATATCCACATAATATACTCATTAATGTCACATGGGAAAAGATTTTAGAATGAAGAAAGAGGCCAGTAACACATGATTTAACTGATTAAAGTGAACATCATCAGTATTAGAAATACTGAATAATTTCATCTCATGGGAGGATTAGGAAGAATAGTTCCTGTTCAAAGTGCAAAGTCTGACTCTAATCATATGCAGATATCAGAAAACCCAAGTTGAGGGTTATTATATCAAATAATTTGTCTTTAACCTGCAAAATAAGTAAACTTTAAATGCCAAGGAGTGACTAAAGGACTATTATGTTGTTGTGTAGCATTGAGCTGGAACTGACCTCTAGCTGAACCTCCAACTGTGGTTTTTAGAGCCAATAAATCACACTGGAGGAGATTGCCCATATTTCTCTTCCCATGCAGCAGATGGATTAGAACCATATACCTATGTACTGGCAGTGCAATTCCTTATCACTGAGCCATCTGAACTCCCTAAAGTAAATCACACAGGAGGATATGCCCATCCTCCTCCTGTGGAGCAGCTGGTGGAAGCCAGTACTGTGCACTGGGTTTGCAGTGCAGGTTCGTTCTTACCATTAGGCCAGCAGAGCTCCAAAGGACTATTATAGAGATGAGTAAATATGTAAAAATATTGATAACAATGCGAACACTATTTCTCATGTTGCAGCTAGCAGATGCAAATATGAAGAGGCTAGACCGACTGCTTGAGTTTTGAGATTTGTATTGGTGATGTTAGCGTGAAGTCACAGTAAACGAATTCATCACAGGTTATTGAAGGGCCTAAAGATTTATAAGGGAGCTCTAGTGGTCGAGGGTCCCGGCAACCCAAAGATAAGCAGTTTGAATGCATCAGCTGCTTCACGGGAGAAAGATGGGTAATCCCCTCTGATGTGGTTAACTGCTTCTGAAAACTCACTAGTGGGTCAGCTATGGATTGATTCCAATTCAATAGCACACAACAGCAACGGGAAAGATACACAAAAATTTCACCTAACTTAAATGTAACTCCAGAATAGAAGAGGATATGGACTCCATGTTAACCATCTTCTTTCTTTGAAACTAAAAGAAATAGATGGTGCCTGGCTACCGTTATTGAGTATTTTGACCAAATATCTTAAAAAGAATCATTATTAAAAAGAGGGAAAGAAATAAGGGAATTTTAAAATGTCATAGTCTCCAGATTTTCTGATTCCTTCAAACAAGAGAACTCTACAGGGTTTAAAATTAAAAAGGAAGTGCATCAGGGTTGTATTCTCTCTTCATACCTGTTCAATCTATATGCTGACCAAATTATTTGAGAAAATAATTTCGAAGAAGAATGTGGCATGGGGATTGGAGGAAGACTTATCAATAACCTGTGTGATGCAGATAACACACCTGGCTTAGTGAAAGTGAGGAAGACTTGAAGCATTTGTTGCAAAATTTCAAAGAATAGAGCCTTCAATATTAATTGCATGTCAACGTTAAGTAAACAAAGATTTTTACCACTGGACTAACAGGCACACCATGATAGGTTGTGAAAAAATTGAAACTGTCAACAACTTCATCTTACTTGGTTCTACAATTAACACCCTTGGTACCAGCAGTCAGGAAATAAGGAGACACATTGCATTGTTAGGAACCTCCAAATTATTGAGGAATAATGATGTCAGTTTGAGGACTAAGGTGCGTCTGATACAGGCCACGGTCTTTCCTATCACTTGAGCTGGGCAAGGAATAAGGAAGAGAGAAGAAGAATTGATGCCTTTGAGCTGTGGTGTTGGAGAAGAGTGCTGGACATCCCATGGATGGCCAAACAAATATGTCTTAGAAAGAGTGCAGCCAGAGTGCTCTTTGGAGGCAAAGATGAGAAAGCTTCAGCTCACGTACTTTGGGCCTATTGCTAGGAGAGGGCTGTTCCTTGGAGAGGGATATGATGCTCAAAAAGGCAGAGGGTCAGCGAAGATGAGGAAGACCTTTGATCAGGTGGACTGACATACTGACTGCCACAATGAGCTCTAGGGTCACTATGGGATGTACTTGCCTCAATGGCTCCTAACAAAAAAGACCAGACTTTCTAGAGTTGTGGAAGCTGGATAAATCCCCAAAACTATTGCCCAGAGATAATTTTTAAAAGTTAAAAAAAAGCCCCTAAAATATTCGTAAAGAAAGTAAAAAGCATAGCCTATCTAGTAAAGCATTTTTAATTTGAACAGTTAGCTCATTTAAGCTTTATCTGCATGATATTGAATTGACAATGGTAGCTCACAAGATTAGACAAGTGATTGGGAAGTCCATGAGCTAAGGGGAGAGAAGTGACTTAGAAAAGTAAGATGAGAAGGAATGTAATCAATACACTGTACAATGCATTACAACAAAACAACAACAAAAACCCCAAAGATTTTTTCCCATGATATTGGATTGGACAGGATGAAGACAGTTGGCAAAACTTGAATGGATCATTTGGGTGATGAGAATAATTAACTTTCTAGAAAATAAATATTACTCAAAAAAATTTTAACGTGATAAGAAATTGGTAGTATTAATCCTTAGAATATTGTAATTTTGTAAATAGGTCAACATAGCCAATTTTGCATGGTTTAAAATACAGTTTTCTATTTTACTATATAATTACATGTTTCAAGTATACAACTAATTCCTGTAAGCATACTTATATAATTAAATGATATAATTACAGGAAGTAATTGCGTAATTATTGTAATGACATAATTATAGTAACTGCTCAATTGCAAAACAGTCAATGAACAAGTAAGACAACCAAATTAATTGCTTTAATAAATTTTTCCCAAAAGCCATTTTGAGCTGTAAATAAAAATTTTATTTGGAGCTTAAATCTAATTTATCTTTTAATTAGAAAATATAAATTGAAAATATATATAGTTCTTTGTGTATATTTATAATTTTAAGAATACCAAGTTTAGATGATGATGATGATGATTATTAATCATTTAAAAATTTCTTTTCTAAAATATATTACATTCAAGTGGCTAGGTTAGTGTCTTCTAATTGTGTACATACAAATACATTTATTATTTATTATTTATTATTTATTCTAGAGAGCTCAGAAGCTTTTTCCATAGTTGGTTATGCTGCTAACAACCCAAAAGCTGCCTGTTTGGGGTAGGTTGAATCCACTATTTGCTCCTCAGAAGAAAGCGGGGCAGTTTCCTGTTTAGATTTATAGTTTCAGAAACCCGATGGAGAGTCACTTGTCAGTTATAACCAATTCAACAACAGTAAGCTTTTAGGTTTTATACTTTTTTTTTAATTAAATTTTATTAGTTTTAATGAACATTTACAGAGATTTTGGGTTTTCATTCATTCATT
>NW_006399868.1:1077306-1105049 GCF_000299155.1 Elephantulus edwardii
AACAAGTTAAAAGTGCATGAGTCAAAAATTGAAAAGCAATAATATTCTGAGTAGAGGTTCTAATAGTGGCACAAATCAAGTTACAGAGGTAAGGTGGTTCATACTTTTCAAGCTGAGGGTTTTAAAGGTTTAGCAACTTTTGTAGAGAAAACAAGCAGATATTAAAGAAGAAACGGAAAAGTTAGAAAATGCCTTTCTTGAACTATAATTTTCCTATAATATGAGGTCGCCCCCGTGATATCTCTTGTCCTTTGTGGTAATACACCCCTTTACAGGATTTGTACTGTCTAATCCTCCTCTTTTAAAGATAAAGGAATGAAGCACAGTAAGGGTTTCCCAGTTATCTTCACCTGTGTTCTAATCCACATACTTCTCCAGTGCTCTCAGAAACCACAGTCCAAGGCCATCATATCTTAGTTGCACTAAATTTCACATCGTGTGTCAACATAACTACCTGAACATTGAAATTGGTCCACGAAGTTAGAGGATATTTCCTGAACTGTGATCTTTAGAAAACTCAGCCGAATTTAAAATGCAGATTTGAATTGCTGATTTAAAATGCAGATCTTTGGCCTCATCTCAGACCCATGGAATCAGGATCTCCATCTGAATGAGCCAGAATCTCATTTTGGCAAGCATCCTGTAAGACTGTAAGTACAAAACCAATCCGAAAGTATTTATTTAGATGGGGCCATTTTATGTTATATAAATATTGCCTAAGAAAGCCCATTTATATATTATTGTCAATGCTATCCATTGAAAGTAAGAAATATTTATGAGGATTCTGGTAATCACTTTCCTCTACAAAGGCACTCACTTTTCTACCACAGTCTTAGACCAACACCCCCTCAAAATAAGGTACTCTGCTTCTTCGGTGTGTTATATATTCCACCACTATTCCAAAGGTCAGAGGTTCAAGTTTATCAGCTGCTCCATGGCAGTAAAATGCAAACATCCTCCTTTAATGATTTACAGCCTTGGAATCCCAGGGGAGAGTTGCTATGACAACAATAGGATCAATAGATCACCCCTTAAAATAGTAAAGCTAAATGGTTGTTATTGTATGCTATGGAGTTGGGACCAACTCATAGCTGACCCTCCAGGGGGTTTTCAAAGGTAGTAAATCTCATGGGAAGAGAGAGCTCATCTTTTTTTCAGTGGAACAGCTGGTGGACTTGAACTGCAAGCCATCGGGTTGACGACACATCACCTTACCCACTAGGCAACCTAATTAGATGTATTCAGAGCTGCTTCCCTAAAGCAAGGTAATAAATGCTATAATAGAGAATTGAAAAATGGATTTGTAGTCACTAACATTACTAAGTCAGGCTCGGCCCGGGGCCATGTAATAGTCATGTGACTTTTCAGAGTATCATAAATAATGTTGAACAAATACATAAGCTAGTGTCTTTAAAACTATTGTACATAATTATCTTTACATAAATTCCAAAAGAAATATTCTAGTTGGGGTTTTTTTATATAATGTGGAATTGTTTAGTATTTATGAAAAGAATGAATAAAACCTGCCAACTTGCATCTTGACAATAAAGTTGAAAACAAAATAAGCAATCATGTCAATGAGGCTTTTAATAATTGCTCATGATACAACAGAGCGTTTTAAATTATCATGAAGTAAGCACTTCATTTACATTTAACCAGGCGTGGATAGTATACTAATTAAACTATCACTCTGAAGGATATATCATCAGTATTAAAAACACACAGACAAACGGATAGCTCTTAATTGGAATTCTTATGAGGGTTTTCAAAAGGGGAATAAAGATTGCATTCTGATTTTAAATTATGTTCTCTGAGAGTACGTGGAGTATTAGATTTAGGAGGTGAAACTTTAGACCAAGGATGTCACTCTCCTTCCCACAGGTCAAATCTAGCCCACTATCTCACTTTGTAAATAAAGATTTATTGGAACACATTTCTTATCAAATCATCTGTTGCTTATGGGGGCAGAGTTGAGTAGTTACAACAGAGAGGCTATGGTCTGTAAAATTTAAATTATTTCCTATCTGTCCTTAAAATGAATCAACTCCAAGGCAGTAGGTTTTGTTTTCTTCTTTTATTTTTCCCCCCTTACAGGAAACATTTGTTGATCTCTATTTTAGTTAACTTCAGGTATCATCTAGATTCTGACTTGAAGGTACATAACATAGCAATAAAAGACAAAGTCAATCAGAATGTAGCCTGCTAAAGTACAGTGACTGAGGAGGGACACATGTTTGAGGAAGTTGTGGCACTATTGGTCCTGAGGTGGCATTGATCAGGTGGGCATCCTTGAAGAGTTGAGCTGAGACGTGGATACCAAAGATGAGTGCATGTTAGCTCTTGGAAGGAGGGGCAGGGAAGCAGAGGTTGTTGTTATTAGACCCACAGTGATCTCATATGACAGAGTATGACTGTCCTGTAAGTTTTCAAGAATAATGTTTTTAAGAGCTGGTTTCTAGGCTTTTTCCTAAGGACCCTGCTTGTATAAAAAACAAACAAACAAACAAAATACCAACAAGAAAAAAAAAAACCAAACCAAAGCCAAAACAAAACAGAAAAGCACCACACACAACAAAACAACAAACCTGGAGTTTAGCAACATTGCCTGATATTTGGGGAAATGCAGAAGGGTTAGCAATCTTGAATTTTAGGTAATGGAGTCTGTTGTGATACACAAGTCTTTGGGTGACTCAAGAAGGTCAGAGGCAGTGGCTTCTCAAGAAGTAGTGGAGGGGCAGCTTTGAGTCGGCTCTGACTCCACTGAAACTAGTGGGGGATTTTTTTCCTTTTAAAGAGACCAGTGTTGCAGTGAGTTAGTCTGTTAACCAAGAGATTTGTGGTTCAAACCCACTGAATGTGAGGAATATGTATGTGGAAGTTTGGTTCCATATAGAGTATTACTAGAGAATCCCTATGTGATAGTTCTAATCTATAGGGTCTGCTTGAGTCAGAAGGCTGTCTTTTCCCCAAAAAATAAGATTTCATCAATTTCCATTGTGTTATAATAAATTGTTGTTGTTGTTGATTGCCATCAAGTTGGGCACAACTCATAGGGACCCTATGAGCAAAAGGCCTGAAGCCTTTCTTTAACCATCATCCTTTATCAAAGTGCACTGAGTTACCAGAGGCAGGTTGTTTAGGAAGTGGATGCCACTCCTGCTTACAAATGACACACTGGATATTTGGGTTTTTAATGCTCTAATAAGACTTCAAATAATGCATTTGACCCTTTTGTGCAGGGACCTGGCAATACAGCATCCCTCATGGTCAGGTTAACATCTGGCATCTAAACATTTTGGCTCTTACATCATGTTGGAATCGATTTTATGTACTCTCAGATCACAAAGAAAAAGGATGAAATTACTGCTTTCTAAATTTAAGTTATTTTGACAGAGAAATGAGTTTACGAATGTTTTGGGAGTTTCCTTACTTCATTACACATAAATAGGGAGTATAATTTAATAGAAAAGCAGATGTCTAAAAAGAAATATTTAGCCATCATGTTTCGTGGTCCTATTGTATGTACGTCAAAAAGCAGTATCAATATACTACACTGTATTCATCCACGTCATGTTATGATGTTACGCTTTCCCTCCCAAAATATTGTTTTGTCTTTTCACTTAGAATGTCAATGATTGGAATCTGTGAATGCAAACAGTTGGCTCCCTCCCACTCCACTGGTAAAACAGAAGCACGGCTACTAGAGAGATGATCCACAACCCACTAGGAGACGGAGAGTTTTGTTATTCCAATCCAGTGGAGTTATTAATTCATAATATTGAGTAGAGATAGGTAAAAATACCTATTAGAGAAAAAAGTATTCATGTGAAACCGAGCATTATATTTTTCCTGGAGTTAATTGGAGAGGTTTCTATACAGTGACGATTACCCAGAGGCCTGGGCATGCAATGGTTAAGTACACAGCTGTTCTTTGAAAGGTCAGCCTTTGGAACCCTCCAGCCTCTCTGTGGGAGAAGCATGTGGCCGTCAGCTTCTGTAAAGATTACAGCCTTAGAAACACTGGGAGGCAATTCTATTCTGTCCTAAGGAGTCCCTTTGAGTCAGAATCGACTCCATGCCAGTTGGTTTCTTTGATCTGGCTCTTTAAAAGACAGATGGTACAATTATTTGCTATTAAAAGGCATAATTCAACCAATAATAACAGAATCCAAAGAAAACATAGCAATCATTATGCTGTGGTTATTTGGTTTTATCATTGAAAAAATGTACAGGATTTTTTCATGTCTCTTTGTGTTATGTACTTGATATGATGTCTGTATCTTATATTGGAAAATATGTAAATTGAGAGGGGAGAACTACAAAAATAAAAAGAAATTGAATTAGTAGTCACTTTTAAAAACTGAAGGCTCTGCTTATTGGGATAGCCTTTTAGACAATTTCCATTGGCATCAATCTTACAGCTTGATGGTGAGTTCTACACGCTGCTGAACTATGCTTTACTGCATTTTCTTTACAATCAATCGGTAATGATATGGCTAGTCATTAAACATAATTAATCCCTGTTTCAGGCATACAAATGCAAGATTTATTTCCTTATGACTCAGGGTGAAGTCTCTCTCAGGGAGGAGTGATAGGGAATGGCAAAGGATACACTGACAAAGAAGATTGATCAGAACTGGCTTTGACAAGCACTGTGGCATTTGGACAAGAACAAACTGGGAGGAGGGTAGAGAGAATAGTGCAACAATGAATGAGTGGAAGCCCAAAATCTCTGTAAATGTTTATAAAAATTAATAAAATATAATTATAGAAAAAAAAAAAGAAAAGTGTATTTGCTCAATTCCAGATATGTCAGGGTTGACTATGTAGAATTAAGGGGACCAAGTACTACATAATCAAGCATGATGTTTTTGAAATTCCTAATGACATTTGCCAGAAGCCAGAAAGTGGAAATGAGAGGAGTTCTGGACAACAAATAGTAATAGCAGCAAAGAAGGTATTCTGTGTGTCAGAAAAATACACATATTTATGGTAGTATAGATGGTCTATGTGACAGACACTACCATATCTTTTTAAGACACTACTATTTTCTTTTTAACTCAATAAGTAAACTAGAAATCGAAATGAAGTGAAATAAACTTGATAATATCACACAAATAGAAAACTGCCTGAGCTGAGACCTCACTGTAACTCTAGTGGTGACAACATGGCTTTATTGAAATAAAAAATACATAGATTTTATGGGGGGAAAAATCAAGAGCTATCATTTATCATATGCTCACTTTTCAATGGTACAAGAGTTTGTTACAAATGGATGATATTGCTCAAACATTCCATTTTGTGTCCAATCCTGATGCTAACTGGGAATGACAATCTTCTTCCATTAGAGTTTTTATGAGGAATCATTCTTGATATGCCATTTATGCTTCAGGACTGATATTTTGTTTTTCTTGTATACTGTTAAGTCAAGACCAACAGATAGAAAGTGCACGTGACAGAGTACAATTGCCCCACAGAATTTCCTGGGAAGCAGATTGCCAGGCATTCTATGAAGAAGACAGCTGCAAACTTAATCACTGTACCACCAGGACTCCTATTTATAATTTATCAATCAACAGACATATTAAATACATATGCATACTCACATTAGTATGTGTATATTGTTATACACTGAGTAAAAAAGAAAGCAGTTGATGTGTAGTCAATTCTGATTCTTGGAAGTCTATGTTCCAATGTGGAAAAAAGACTGGAATAACATATTTAATGAACAATTTCACTGAAATCTGTATTTTCAGATTTTCTACCATTTAAAAAGCTTAACCTGTGTTCTAGGATATCAATCTCTAGATATTTTTAAAACATATTTTAAAAGCTTATCTTCCTTTGAAATTCTGTTCATCTACATGGGAAATAAAAAAATTATTAAGATGAGTCAAACCATTTTGCAATTATTAAATTAGCATGATCTACTTTGCAAAATATAGGAATGGAAATGTCTTGGCAGAATTGATCTTACTCGCTCAATACTGTAGACTGGGCATGTTGGAACAAGCTATTTTTAAGCAAATTTGGCAAAACAATCAAAGCTCAAGATGCTTTTCTTGTTATTCAGAATCTAAGATTTGAAGATAAATGCAAATCTACTAAAAATATACACACATGATGGAGTACAAGCCATTGCAGCAATATTGAAAAGAATCAGTTGTTCATTATTAAAGGTTTATGAGTTATTAAAAAATTTCTAGCTAAATGCACCATGCTTAGAGATAATGCCATGTGCCCAGTAAATATGGTAATTAAATAATTATAGAATACAATAAGTAAATAATCATTTAGAGAAAAATTATGAACTGTGATTGATTTTTCCCCCACTATATAAAATTTGTGGTGTTGTGTAACATCGAGTCAGAACCAACCCAGGGTTGATCCTCCAGCCAGTGTTCAGAGTCAGTAAATAGCCCATTTTTTTCCTGCAGAGCAGCTGGTGGATTTGAACTGCATACCTTTGTGTTGGCAGAGATTCTCCTTACCACTCAGCCACAAGAGCTCCCCAGAAAGGGGAGAAAGTAAAGCTTTAAGTGTATTTCAAAACAAAAAAAACAAAACTCACTGCTGCAGACATAATTTTGACTCATAACAACCCTCCAATGGATTTCTGAGGCCGTAAATCTTGATGAAAGGAGACTGTCCAAATATATTTCCTTTTAGAAGAGGTTGCGTTTGAACTGTGAAGTTATTAGTGTAACATTCTATACCACTGTACCATTCAAGCACCATAGATCTCTTTGTTGTTATATGCTGTTGAGTCACCTGTGATTCATAGCGACCCTATGTACAACAGCCTTAAACCCTCCTCTGTCCTGTGCCAATCACATTGCCTCTGACACACCCATCCCGATTACCCCAGTCACTGAATCAATCCGCCTCATAGAGGGTCTTCCTCTACTGCGCTGTCCCTCCACCCTCCCAAGCATGATGTCCCTCTCCAAGAACCGATTCCTCCTTGCAACATGACCAAAGTATGCCAGACGAAGCTTCAGAATCCTTGCCTCCAAGGAACAGACTGGTTTAACCCTCTCCTGGATGAGCCTGTTCATATTCTTAGCAGACCACGGTATATTCAATACTCTTCTCCAACACCACAGCTCAAAGACATCAATTCTCTTTCTATCCTCCCTAGTCATTGTCCAGCTCTCTGACACGTAGCAAGTCATTGCAAAGACCATGGCCTGTATCAGATGCACCATTAGGAGGAGACAAAATTGTGAGCAATGACTTTCTTCTTTAAAATTCCTTTATTATTTGTAGACCATTGTATCTCCGACTTTAATGTGCATGTGAGTCATCTGACTCAATAATGTATCTGGAACTTTGCTCTGTCATTCATTATCTCTACTATATTTATGTTGTTACAGTCATTGTGTCAGTTCAGACTCTTTGAAGGTCATCCTCTCTTTAATTGACCCTTTACCTTTTCCAGTATGTTCTATTTCTAAGGACCAATACCTCTTGATAATAACATGGCAAAAGTATGTGAGGCAGAAGTAAATCATACTTGCTTGCAAGGAGCATCCTGGTTATACTTCCTCTAAGACAGATTTGTTTATTCTTTTAGGAATATGTGGTATATTCAATATTCTTCTCCAACGCCATACTTCAGAGACATTAATACTGCTTTGGTCTTCCTTATTCATGATCCAACTTTCAGATGCATAAGAAGCAACTGGAAAATATCATGACTTGGATCAGGTGTATTTTAGTCTTTAAACTAATATATCTGCACTTTAGCACTTGGGTATTTAGGATCCGAGAATCTGCACTTTGCAAACTCTCAGATTTTCTATGCAGGTGGTTTAAATTTGAATCAAACTCTGTGAATGAGTTAGGTAGAAATACGTGGAAAAGGAGACACATTAATAATTTCCCCCTACCTTGGAAAGATTCCACTTCGGGGAGGTGGTGGGGGGGCAGGGGAAGAAGGTCTAGTCTTGATTTTGGAAAGAATAGTTGGAAAATGAATTAAGCCCTCCCAGCCACAAGTGAAGCCTATGCTCTGTCAACAGTGGTGTCCACCTTGACCCACACTGCTGTGACTTTGTACCCAGGAAATGGCTGGTGGTTGCAAGTACTCAATAATAGTTTCCCAAACAATGAACAGGGAAAAGTAATTGATTTCTTTAAATCTTAATTTTTGGAGGCAGCTGTGTCCCCAGTTATCCCTGGTTGAGATAATGAACCCACTTCTTTTAGTTGTTAGTGTTGATGACAATATATATGGCACTCCTAGTCCCCTTTTACTGAGTTTTGCTTTGCTAGGACTTTACAAACAAAATGTGTTTTGAGATTTGTTTAGGAATAAGCAATATGCAATATAATGTAGGGAGGTATGCAGTTAATCCCAAGGATGTATCTCTCTGGTGGTTAGAAAACATCTGAGACTCCGAGGGAGGAAGATGAATAATCTTCTCCCATGTTACAGCCTCAGAAACCCAATAGAGGCTCAGCTGTAGAGGGTCAGTTCTGAGTCAGTATGCTATGGCTTCATGTGAGTTTATTTTTTAAAGAGGAGCCCTCAAGGCTCAATAAAGAGCTCTCATTGCTCAGTGCATTCTGTATTGTCCTTTGAGCCTAAAGGTAAGGAGTTCAAATCTACCATTGGATCCATGAAGGAAAGATGGATAGTTTCCCTTAAAGATTTACAGCTTCAGAAATCCTGAACAGAGTCTCCATGAGCTGAAACAGATTTGGAAACTGGGTTTTGAGTGACTCAGTGGGTAAGCCATCTAATCCTAAGTCCCCCAGAACTCCATCCATGACCCTGCATAGGTTTGGTAGACAAAAATAATAAAACCAACGAAATAGAAAATAATGCCAGTTCTTTCAGGGGAGACAGATTTGACAATATAATTCTGTACCACTGGAAAGTGATGAGTTTTGGAGTTTGTAATCTTCGCTCTATGTACACATTTATAGACATGCCCTATTCCTTTATTGTCATGCTTACATAATTCTACTTGGAGATCACTGCTAATGGACCTAAAAGTACAGCTCTTTGACTGATGATTAATGGAGAAAGGCCTCCACTTCCTTCAATACCAGTGGGGGGAAATCATCCCAGCAGTGGGAGAAACCACCACATTATCTCAGATCAAAGAAATCTGATCAGTAAATACATATGCATGCAATGATATGAGTGGAATTAATAGAGCTGGGAGAGCTCTTAGAACAATCTAATTTATATATGTATATATATGAGAAAAATGAAGCCCAAAATATCAGCAGAATAAAAAAACAGAATGAGGGCTTCCTTCACCCAGACTACTTTTTAAAAAAGTACTGGACCTTCCGAAGCTGTGTTCTTTGAGCCACTGAGACTTTCATGCGAGTAACTGTCTTCTCCCTAACTTAACACCTACTCCCTTTAGGTTGTGGATGAGTGCATGGGCCGTTTAAATACCTCAACTTGTAATAATAGTGGAGATACAAATATGAGATTTATTTGCCTGCCTTATTTCCGGGGGTGGCTCTTGGAAAAGGCCATCATGATCAGAGAGATGGAGGGTCAGTGAAGCAGGAGATGAGACCCAAAGAGAGGGCTTGGCACAATGACCACCGCATGGGGATAAAAACAGTGGAGACTGTGAGCCTGGGACAGGAACAGGCAAGGTTTCCTTCTGTTTTCTCTGAGTTACTCTGAGTCACAGCCAATTCTGTGGCATCTTACAACAGCACCTATTCTTTTAAAAAAGCAAATATCTCACTAATAAAGCCAGTGGAAAATAAGTTTCTTTGGCTTTTTAAAAAATAATTTTTAGCAACCAAATCATATGCAAATTCGAGCATTATATTTTGTGCCTTCATTATGTTAGAAAGTTATTATGCTATGACGATTTGTATACAAGGGAAGCCAATAGAGCACTTGGCCACAGGTATCATGATCTTGTCCTGAGTCTTGTTTGGCACCGCAGACATAAATGTCTTTGCGACTCACCTTAGAGCTACTTAGGCTAATGCCATGTTTTCATATTAGTGTCAGTGAGAAGAATAATTGAACATATGAAGTGGGAACAACTTGTCTTGGAAATAGTATATCCAGAATGCCAGTTAGAAGTGGTCTCACATTCTTCTGAGGTGCTATCCAAAAGGAGCATTCCTACAGAAGGGCATCATGCTTGAGAAGCGATTCAGTAGAAAGGGGGATGACTTTCAACACAACAGCTTGACCCAGTGGCCACATAGGGCACACACACGGCAACAATTGTGCAGGTGCCACAGGACCAAGTGCTTGTTCCTGGAGTATAGAACGGAACTGACTTGATGGTACCTGACAACAAGCATGATAGGACAAAAATAAATTCTAGAATCGCTAGCTCAATGTAGACAATTGACCTCCTCCAGACTTACCTTGATTTGAATAAAAAACTAGACCATTTCTTTTTCCTGCCTCATTTCTATAGTGGAAGAACTTAATGGCTCACAAAATCTGGCTGAAATTCAAACAAAAATTCACTAACCCAACATAATATTGCAAGTTGTATCCCTCTCCAGCTAGTCTGAAAAGCACTCTTAGCTCCGTCCTTTAGAGTTTAAAGGAAGAAACAGTAAGAAAAGCTACCTGGGCTTAGAAAGGACTTTTATCTCAAAGGGGCATGATATTGGACGATATGAAAACAATTTGGAGTCACTTCCTCATTCCCCTGAGAACAAAATATCTTTCTCTTTCAAAGACACCAAGCTTTTAAAATTGCACCTCGACAAGAAACGGAATCTTCACGTCTCCAAATACTGTGACTCAATCCAGCAATCCTTCAATTGTAAAACAAAGCATCTGTGTACTCCAAATTTATCTCCAAAAGCATCTCCAAAATTATCAAGCAATTATACCTTCTCCCTTTAAAAGTCTCTAGTTCGTTTAGCCACATGGTCTCTTCTCACTGAACTAACAGTAAAAGTCGTCAGAAGTTAAAGAAGAAAATATTGCCGCAGTCTCTTCCGCTTTCTTCTTCTCCATGGAAATAGTCATTTTACTCCAAGCTATCAAGTCCAAACCAAACCACTACCATAACATTGGTCCTGGTTCATGGAAAGTGTCAATCATGTTTCCAGTGCTGTATACATTTATGGGAGGAGAATGTCCACCTTTCTCCCTTGGAGAAGCTAGTGAAATTTTTTTTATTACACATTTTTAAAAAAAATTATCTTGATTTGCTTACGAAGTTCATATTTATTGTATTTCACACTACATTAATATTGTTTCATAAAATCATTCTCATGCATTTTGTTTTCTAAAATCAGTCGCCAATGGACCTTTTCCATCATTACCTTGTCTTTTCAGGTCCTCTCTGGATCCTTCCCGTCTCTTTCACCCCTTCCTTCCACCTACCAAACTGAGCAACCCTGTGGTCTCACCCCCAACAATCCTCACTCCTCTGCTCCCACCCCTTTAGCCCTTAGGTCCCCATACATGTTTTACTAGATATCCTTCTCTTTTTACAACAATGATCTTATGCAGTATTTGTCCTTATGAAACTGAGTTAGTTCTCCCAGCATAATGCTCTCCAATATCTTCCAACTACTATCCTTTCAGTTAGCATCTCAACACATTATCACTGTGCTGGTCCAGTTCCTTCCGTGTTCTTTAGGGAGGTTAAATTTGGCTTTCCACCCGCCTCTGCTGTGTAAGCAATATCATATGTAATATACTAGCTACTAGGTCTCCTTTGGTAAGTACTGCTCTTATGGTTAGGTGCGATCAAGTTGACCACGACTTACAGTGACGACATGAACAAAGTGACGACATGAACAACAGATCTAAACCTTGTCCTATACTGCATGCTATCCTCACTATCTCTGATTATGCTAAGGACCATAACCCAGTATATTAAACTTCTCTAAGTGAAATTCTGAATCAAAAGTCTCCATTATTCTCTACAGGATCTACGTGGGAATTAGAAACCTTTCTCTCCAACAGGAAAGGTCAGCACATCAAATCTTCTATTTTAGGGAATGGAGCATGAGAGGGATCTGAATCTCATTCAATCCTCCTTCTAAATCCACTTATGAAGTAGCTTTTCTAGGAAAAGATAAGAAATGAAAATATGTTCAGGGTTCTTATACTATTTTTAGAACTAGAATATGTTTTTCATTTCTGTCCTTGTGCCTTGTGTACAACCTTTGTAGCAGGTTTGTATAAACTTTGATTTTATGGATTTAAATTGGTGTGTTGTATATAGAGGATACAATACTTTTAATTTTGCAAACTGTAAACCACAACAATTCCCTCCTGCTTTACAGATTTCTGATTCATGAAAGGTCATTTACGAACCCGTGTCGAATGTGAGCATTTGGATGGGAAGCTATTAATAAGAGAAAATAAGTTAATATACATTTATTGGCATCATTGGAATTTAAAATCAGAGCAAAACTCTGATACGCCTTAGTTTAGTAATTTGCCCTGTATAACAACTCATTGCTGTTAAGTAGAACTGTTGACCTTTCAGGGGTTTTCTGAGGCTATAAATAATGTGGGAGAGAATTATTCATCGTTCCCTAATGAAGCTACTGGGGATTCGAACTTCCAGTGAGAGATGACATTTTTCCTGCAGTTAGCGGCATAACTCTCTATAGGTTAGGCCCCCTAAGAGATAATCAGACTATGAGAATCTACATACACAGCATTAGGATTTTAAAATTTCCCTTTATTTCAACCTAGAATGAATTATAGAAGAAAATATTTTACTACTTCAGTATTCTTTATTTCCATTTTAAAGGTAATCCCCTCATATGTTACCATTATCCATTCATTTCTTATCAAAATATTTAAATGCAATTCAATCCAATAACTAAAATACAGCTTATCACATACTTAAAATGGTAATCTCCTAGAGTGTAGAGCATCTGTATCTCTTAGTCTCCAGAAAAATGAAGCTGCCGTTTTATGTGGATTTAATTCCATGCCTAAAAAGAATACAGATAGAGCTGGGGGGAATAGTCAATATTCTATGGCATTATATTCAGATACATCGTTTTTCAGTTTCCTCTTTTATTTACAACAACAAGATTGTCAGTGACAAAACATTATCACTACCTTTCAATTTACCTGAAAAGTGAATCACAGCTTAGCTTGTGAGAATGACCTAAAGAAATTGATGCCCGGCTCTTGGGGCATGAAGAACAACGTGCTAAGTGATCATATTCCAGCAGAAGGGCCTTTCCCACAAGTGTGCTGTTTGTCATTTCAATGGCTATTTGATTTTAGAGAACTGAATCAAAAATTCTCTGGAATTTAATGTAAGGAATTTAACAAAGACTGGTAGGTAGAGTATCAGAGCTTACCATAGGTTTTTTTTTTAATTATTTTTCTTTTCATTTGCAACAACTATCAGCTTTTTATTTGAATTGGCGAACTGTGACTTTTTGTCTGTAATTTATAGGAAGAATTGAGAACAAACATAGAGGTCTGAGTAGAATAAAAAGTATATTCTTATTACAGAGAGAACACAAATAATGTATAATAGTACATTTAAAAAAATGAGCCAGAGATGATATTTCATACTCCTTCTGCTAATCATAACAAAAATTCCTGGAGAAAATGACAGAAGCAATATGCTTGTCAATATTTGTATTGCTGTTACAATATACTTAGTCCATGCTTGGAGTACTGAGGTATACTTAAGTCATGGATTTTCAGTTGTCTTCTATTTTCAGTTGAATTTGGAGAAACGATTAAAGTTATACAAGTGTTCAGGTCTTTCATTCATAGGGTTGCTAGGAGTCACCTATGACTCGATGGCACTTAACAACAATAACACAACAATATGCATATGAGAGATGGCCAATGAGTAAAGAACATACAAGAAGAATTGTTGAATTAGTGCTTTAGAATGATATTGGCAAACAAATATGGCAGAAATACAAGCAGAATGCTCTTTAGAAGTGATGATCTTCAAACTATCTCATGTACTTTGGACAAGTTATCAGGAGGGACAAGACCATGGGGAAGGAAGGACATCATTCTTCATAAAGTAAAAAGGTCACTGAGAAAGGCCTGCAAAGAGATGGCATGGAAATGTGCCTGCAACAATGGCTTCAGACAGACCAAGATGTTTAAGTGGTACAGGTAATATTTTATTGTGTTTTCCATAGTCTAAACTGACTCACTGCTCTGTCCACTTGCTGTACAGAGGTAACTCCTGATTACTGTGATGCTGAACATCGTGACACTGATGTGTCCAAAAATGAGATAATGGTTACCCATGGTGGACAGTGTTTGGGGGAACTCCCTGATTAAAACAATCTTGGAAACAGGCGTGGCATCCACTTCCAAAATAGCTTGCGTCCAGAAACTCTATGAGCGCAGAGAAAGATGAAAGTTATACGAGTGTTCAGGTCTTTTGTTCTTAGGGTCGCTATGAGTCGTCTACAATTCGATGGCACTTAACAACAACAAACTGACTCAAGGGCCTCCAACAACAGCAGCTTACTGCTAGCAAATGAATGCAAACGTGGTGTCTTTTAGCAGAATGAGATGAATTAAGTCATAAAAATTTTAGTGGATGTAGGATACTAATATTGTTATCCAAACTATTTCTCAGCAAAAAGATAGTCCATGCTCAATGATTATTATATTGAGATAAAAAATGAGTGCAATGGCTTTCTTTATTAATTTTTGTTTCAAGTTCATAAACTAAATAAAGCCATATACTGAGTTTCAGTATGTTAGTACACTATCTCTGTAAACTGAACTATTTTCACTTTTATCAAACATTTTCAAGTTGCACTAGTCACTAAATCCATTCATAACATATCAAGAATGACTTTTGTTTTAATTTGAAACTGGCCATTTTTACTTTATATATATATCCTAGTATCATAGAACTTTCTTTAACTTTCTACATTGATATTAATGAGATTAATTGATATCAATTAAGAATTGGTATTTATATTAATTAAGGAATGGATATAGAATTTAGAACATTCCATTATATTTGAATTATTATTATTATTAATTTCTGCACAAGCTGTTCTAGTACAATGATGAGTACAGATTCAACTCAGGCATTCTGTGGAAGAATTCTGATGCATTACATTTTAAAATGGAAGTACATTTTGAAATTTTAAAAATTGTCTTAAGGGATTGCAGAATCCTGTTCATTTTCTTGTCTATGAGATTTTGTTTGGACCCTTCATTAGCTTTTGCTCTTTCTTTCTACGTGGATATAAAACTAGATCCCTTGGTGAATTTTGCTTCACTTTAGCAAATAAATGTGAATAATTGAAAATAAACTTTAAACAAGTAAAATTTGGATTTGGATGTTATCATAGACATCTATATTTAAAAATTAGTGAGTAAAAAAATCTGTAACATATAAATTTATTTTTTCAGATGTGAGGTAAACAAAATAAAAAGACTTATAAGGCAGTCAAAGTGATTTTATTTGTCATGTGAAATTTCTTGGCAGTCCTCTGCAGATCTCATGGAGTGATTTTCACCTAGAAATGAGACTCAGAGTTGCACACTCATTTTCTGGCCTTTGGTACTTTCTCTTCACAATTCATCGGACTAATACTGAGATCCGTTAACGGCAATATTGATTGCAAAGGACATCATGCAAATGGAACAGTGTGCTCAGCCTTCTGGTTTGTTTTGTGCAGGACCAAGTCTTTTCAGTCACATAATTTGAAAGCTTTTGGTGCATTTTTATATGGTCAAAGGAAAGAAGTGAACATGAGGTTCTGCTCAATTGGTCCTAAAAGAAAAGGAAAATATAATTGTTATCACAGATAAAATGCATCACATAGTTTAACGTCGAGTCCTGTAGGTTTCCTTCCACCCAGCGATCCCTAATCCTTGCTCAATTCCATATTCAATCAATGTGAGTTGGAACCACCTTGACAACAATCAGCAATAACAATATTTAATAACATTAAGTGTACATATGCTGGAGTCATACCTTTCGAGGTTTCAGAAAAATCTTTTGGGTTAATTATTTTTGTGACCTTTAGCAAGTTGTTTACTTTTCTATGTCTCGTTGTCTTCAAGGAGGAATAATAATGCCATTCTTCATAAAGTTGTAGGAAAGTTATCTTCGATAGTGCTGATGAACTTTCTATTGTAGACTCTTTTTCACTGTACCAACCAATAGTAGTGTTAAAAATATTTATCATTTGTATTGTCATTATTCATAATGGAATATTCTGAAATATACTTTCCTATATTTACTATAACTTAATATTTTTCTCATTTTCACTGACCTTTTCCTTCTCCCAATATCTACCTTATGTGTAGTCAACATATATTTTATTAAAAATAAAAAGAACAATATTCTAACTAAAAAAAGAAATTAGGTGAAGCTGCTTTTTTTAAAAAAAGAAATTAGTTTCCTTCTGGCTTATGTCTTCATCTTTCTAGAAATAGCAATTGATGGCTTTAATGTGGAACCGCAAAGCTAAGTTAAATAAAGTTATTTTTAATGAAAGGAGCTCTGGGGGCTTTGTCTGTGGCATGTTGCTGCTAAAGTGAGGGCTGTATGTCTTTGGTAGTTCTACGGGCAGTCCCATGGAGGGAAGATTTGCAATATACTGTCATTAAGATTCACAGCGTCAAAAACCAGAGGCAGGAAACCACAAGTCGGAATCAACAGCAAGGTGGGGCTTGGTGTGGGGGAGATTGGTTTTTTGGCTTATTTCTAATGAAACTTATGATGTCTTAAAGGGGAGAATTAGAAATAGTCTGGCTGGGGGAACCCCAAAGCAACATATGTTACATTACAGGATCAAGAGTACCAGAAGTACTGCAGATGTGGCTACATATTTCACAAAAATAAACCAGTGAAAACATTGTGCACTAAATGCTCACCTATGTAAGTTAAAGGAATGATATAAGTACTCATAACCACCATACCTTAAAAAGCTTAGTATTATGCTCTATGGCCTTTAAATATTGTAACAACAACAATAACAAAAAGTTCCTACTTCCTAAAGTCTCTTTTATAACCACCCCCAAATTCTTCAGCTTTGTTACACCTCAGGAATTCACTATGAATCAGTGTAAGTATCAAGCTTTACTACATCTCTGTAATAGGGAATTCTGGCGGCTTAGTGTTAAGGTATTGTACTAACAACACAAAGGTACACAGATTGAATCCGCAAGCTGTTCCAAGGAAGACAGATGGGCAGTCTCCTCCCATGTGATTTACAGACTCTGAAAACCTGTTGGAGAGTCAGCTATGGGTCGGTTCTGACTCATTGGTACACAACAACAATATCTCTATGTATTAGTTAAAAGAATGGATAGAATAACTTATCTCTTTTAAACATTACATGATCAGAAAATCACAATACAATGGCCAGCCTCTGAAATGCCATTTGTGATTCGTACTCTTCATTTACCCTTACGTTAATTTCAGGATTTCTCAGAATTGGCAAGTGGGACTATCAGCTTGATGGCTAGGCTATCCGCGTGCCTGCCTCTGCTTCTCTGTTTTGACAGGTATCATGCAGCTATTCCTTTGATGAGATCTGATGTAATGTGATCAATCTCTTCATGAGATGTCATCTAATATTATTTCCTTGATAAGACCTCTGTAATGTACTCCCCTCCATGAAGACATCTGCTTGGAGCAGTCCTGCAGTTGAAACTGCACTTCAGAAGTGCGGCCTCCTCTAATATATATGGACCCCTGGCAAAACTTACCTACTATTTCTCCATCTGCATCCAGCCTCTGGACTGGATTGTTGTGACTTCTGATCTAGATTCTTCACTTGACACTAGGCTACTCAGGTCAGCAGCTATCTATCAAAGAAGAAAGGAAGGGTAAGACCATCGCATATTAACTCGCAAAGTCTTACGCAGTATTTACCACTTCTTCTCATGTGACCATTGACCAAACGGAATGTCACATCATCACTTAATCTAAAGACATAGGTTTCCATGTATTTGAGAATATGATTGGCTGAGGCAGTGAACAGAATAAGGTTTCTTAAGCATACGTCAAATAACTAGCTTCTGACCTCTCTTCAAATACCATTTACATATAAAAATGCACACCCATCACATGAGTCTCTGATTTTCATGCTCCTTAAGTGTCAAACATGTAAGACGTGGATTATTCATAGATATAAGTGGTTTAAAAAAGGAGTTTATCTATTTAAATACTTTGTTGTTTTGTACCATAGAATCAGAACCAATCCACAGTCAACCCTCCTGCAGGTTTTCAGAGGCAGTTAATCACACAAGAGGAGATTGTCCATCCTTCTCCCACAGAGCAGCTGGTGGCCTCGGACCGCATGCCTTTAGGATTTCTGCACAGCTTCTTGCCACTATTACCTATAAATGTACATCAAGACTAGAAACCTATGTTTGTAAATGTTCAACTTCAACTACTCCCTGACTTTGTGGCCTCTTAAGTGACAACTGGTAATGGATATGAAATTTTCTCTGCAGTTTCATTATGTTTTGGGTATTTTAATCCATAAAATTATTATTTTCTCAAATTAATTTATCTACAAGGCAGCTCTGGTGACCTAGTGGGAGAGGAGTGACACTGCCAACCCAACAGCAGTCCACCAGCTGCTGTCTGGGAGGACAGGTGGACAGTCTCCTCCTGTGTGACTGACAGCCTCTGAAAAACCCTCTGCAGAGTCAGCTACATTCTTGCTGTGTAACACAGAGGCAGAACCGACCCATAACTGACCCTCCGGCGGGTTTTCAGAGGCAGTTAATCAGAAAGTGCCCACTCTTCTCCCGGGGAGCGGCTGAACCACATGACTTCGGGGTTCCAGTGCAGCTTCTTGCCACTAGACCACCACAGCTCCATAGAGTCAGCTATGTGTAGGTGTCAATTCAATGATACATAACAACATATTTCAATTGAGTTTATTTTAGACAATAGTTAAGCACGACTGCTACCACCATAATTAACAGATATATGACATTACACCTAGGCCCACCATATTTTTAAAGCATTCTCAGTTTCTCATAGTTTTTAATATGTCTTCTCATTCTGGGCCAACTCAGTTATAAAACACGTAAGCCCTCAGGTTACTTGTCCATTACATCTCTGTGCCTTTTCCACCACTTTCCTTCTTTGTTCTAGAAAAGACTGAGTAGGTTTGAGCTTTGCTGCCTTCCTTCTCTGTTACAGTCGCTGGCACCCTAATGCAGCGAACAGCCCTGGTGACATAGTGAGTAGTTACATTCTGAGCTGCAACTGGAAAGGTTGTTGATTCCGAGCAAGAGAGGGATTCACAGCCTCCTGTCCTAAAGATTTAAAGCCTTGGAAACTCCATGCAGAGTAAGAATAAGGAGTCTTGGTAACTTACTGCCGCAAGCCTTCAGCATGAATTGTTACAGGAAAACAGGGTCTGTTACACTTATGGATACACCTGTTTTATCCATGACTGTCAGGCTTAGTTCTGATATACTAAAGAATTTAGAAAAATCTCTACCCTCTGGAGGAAGCTGGGTTCTCAAGCTTATTGTCTAGTTGCCAATTTAAGCAAACAACAAACACTAAATCTCATTTGATATTCAAAGTTGAAGAAACGACTTCCTCTTCTTAAAGAGTAGGCATTGAAGCACAGAAAGCCATTTCTTCTTTAAAGGGCTGAGGGTGGGAAGAGAGATCCTCCAGAGTAACAGTGGTTATGGGACTCGGAAATATATCCGAACACGTTTTAAATAGCATTCTCATTATGCGACTTTTATTATCACTTTGATCCTCTGTGCTTAGAAAGAGACACAAAACAAGTATGAAAAAGAAATGAAAAGACAGAAAAATGATAAGATGCCAAGGAGAAGCAAGCAGACAGCTAAAAAGAGACTATTCCAAAGAGAGAAGAACAAATAGTAAAAAGAAAACAGAATTTTTTGGGGAAATTATATGCACAAGAGTGAATACCTTGTTAGCAATGGTCTCAAATTTTAAGATGTTCAGAAATACCACTTTCCTTACTTGGGGATTTCCCTAAAAGCAAGAAGAATTTGGTGGGTCTTGATACTCATTCTTCCCCCCTGTAATTTGTCTCCTACATTAAAAAAAAAAAAATCCTGAAATGCCCCTTGCTAATGGATCAAGTGATCTCCTACCTGACAAGTTCCTCTCCAGGATTCTTTTCAGGTCTAATTGATTGTAGTGATCAGACCCCAAGGAAATCCTCCCCCATTTCTACCTCCTGCTCTTCATGACTCTGTGTAATCTCTCCTTGAAGGAACTTGCTTCTAACTAGTCGTGGCTGTTAGGTGCTAAGTTGACTCTGATTCATCTCAGCCTTGTGAGTAACAGGTGGAAAGCCCACCCAGTTCAGTGCCATCCACACACTCTCTCCTGTGCCCTGTCCATGGTCACAGTCACTGTGTCTGTTCATCTTGGTGTGGGTCTTCCCCCTTTTCACTGACCCTTGGCTTTTACAAGTACGATGTCTCGTTCCAAGGACTTCCCCCTCTTGAAAATATGACAAAGGTAATGACATTCCCTCTTGTGTAAGAGTCTCTCTTAGCTGAGAGGGTCAAGTTCAGTGAAATCACCTGTGGTCATTCAGTGTGAAATGGTTGGAAGTCTTTATGACCTCCAGGTATCTTCAAGGCCTGGAGAGTGACTTCTATTCAGGAGCCACCAAAATACTAAGGTTCATGAGTTTTTCTGGCTCAAAAAGGAACACCTCAGCTTGGAAGTGAATGGTCATCCCATTGGGTCCAGATGGTCAGAGCCTGGCTGATAATTTGAGTGCAGCTTTGTGAGAACTGAGGCTGGGAATCCAGCTACCTGGGCCCAGAGAGACAGACTCTGAGACACAAAAATAGTGAGACACTAAATATTTGTAGTCTTAAGCTGTTCTGCTTATTTTAATTTGTTATTCAACAATAGAACATTCATATCTTCCTTATAAGTTAAGGAACATTTCTTATCGTTCCGTTTTCTTAGCTTTTTAAAAGACATTTTATTGTGCTTTAGGTGAAAGATTATATAGAAAATTCACTTTCCATAATGTTCCGTGAACTCCCTAGACACTCCCTACTTCTTCCCAAGGTGCCATATGTCCACTGGTCTATTTTCCTCTGTTCCTTTCTGTCTTCTCACCTTTGGTTCTGGGTAAATATTGCCTGTGTTGTCTTACAGAGCTGAGTACCCTAAGTACGGCACATTCCTCTCGATGGGGTACAGTCTTGATTAATTGGCTGAAATGGGGCCTCTGGAGTTTCATATTAAAAAGACAATTGTCTTGTGAATTCCTCAAATTTCTTTCAAACCATTAAGTCTGGATTTTTTTTTTGTTTGTTTTGAGTTTTGTTCTGATTCTAACCTATTGCAGTCTTTTATTGTGGTGGTGGCGACAGTGATTGATGATGGGAACCAGGCCTCACCTAGTTCTTCTGATCTCAGGATGCTTTCGGTTCAACTCAATCCATTGCCATTGAGTTGGAGCAGTCTCCTAGCTGACTGTCCAGTGGGCTTTTATAGACTATAAACCATCTGGGAGGAGACTGCCAATCACTTTGCTGTGGAGCAGCTAGAGGACTTGAACTGATACCTTTGGGTTGGCAGCACAAATCCTTACCCAGCAGGCCGCCAGAGTGCCCACGTTCATGTGCACACTCAGCCAGAGTTCATATAAATTAGTTCCTCTAGACTAACCGCTTCCTTGAGCCTTTTCTATTCATCTTTGCTCCAGGAAAGAAGATCTCAGTAGATGCTCTTTAGATGGTGATTCTTAAACACTATTCAGCAGACTGAGATGTCAAACATTAGTCTTATAAACTGTATTTTGCAAATTGACCTAGAAGTCTCCATAGATTATGGTCCTTGACCTTCAGTGCCCATGACTAAGTAATTTCTAGAACTTTGCCCCTCCAATGAATTGGATTTCTTGCCTGTGACTTTTCTGGGCCTTTGATGCTGTAGACCTGGAACCTTTCTTCCTCCTTGTGAAGTTGTGGAAACCAGACCTGCTGCCCCAAACTGACTCTATTTTTACAACCTACGTGCTGTTCTTTACAAGTGGATAGAGATATCAGTCCAAATCCTTTGTCAGCTTGACAATTTTCACAGATAGAATTCAAGAAAGATTTTTAAAGAAGTAACATCACCCCAGGTTAAGGTTGTATTGTCTTCCAGTAAAACCTACTGTGCATGCTTTTAGAAAGCAACATTTTATCTTCTACCATCATCAAAGTGTCAAGAGCCCTTTCTTAAAAGATGTGAGCTGCTGGCAGGCACAAGAATGAGATACTTAAAGGCCCATATCGCTACTATATTTCTTCTCCTTCAATCTTTCGGGCATAGATACAGAGCCAATTTTTCTGTATGTTGTGACTTGCTTTTGTTCCACCATGAACTAGCTGCTCCTCCGGATAATGTTAGATGCGAAGACAAATGGAAATGTGCTAGGGGCGTGGGGATGATGGGACTGTGAAATAAAATATGTATAATTTATGGGCTAGAAAACAAATTTGCTCTGTACACTTTCCCCCAAACCACAATTTAAAACAGGTTAAAAAAATGTAACCTCATATAGTACATGGACTTGTTTAAGACTCATGCATTTTCTTGGCTATTATTTAGCTATTTATATTCATTTTTATTGATACATATTTATATTTCTGGAGCTCTGGTGGCCTAGTGGTTAGAAACTAGACTGTAATCTTGAAGGATCACGGTTAGAATCCACCAGCTGCTCTGTAGGAGAAAGATAGGCAGTCTTCTCCCCTGCAATTAACTGCTTCTGAGAACCCATCAGAGGGTCATCTCTGGATCAGTTCTGACTCGATAGGACACCACCACCACACATGTAACACACTCAAACACCCTGCGACCAAATTAGTTCTGACTCAGCAACCTTCTGTCTGAGAGGTTTCTGAGACTGTATGTGTTTACAAGAGATGAGAGCTTGTCTTTGTCCCTTTGAACTACTGGTGGATTTAAACTGCAAGACAGAGACAGACTCTCAGCCTTTTTGTTAGCCACACAACATGCCACAGACTACACCACCTTCTCCTGTATGAACAGTCAGAAATTCAGCTCCTCTCATTGCTGTCGAGTCTGAACTGACTCATTGCGGACCTCCAGCAGGACTTCAAGGACTATGAGCTGCACTGGGGCACACTGCCCATCTTTCTCCTGTAGAGCCACCAGTGTGTTTGAACTGCCTGAGAGATAGAGGTATCTCTCCTTTGAGTTTGCAGTTCTACTCCCTGTGAGCCAAGCAAATAAGAAGGTGAAGTGGTGTAGGAGCAATGAGTTTTCTCATGTCTGTGTCAGTCTGACCTCTGAAGAACGCTACACCAAAGTACAGAGTGACTTAGGGGGAGATCAATAACTGGTTAGGGCTTTAGCTTCATTGCAGATGTACTGGGCGGCATCATACATGTCATCGGTAGTTTTATGCAAGCACAGTACTGCTTCTGATGACAGACGAATGGCAATTCACGGTTCCTTTGGGTATCTATCTGTAAGGAGATCAGAGTGGACCAAAGACACATTGGGCAATCAAATTAGTTTTTAGGTAGTCATAAATCAGTTGTCATTTAAGAAGTGTTTAATCAGCACTTGACTCTCAGTATATGGTTCTATCTATCTATCTATCTATCTATCTATCTATCTATCTATCTATCTATCTAAGTTTCCACTCATTCATCTATTCCTTTACTTAGATATATGACTATTTTTCTGAAAGAAAATATCATAGCTTTCTTCCTCAGCTAAACATCTAAAGCAGATGGAAGTCTCCAATTTCATATGTAATTGGAGAAGGTAGTCTTCACATTACAAAGTTTGGTACTGAGCATGCATTGTTTGTTAAGTATTTTCATGTTATTAAACGAACAATCCTTGGAGAAGGACATTATCCTTGGAGGGATGGAGGGTCAGTGCAGGAAAGGAAGGCCCTGGACGAGATGGACTGACACAGTGACTGGGGTAATGCAGGCAGCTGTGTTGGAGACTGTGAGATTGGCTCAAGATAGTACAGTGTTCAGAGCTATTGCTCATAGAGTCGCTATGAGTAGTAGTAACTCAATCACACACCACAACAACAATAACAAGTGAATCAAGTGCTCACCTTGGTTTCTCATACTTTGTCTTTACCCAAGAAGCATTCCTAACTTCTTGGTGCAAGAATCACTCATTCATATCAACTCAACTTCAGGATGCTGTTTTGTAAAATGCTATATTGTTATTGATTGCCATTGAGTCAAGCACAACTCATAGCGATCCTATGAACAAAAGTCCTGAAGACTTTCTCAAAGTTCATAGAGTTTCTAGAGGCATATGAACATTAATTATTTACATTTTCAAATGTCTGGCACAGTGTCAGCCCTATAGAACGGAGCTAAAACTTAAAGAAAGAATGGCAGTACTTGCTTTATGAAAAGTTACACAATTTGAAATCAGAGCTTGAAAATGTCAAGAGATACAGAAATTTTAACGTATATGAAATCGCAGATCCAAATATGTGAATCATTGTTAGCTCAGATAATTAATTTATCAAAAGCTCCATATCCTGACTCAGGTTCTAAGGAAAAAGTAGCTGACAAAAAAATTCATGATGTTGTAAGAACGGTAGAAAGGATTCTGGGATCCTCATTTCAATTCATCTATCCTAGAGATTGAAGTTCAATACCAATTTGAAGAAATATTTTAGAAATTTGTGTAAGAGATTAGAAAGTGTGCCTAAGGGATTAAACTTGTATTTTTTTAAATTTTATTATTTTTTTTGTGTGTGTACCATCAAATCAGATCTGATTGGTACAGGAGGAGATTGCCCCTCCTTCTCCAGCAGAGCATCTGGTGGATTTGAACCGCATACCTTTGGAATTGTAGTGCAACTTCTTGCCACCAGGCCACGAGAGCTCCCTTAAACTTGGATTTAAGGTTCTCTAAATCCCTTTGAAAAAGCTCTGGTGACCTACTCCATTCCATGCTACCGTTGCTCACTGAAACTGTGTGACTCTGGCAGTTCAAATCCAGAAGTTGTTCCACGAGAAAGATGAACGATCTCCTCTTGTTGGGATTTACAGTCTCAGAAATCAGACAGAGGGTCACTAGGACTAGGAAAACTAATGAATGAGTGAATAGGATGTCCTGGGACACCCTGTGAGACTTACCAGCATGCTAACTGAAAGGTCAGTGTTTTGACCACACCAGTGGCCCTGGGGAGAAAGACAGTCTCCTCCCATAAACATGTGAAATAGAGAGAAAGGTGCTCATGAGTGGAAATGGCCTCAACAGCAATAGGTTTGGTTGATTTGAACCTAAGTCCCTTACAAAAAAGGAACCTTCGTCTCATAGTGTACAACCTGTTGGGCTGTTAAACACAAGGTTAGAAGTTCAAATCCACTAATTACTCAGAGAAAGATGAGCAGTTTCCTGCCGTGAGGATTTAGAGGATCAGAAGTCTCACAAAGGGTTGCCATAAGTCAGCTCTACTCAGAATGAGTGGAAAGTTCTTAGAGACAAACAGTAATGAGAATGAATCTTAATTAAAATTTGAGCCTTCACACTCAGAAATAGATTTAATTAACTGATGTGACAGATAATGACAATATACAATTTCGTTATTGTGCGACCTGTGAATTCACAAAGTATTGGAGTCCTCGTTATGTCTCTGTGACAAGTTGGACAGCTAACCAGAAGGTCAGCATTTTGAATCCATCAGACATGAGACAGAGAGGAGCAATCTCCTTGGTAAATAAAGAGCCAGCAGCTCATAAACCAAGTAGAGAGTTGCTGCAAATCTGAATTGACTTGATGAACATGAATATGGATAAATTCCTTTATAAATATCTAAAATTTCAATATTACAGTTTTGGATCTAGAAAATGAATCACACTCACTCTAACCATTAACATTTATCCGATGAGTGAAGCCCTATGAATGTGGATTTGAAAGAATGCAAATGCAGTATTAAAACAAAATAGAACTCACCGTTCCATCTTTGAAATGCAAGTTTAATTAAGAGAATAAATCAGACTAATGGATTAGATTTCACCTCTGTAGCTAACTTCCAGCATGGTGTTATTTTCTAGCTTAGATGAAGAATTAGATGCCAGAAATATTAATACTCTGTTGATTTACCTTTCAAATAGAATCTAACCTCCAATCTATAAAAAATAAAAATTAGAATCAGGTTTCAGAATAATTTATTTGAGATTTCTTGGTTACACTTCAAATTAGTCTTTTCACACTTTTTAATATAAGTAGGGCACCGTTTAATTGGTACAGATTATTGTTCTTACTTTCATCGTTTTTAAAAAAAAATCCATTATTATACAATTGGATTTAGATTTACACAGACTAAAAAAGAAATGACAAGGGGAAAAAAATCCTAATTTCATTTTGAGCCCCAGCACTTAGATTTAATTCAAGTGATATGAGGGATAATGTCCATATGTTATAGTAAGGTAGATCAATTACAGTGATATAGAAAATATGATGTTGTTGCTGTTGTTATTGTTATATGCCACTGAAGTTGAAACCTTCTTATAGCTGACCCTCCAGCAGGCTTTCAGAGAGGAGATTGTCCATCTTTCTCCCTCAGAGCACCTAGTGGGTTCATAATACCTGCCTTTGGGTTGGCACAACACCTCCTTACCATAACCGCTCCCTATAGGAGATAGAGTGATATAGAAAACAAAGTTCTAATTCTGCCTCTGAGTTCCAGTTCCTTCTTTTATAAAGGCTGAGTTTCTCAGAGGGACTTAAATCTGTGAGCATCATAGGAGAAAATGTCTAAATATATTTAGGTATATTGCTGGGAAGAAAATAATTACAGAAAGCACAAGAGTAGTAAATATTATTATTATTATTCTACTTCCTCTAAGAAAACACGCAGGACTTTCTTGTTGTGCCTCCAGCCTTCATAAGATAACTTTAGAATGAACATTCCAACCTCCAGGCCATCCAAACCTCTTAGACTCTTAATCCCTAACTAATATGCTGATCTCCATTTCTAACACAATCTTCCATCTCTCCTGACACATAAAATCTCATTTATTGTTCTCTTACTCCCGCAGACCACATTATATTGACAAATAATTGCTATAGGTTCTTGTAGTGGGCTGAATATCCACATCTCAATTCCTGGAACCTGTGAATATTACCTTATTTAGGGGGAAAAGAGTCTTCATTGATGTCATTAAGGATATTGAGAAGAGAAAAATTATCCTTCATTACCTAAATTACTCAAGTCCAGTGATAGGTGTCTGTTGGTATTGTCCATAGGGAGTGGCACTGTTAGCCCGAAGGCTGTGCCTCTCTGGCAGTTCAAATCCACCCGTGGCTCAGAGGGAGAAAGACAAACAATGCACCCCCACCTTGTGACTTACAGGTTTGGAAATCCAAAGCAGGATCAGCCATGAATTGGCTCTGACTCAAAAACAATGAAAGAGACGGAAAGAAAAATCCACGTCCCTGTCAAGTGTCCTTTCAGGAGCGAGATGGAGGAGGTTTGACGAGAAAGGAGGAGGAAATACAGCCATGTTCCTGGCCTGAAGGTTAATCCTGTCATCTCTCCTTCTGGTTCTGTGACCTCCGCCCTTTTTTCAAACCTCCCTCATCTCACTCCTTCTGTAAGGACTTTTGATAGGGTAACGACTGGGTTTCCCTTCCAGTGGACACATGGCTCTGCTAACATCTTGATTTTGAACATTTGGTCTTCCGAACTGTCTTTTAAGCTACCAAGGCTGTAATAGTTTTAAAAAAGCTCCCTTTTAAAGATTTGAAGCCACAGGAAGCAACCAAAACTCCCATCCCCTTGTTTTAAGTGGAATTTCTTTTTCTTCAGTT
>NW_006399868.1:1106573-1143758 GCF_000299155.1 Elephantulus edwardii
TTGTACATAGGGTCGCTATGAGTCGCAGGCGACTCGACGGCACATAACAACAACAACAATAGTCCTATATAGAATGTAGGTTAATGAGTCTTTCCGTCATCCTGATGCCACATTCTTCTTCATGGAGTCCAGTTTTTCAAATCATTTTCTCATCATATAGATCAAATAGTTATAAAGAAAAGATGCAAAACTGATACATACTTTATGATTTTTTTTTAACCATATAGCATTTCCTTGCTCTGTTGAGACAACAGCTTCTGGCCTAGGTATAAGTGTCATATAATTAAATTTTCTGAGATTCTAATTCTCAGTATTAGCCATAATTTTTTGTAATACACACAAATGCCTTTACATAGTCAGTAAGATACAAATTATCATTCTTCTAATATTCTTTCAGCCAGAATCCATCTGCCATCAGCAAGGATATCCCTGGTGCCACAGCTTTTTCTAAGCCCAGCTTGAAATTCTGGTGGTTCTCTGTCAATGTATTGATCTAGCCATTTTTAGATGATCTTCAACAATATTTTGCATGCATGTAATAGTAATGATATTGTTTGATAAACTCCATATTCTTCTGGATCACCTTTCTTGGGATCAGGTACAAATGTGTATTTCTTTCAGTCAGCCCACCATGCAGCTATCCTCCAAATTCCCTGGAATAGGCTGGTGAGCATGTCCAGAGTACATCTGCTACTTAAAACAGGTCAATTGGTATCACATCAATTCCTGGGTCCTCATTTTTTATTGTCAATTCTTTCAGTGCAGTTTGAACTTCTACTTTCATTACTAGTGGCTCTTCTTTACATGACATTTCTTAAAATTTTTCATTGTCAACTAATTCATTTTGATATACTGATTCTGTGTATTCCTTCCATCTTCTTTTATGTCTTCCTGGATCATTCAAGATTTTGTCTGTAGCATCTCACAGTATTGCAATTTGAGGCTTGCAAATGTTTTCCAATTCTTTTAATTTGAGAAATTATACTACAAATTGTTATTATTTTTATGTGCAATTGAATTGAAGTGACCCTCTGTTAAATAGCTCTAAACTTTGCACTATCCAGAGCCAGTCTCCTGCACTGTCTCTCCACCCTTCCAATCACAATGTCCTTCTCCAAGGACTGGTCCCTCCTTTTTACGTACCCAAAGTATGTGAGACGGAACTTAAAAATTCTTGCCTCCAAGGAGGAACTTGGTATCACCCTTTGTAAGATATATATGTATGTGTCTCTAGTAATCTAGTAGCAAGACTCTTGCCTACAATCTCAAAGACACACAGGTTGAATCTACCAGCTGCTTTGTGGAAGAAAGATGGGCAATCTCCCCTTATGGGATTAACAGCCTCTGAAAACCCACTGGAGGGTCAGCTATGGATTGGTTTCACCTACAACAACAACAACAACAACAACAACAATAATATATATATAACTAAGCCATTTGAGGGGGGGAAAGTATATATATATGGCATCCACGTCTTAACCAACATGCCTTTGGAAACTATGAACTTTGAGAAACAGCGATAGTTATAAAAGGGCTTTAGGTCATTTGTTCATAGTGTTGCTATGAGTTGTGCTCAATTCGACAGCAATCAACAACAACGATACATATTCTACAATTGTCATAGTTTTAGGTGAGGTTACGTTTAAATCACAGGATTTTCTTCCTTCACGACCCTGTATGATTTTATCCCTTCCTTGGGGTATCCACTCTCTGTAAAATGCAATGATAAGAGTGTTATCCCCAATGATAAGCATTTCAGTTGTAACTTCATTCCTTCAAGGAAAACCAATATTTTCCTAGGTTCTACTTACAGGAGACCTGGTGGTGTGGATTTAATGCCTAATTGCTAAGCAAAAGGTTGACAGTGTGAACCTTTTGGGGGAAAGACCTTATCGGGGGTGCCTTGGGAGAAAGGTGTGGCAATCTGCATCTGAGAAGACTGAAGACCTGGGAGATCCCTGTGGAAAGTTTTGTTCTGTCCTATAGTGTCACTATGAATAGGAATTGACTCTATGACAATTTTTTTACTTATTTTTTAACACAACTAAAATCATATTTTATCATCACTCAGCCAGTTCTCTTGTGTCTCACTTCCCTTGAAACACACAATGGCAGGGCAAGATCCTGTTAAGGACTCAGCAAAATATCTGTTAAAGGACCCCAGGGAAGTTAAGAGTGGAACAAAAGATCCCCTGCTGTGAACAACATTAGCAGGGGTTTGTCAAGATGCTTGGGGAGTAACAACAAAAAACAATTATTTTATTGATAAACAATATAAAAATGTTAAAGCCTCAGTTAACAGCAATTACAGACCAGAGCAATTCAGAAGAATGTGCTATAATTTATACTATTTTATGTCCTTGGCAAAATGGCAAAATCTATCAGTCCTGTTGAATTGTTCTTCCTGTTTTCCTGCATCAAAGTCTGACCAATAGATCACATAAATCTGAAAGCAATTGATTTTGCATAAACAAGTTAGAAAATTGCTTGAGAGTTTAACTTCAGAACCAGCTAAACCCAATTCATAGATATTTGCACATTTATCAGAGATGTGTTGCTATAATTGTTAGGTGCCATCAAGTCAGCTCTATCTCAGAGCAACCCTACACACAGCAGAATGAAAACTCTGTCTTCTTTCCTTTTAATTTTCTATTAGCTTATTTGCAAAATTTGAATACATTGTTTTCAGCAACAAATTCTTTCCATTTTCCTCACCCCTTCTACCCAACAAATTGTACAACGCATGAGTAATCCCTTCCCCTTCCTCCCTGCACATCCTCATCCCTCTGCTTCCACCCTGTCCCACCCCTCTTGGATCTTTATACTCATTCTATAATAATAGTTTTATGTAATATTTATCCTTGTGGGACTGAGTTAGTTCACTTAGCATAATGCTTTCCAGTCCCTCCCAAGTTAGGTAATAATTTACAAAATCGTCGTTCCTGCATGCTGCATAGTATTCCATTGTGGGAATATAACAAAATTTCCCAATCCATTCATTTCTGGTTGGACATTTGGGCTGTTCCCATGTTCTTATGATGGTGAATAATGCTGCTACAAACATTGGTGTACAAATCTCAGTTTGTGCCTCAGTTCTCATTTTTTTGGGGGGTATATTCCAAGTAGTGGAATAGCTGGGTCATATGGAATTTCTATGTTCAGCTTTTTGAGGAAGCACCAATATTGTGAAAATGACAATCTATAAAAGCAACCTACATGTTCAGTGCAATCCCAATCCAGATACCAAATTCCTTTTTCAAGGAGATTGAAAGGGAAGTTACCACATTTGGAGAGATGAGAGACTCCGGATAAGCAAAACACTTCTGAGAAACAAAAATGAGGTTGGAGACATAGCACTCCTTGATCTCAAAACCTACTACGTAACAGTGGTAACCAAAACAGCACGGTACCGGTGCAATGACAGGCACATAGACCAATGGAACAGAATTGAGAACCCAGAAATAAGCCCAACTATCTATGGTCAACTGATATTCTAAAAGGAAATCAAAGATATCAAATAGGGAAATGATATCCTCTTCAACAAACGGTGTTGGGAAAACTGGACTTCCACCTGTAGAAAGCTGAAACAGGATCCACATCTCACACCATACACAAAAATCAACTCAAGGTGGATCAGAGACCTGGGAGTGAAGCCCAAAACCATAATGTTCATAAGAGACAAACTGGGATCATGCTTAGAAGAGCTAGTCCAAAATATAAAGAGACTGCCAAATATAACCAGAAATGCACAATCAACAGAGGATAAAATTGATGCATGGGACCTTCTAAAGATTAAATCTATGTGTGCATCAGAAACTTTCCAACAGAGTGAAAAGAAAACCTACATACTGGGGACAAATATTTGGTAATACCATCTCAGGTAAGAGTCTTATAACAAAAGTTTACAGAATACTCCTGAGCCTCCCCAAAGAAAAAGACTGATAACCCAATTACAAATGAGCAAAAAACATAGAGTTTTCACAGAGGAAGATATTCGAATGACAAACACAGTGGGTTTTCTGAGATGATGAACTACACTGGAGGAAAATGGCAAAGGTAAATCCTCATCTAACGGGGTCTGGAGAATGATCAGAGCTTCTAAGTGATACACATTGTTGAGTGCTAAGGACCTAAGGAAAATCCACTCTGGGCGAATAGTGCTATAAATTGTAGCTTCTTTGTGCTCATGAACAAGGTTGCTGTGTTATTAATTATAGCGGGGTATATCTTCAATCCCCACCTCAACAGGAGATATGAGAAAAATTGCCCCCCTTAGATCTTTTAATAGGAAAGTGTGGTGGCCTAGTGAGTAAGGAACTGTACTTCCAACACTCAGCCAGGTGCTGTGAATTCACCAGCTGCCTCACAGGTGAAACATGGGTGGTCTCCTCAGGCTTGATTTACAGCCTCTGAAAACCCCCTGGAAGGTCAGCTACAAAGTGGTTCTGCCTTGGTGTCAATGAGTTTGAGAGGTATTTTGTTGATGTGACCACAGCCCAGAGATCCTATAAAGAGAAATGCTCTTGGAAGGTTGAATTCTTTCCTCTCTGGGCATTGTGTCTCACTTGACCCAGCTTCTCTGAGAGCCCTTGCCTGCGTCTGCCTGGGATGTCATTCACCAGCCTTTGTAATCAAGTAGAGAAGCCTGAACCAGCCACCTTGAAAGCTGCTGCTCTCTGGAGCTCTCCGGCAAGTAAGTTGAGTGCACAGATTTGGGACATGGAGCCTCCACATTTGCCGGAGCCATTTCCGTGAAGATGAGACCTTACAGCAAACGGTGGAGTTTGTTGTGTTTGGTGGTTTTGTTTTAGTTTGCTTTTTGGCTTTATACTTTTTAGAACGGCTGTATAATCCAAGACACCAAAGATCTTGGCTAACTGGAGTCAGTAGAATCCTACCATCAGACGTTAGATATCTCGACGCATTTAAATTTGTTTTATATATAGTATTTATTAGTCTTGTTCCTAAATATTTTGGGGAAGACTTTTGGTTTCTCATAACTAAGTGTGATGTTACCTGGAATGTTCTACAGAAACTGTTCTCTTCTGTTTCCAAACAGTGAGCCATGTTAACAAAAATGGATATTGGATTTTATCGAATGCTTTTTTCACTATCAATTAACCATATTCTTTTCCTTCATTATCTTTTTTATATCACGGGTTACACTGACTGACTTTCAAGTTTTAAGTGGCGTATCTAGAGTAGACATGTGTTGGTCATGGTGTATCATTCTTTTTCTGTTTTGCCATATTAGATTTATTAATTGAGAGGACATAAAGGTTCCTGGGTCAGGTCATTTGTTCTGGTGTTCTCACTTCCTAGTGCCCCTGCTGTCTTGAGGTACAGGAGAGAAGTCTCCAATGGAGAGGGAAAATTATCTGACTTTTTGTCATTTGACTTTTTGCTGGTGTTCCTGGCCTTATCTGATATCAAATTGACAAATGAAAGAAGAAATGAGAGAACATGAACATCCTTAACTTGTTAAATAAAGGTCAAGAAACAATAGTTCAGGTCTCTTCTTCTGTTGTGTGTTGTGTTTGGTATGTACTTTGAGTCAGAACTGATTCATAGCTGACCCTCCAGTGAGTTTTCAGAGGCAGTTACTCACACAGGAAGAGATGTCTCTCACGGAGCAACTAGATTCAGACTGCGTACCTTTGGGTATAACCTTTGGATACCTTTGGGAAACACTCTTCTAAGTGGTATAGCATTAGTCTGCCCATTTGCTGTACAGAGTTAACTTGTGGTTTCTAAACACCGTGACAATGATGTGTCAAATGTGATAATGTTTATCCATGGTGGACAGTGTTTGGTGGAATTTCCAGATTAAAACAGGCTTGAAGCAAGAGCGGCATCCACTTCCAAAACAGCTTGCCTCCAGAAACTCTATGAACTCAGAGAAATGATGACAACTATACAGGTGTTCAGGTTTTTCATTCACAGGGTCACTACGAGCCGTCTATGACTCGATGGCACTTAACAACCACCACCACCTTTGGGTTGGCAGCAGAACTCTTACCATTCATTGGCCACCAGAGTTCCTGTCCCTGTGTTGTTCATCCAAACTGGGTTCTCAGACCAATTTGCCTCCCTCTTAATGCATTTCAATTCACCTTTCATTGTCTTTTTCCTTATTTTGTTATTTCCAGGATTTATGGTCGCACTTATCAGTAAGGGAGAGGGAGAAATAAGTCTATGTCAAGACTGGATGATAAGTCCAGTCTAGAAGTTACAATAAACTATTAATGTTTTTACATTAAACTTTATTCTTTCCGAACTACCCTTTATTACCATAATGAGTTTTTGCAAATTAAAATTCAGGATGTAGCTCTCTTTCTTAAATTTCTCAAATAATCTCTATTTTAGCCTCTAAGAGACTTCAAACTCCTTAGAATGACCTACAGAGTTAATTTTAATCTGGGCTCTGTCCACTTCACAAGTCTTGTTACTCATGTGGCCACCCTGCACATTAGCCTTTGGGTGTTTGCCTGTGGTCTCCCCTTTCTCTACTTTTATATATGTGAGTCTCTTGTCCTGAAATGCACTTGCCTTCTATATTAAGCTGACTCCACTTAAAAAAATAGAAACCACAAACGCATTTTCAAGTAGAGGAGACTGAATAAAAAGAACCACATACACAGCATTTGAGGAGGTTTAAAGAATAAAATTCAAAGGTGATCTGATTAAGAAATTAGTAACAACAGGAGGTAGCTGGTCCCTCAATGCTGGGCTAGAGAAGGGGGAGTTTTCTCAACAATAGGCCATTTCACTTAATGATCAATTCACCCTAAGGCAATTTAATAAATGGACCATTTGCTGAATGACAGTATTCCCATATTGACTTGTTTCTCACGACTGTTTAATTTAAAGTTACCAATTTTACATTTTTGTTCTCATGGCTGTATAGTAAGGAATGTTTTCTTTCACTGCAATCCTAACTATTTGCTTTTGTGGCTGATAATAGCGGCCAAGATTGGAGACTGAGGACCTTAAAAACATAGAAAATAAAATCCCGAGTATTAATAATAATTATAATTATTATTACTCACCATTGCTATATTATTTATCATAATATTAATGATAATTCATATGTACACTTAAGAGCATATATCTACACTTTTCATGGATATATTTTCACAACTTTATTGTACTTGAATACATTAATGAAAACATTTTCATTTGGAGACTATTCATATAAACATTTCAAAGAATAACATGCTCATTAAAAATTTACCAAACTCCTGTTTCACGTGGGTCAATTCAAGTGATGTACTGTGAGCGGATTATATTTAGCAATGTTGATTGGTGGCAGTACTGGGATAGAATTCAGTCATAATTTATGAAGGTAACTAAATCCCTAAAGGACCGAATACCCATTTTTATTATTGTCTTTGCAAATAGCTTTGCTTTATGACTTGGGAATCAGTAACCTGTACACGATCTTGCTCCATAGGTGAGGTAGCTTTGAAAGATCTGTCCATGATCCTTTCCCCATGGAGATTACTCAAATCCTCAAACAGGATGAAGCTAGGCAAGGAACACCAACAGGACTAGGCAGACTAGGGAATAAGTGTCTTTGAATTGGATCATAGAACACCTAGAATTGTTGGCACTCAATTCAGTATCACAAGGTCATTCCTAGACTGAGAGAGTAGATCACAGTTACGCCATCCAAGAAATTCCAGGCCTATATTGCTCAGTTGATCATAAGCTTGTCAAGAGGTTACAGTGACTTCAGTTACAAAGAACAGTGTCAGTGTCATAGACTGAATCGTGACTCCTCCAAAAGTTGTGTCAACTTGGCTGAGCCATCAGGTTTTCAGTTATGTAATGGCATAACATAGTGGGGCAGTCAAGTACTGAAGTAATCATGCCTTGATCCAAGGAGGTAACACCCTTGACCTGATGTCAGAAAAGTCTGGCTTCCATCACCTTTTATTTTAAAAGAGACTAAAGGAAACAAAAGGGAACAGAGATTGGAGAGAGGTATTATCAACAAAAAAAAGAAATACCAGGAGCAGAGCATGTCCCTGTACTGAGAACTTCCTACATCCAGGAAACACAGGGAAAGAAAACCTTTCCTCAGAGCTGGTACTCTGAATTCAGACTCCTAGCTGTCTGAACTGTGCGAATAATGTTGTTTGTTAAACCCATCCACTTATGCCATTTCTATTATGGCAGAAGTAGGTACCTATGACACTTAATCACTGGAAGGATTTTTCCTAGAGTTTCCATCACAGGTGTTATTGTTATGTGCCATCAAGTGACCTGCAACCCATAGTGACCCTATGTACAATAGCTCTGAAGCCTGCCCTGTCCTGAAACAGTCTCACTGACTCCGACACACTACCCCTATGACCCCACTTACTGTGTCAATCCATTTCATTCAGGGTCTTCCTTTCCTGCAGTGTCCCTGCACCCTTCCCAGCATGATGTCCTTCTTGAAGGACTGGTCCCTTCTGTCCACATGCCCCAGGTATGTGAAATGGAGATTCACAATCTTGACTTTCAGTGAACTACTTGATTTTACCCTCTCTAAGACATACCTGTTTGTTCTCTTGGTGGTCCATGGTATGTTCAAGACTCTTCTCCAGCACCATGACTCAAAGGCATTGATTCTTCAGTCACAGTAGGTTGGGAAAAAAAGCAAATATTTTTAAAAACTCTATCACTGTACCTTAAAATGACTGGGTCATCATCCTCTGGAAGAACAAGGTTTTTTTCAGGGAACAGATGTGGACAAGCACCTGGATACCATTTGCGGTCCAAGCATACTCTAGAACGTGAAACAGATACTTTCTCCCATGTGATTTACTGCCTCTTTAAACCTGCACCGCAGGTGATTCAACCAATAACATTCTATGACAGGTTTGGAAGCAGAAGTGACAACCACTTTCTAAACAACTTGCCTCCGGAAACTCTATGAACTCTGATAAATGTCAATAGTTGTAGAGGTGCTTCACGCCTTTTGTTCATAAGGTCACTATGAGTCATGCTCGACTCGAAGGCAATCAACAACAAACGGTCAGATGCAGGCCATCTCCAACTTGATGGTACATAACAACAACTAAAGTCCTGCATTATTTATTCAATTCTCCCTAGAGATTAAAACAAAAATAAACTCCAGTTTATTGCCCTTGAGTTGAAGCTACTCATAGCTGACCCTTTATTGGGTTTCTGAGACTATAAATCCCATGGAAATAAATTGACCATCTTTTTCCTTCCTTGAAACACTGGTGAGTTCAAACCTCCATGAGCAGCTATGTTGTTGTTGTTGTTGTTGTTATGTGCCGTCGAGTCGTTTGCGACTCATAGCGAACCTATGTACAACAGCCCTAAATCCTGCTCTATCCTGTGCCAACCGCACCGCCTCTGACACACCCATCCCGATTACCCCAGTCACCAAATCAATCCATCTCATAGAGGGTCTTCCCCTCCTGTGGTGTCCCTCCACTCTGGCCAGCATGATGTCCCTCTCTAAATACCTGTCTCTCCTTACAACATGTCCAAAGTATGTCAGGCAAAGCCCCAGAATCCTTGCCTCCAAGGAGCAGCCTGGTTTAATCCTCTCTAGGATGAATCTATTTGTTTCCTTGGCAGTCCATGGTACATTCAATACTCTTCTCCAGCACCACAGCTCAAAGGCGTCAATTCTCCTTCTATCCTCCCTAGTCATTGTCCAACTTTCTGATGCATAACAAGTGATTGCAAAAACCATGGCCTGTATCAGGTGCACCTTAGTCTCCAGAGAGACACCGTTGCTCTTGAGCACTTTAGAGAGGTCCCTAACCGCAGACTTTTCCATGACAATACGTTTTTTTATTTCCTGGCTACTGGTGCCAAGAGTGTTCTGAGCATAATCACTATGCTTTGTGGCACTGAATAACATAACTAGATGAATACATTTTTGAACACTAGAACCAGAAGTTGTGTTTCCCCTCAAATCACCTGGCCACTATTCAGAGCTATACCATTCTCATTCTCCCTCCACATGTCTTGAATCATGAGACTAAAGTTATATGTGGTGTAATTGATGCTAATTTCAGTTTGCTAATATGCATGCGGGCTCTGCTGGATGGACTTGTGCTGCCAGCTTAATGTCAGGTGGTTCAAATCCACCAGTTGCTCTGTAGGATAAAGATGGCAAATATTTTCCATGCAATTTACAATCTCTGAAAACCCTCAGGAGGGTCAGCTGTGCGTCAGTTCTGACTGAATGGCAGTGAGAGGTAGAGAGTAATATGTCTGCAAAAACTGGACTGTTAATAAGGAAAAGTGAAGGAGAGTTGATGCATTTGAATGGTACTGTTGGCGAGGGATATACTGTCTTCTGCCAGAAGAACAAACATATCTGTCTTGGAAGGAATTCAGCCAGAATTGCTTGGAAGAGAGGATGACACGATTTCAGCTCGTGTATTTTGAACATGTTATCGGGTGGACCCAGCCCCAGGAGGACAGCAAACTCATGAAGCAGAGGGTCAGTATACAAGGATTAAAATGTTCGATAAGTTCGAATCCACCAGATGCTCTGCCGGGGAAAGGAGGAACACTCTCCTCCTGTACCAGTCAGATCTGATTTGATGGTACACTCACACAAAAATAATAAAATTAAAAAAAAAAGTTCGATAAGATAAAGTGGCAATTTGGCTGCAACTCTAGTTCAGACACAGGAACAAGCTGGAGGATGGCATAGGATTAGGTGGGTTTGGTTCTATTGTCTGTTGGGCGATTCTGAGTTTGAGCAAACTTGACAGCAGCTAACAATAATATAACAATTGATCCTTGATAAAGTTGGAAAGTCCTAAAGAATTGGTCAGCACGTCAATCTTGAGTAAGGACTTTGTTGTCATTCGTGTGGTTATTGTGTGCAATTGAGTCAAAACTGACCCAGAGCTGACCCTCCAGGGGTTTTCAAAGGTAGTAGTAAATCGCAGATTGTCATCTGTGTGTGGCCCTCGGCCAGGTTCAAATTGTCTTCCTGTCAAACATTCTTCTAGGTGGTATAGCACTGGTCTGTGCGTTGCTGTACAGAGGTAACTCGTGGTTGCTGTGATGGTGAAGCCTGTGACAGTGATGTGCCAATCGTGGTAATGGGCACCCATGGTGGACAGTGCTGGCTGGAGCTTCCCGACTAAATCAAGCCTGGAAGCAGGAGCGGCATCCACTTCCAAAATGGCTTGCCTCCGGAAACTCTTATGTACTAACAGTGCTCAGGCTGTTCTTTCATAGGGTCGCTATGAGTTGTCTACGACTTGACGGCATTAAACAACAACAACAACAACAGTAAATCACATGGGAGGAGATTGCCCATCTTTCTCCTGCAGAGCAGCTGGTGGTTTTGAACCATGTGCTTTTGAGATTACAGTGCAGCTTCTTAGCCACCAGCACTCCCGAGAAAGGGCTTAGCTGTCATGAAATACAAAATTAAAGCAAAAGGGGAAGAATAGGTATTTCTGGTTAACTAAATGGTAAATATATTTGAAGCACACTGTTCACAATTTTCACTTTCTTTTTGACCCTCATTATTATCAAGGGAATATACAAAAGAGACAAAGAACCAAACCATGCTTCTAAAATCTATGCCCCACCACTCTTTGAATGTCAGCCTAAAGGAATAGGGGTCAGTACATTCCTGAAAGTTCAGAATTTTCTCCCCCTGCTGCTTTCAACCTTTGTCATATATGTTACTAGTTAGAATTTGCAAAGAAAATAGATCCCCGCTCAGTTATTTAAATATAAAAGGATACTTGCTGCTTAGAGCTAAATAACACTACCATGCTAAATAACAAAGATAATGAAAAATGAAAAAGTTCATTTATCTTCACGGCTGCCACTTAGGTGGCATTAGTACTGAAAAGTCCAATAGCAAGAATAGAAATGTCTTGAGCACAGAGACGTGGATTGCTGGAATGCATGGGGGAATTGTGTTACTGCAGTTAATAAAACCACCCAGAGAGAAACACCAAGGAAGTACTGTACCATGTCTCTCGAAGTTTTCATGGTTAATGTGGAGGGAAGGGAGATCAGACACAAAGTGACTGTGTGATTTTCAGACCTGAAGATAAAATATGTGTTCTCTGGACCTTAGAGCCAGCCCCAACAGGTTCAATCTTGACAAATTCATTTCTTTTATCATTTCATCATTTGAAAGACTGTTGAACAGATAGTTCTTCGTGTATTTTTCACACATACCTTATGTCAAATGCAATCTTAATGAGCACACAAGTCCATAGGCCAAACAGTTTACATTGATTCTAAGTTGAATGGACTCTTCCCAACCAGGTAGGCTGACACAGTGACTGCAACAATGGACTTGGTGGTGTTGGAGGCTGTGAGGATGGCACAGGAGAGGCTAGGGTTAAGTTCTCTTGTGTATAGGGTCATTATGAGTCGTAACTGGACTCGACAGTCGCTGACAACAACAACCAGCAATCCAAGTGGTTGTCACCATTTACACGTGGCTGTTAGACCACACTGTTCATGAGCAGTCTTCAGGAGCAGCACTGGTCAGTAACATACACGAAAACAAATTAAGAAATTCCTAAACAACTGGTTGTAATATCTGAATAAGAGTACGTACTTAACAAGTATCTGGTTTAGGAAGTACCATGGTTCTTTGGAATGAGTCTACACCTCTATAAATGTCAGTGGGACGTGACACAGGCTCCTGGTAATAGAAGCTCTCTCTTCTCCTAGCTTCTGAGTTGGACAGTTGGGCATATGACCTTCTGGGGTTGCTGTTGTGAGGTGCTAGCAAGCTGCTTCCTGTTTATTATGCATACTCTCCAAACAAAACCTCGCCAACATAGACAATTCCTCCAACTCTTGCCACCCCTGAATCGGGGTTAGAGACTCCAGATCTTAATGGGAGAAGACTGTCCATCCTCGTCTTTCTTCCTCAGAGCCTGGCCAGTTGGAATTGACAACCTCTCTGTTAGCAGCCTGTCCTGTAACATATTTGATCACTGGGTTCCTTATGGATCTGTTGTTGTTAGGTGTCATCAAGTAGAGTACAACCCATAGCGACCCTATGAACAAAAGATCTTAACTCTGTTCTGTCCTGTGCCATCCTCACACTTGCTGACACACTAGAGCCCATTGCATCAGTCACCATGTCAATTCACCAGGTCAAGGGTCTTCCTCTCCTTCACTGACCCTCCACCCTTCCTGGCATCATGCCCTTCTCCAAGGAATGGCCCCTTCGGGCAACATGCCCAAAGTACTTGAGATGAAGGCTCTTCATTCTTGTCTCCAAATAGCACTCTGGTTGTACTCTCTCCAAGACATACTTATTTGTTCTTTTGACTGTTCATGGGATGTTCAGTGCACTTCTCCAACACCACAGCTTAAAAGTGTCAACTCTTCTGTCATCTTCATTCATGTCCAACTCTCTGATGCATAGCAGGTGATTGGAAAGACCATGACCTGAATCAGAGACACCTTAGTCCTCAAACTAGCACCATTATGCCTCAATAATTTGAAGTCCCTAACTGTAGACTTTCCCAATGCAATGAGTTTCCTTATTTCCTGATTGCTCGTACCAAGGGTATTAATTATGTATCTAGTCACCTAATTTTCTTATTGTGTTTTAGTTAGCCAATAGAGATAATGAAGGGAACTAGTATACAGTCTTTCCTTAATCAATTTCTTCATCTTTAGAAAGTGATGTTAGATGATATTTAGTTCATTATAGTCTTCCAAGACCGTCAGGATGCTGATACTCAAACTCCAGCTGCAAGCTCTTTTAATCTAAAATACATCAGGCGTTGTGAATAAGTATCTTTATTTCTACCTCCCATTAAAGCAAGTATTCACATTCCTTATTGGAAAAAGAAAAGTTAACCAGAGAGAAAAATAATAATGGTACAATTTCACATATTCATGCCCGCTATGTTACAGAATATGAATTCTCAGTAAGTGTTATACAGAAGAGGGCTGATCGTTTAGCTCTGATACAAAAACCCATTTTAAAATTCTAATTAGATGCAAAAGAAATATAGGTCTTTAAAAAAATTTAATTTCATGATCACTTTAGTTTAAAATTTCCCTTCTGCTCAATAGCATTTTTTTTAAAAAAAACCTTATACAGTGTCTAATACTGATTTTTTCCCCCTACTAGATTTGAAACAACTGCTGATTAAAAGAATGTAATCTCTTGAAAAGAGGGAAACTTAATGAGTTCTCATGAACAATTAAAAAGATTATTTGCATATTTTTAGCTGATTGGAGGAAAAAAATGTCAAGCAGGAAAGGTTGGGCAATAATCGCATGCTGAGAAGGAGTAGAGAGCTGGAGAGCGGAGCAGTCAGTGTTCTTATATCTTCTCAGTCACAGAGCATTTTGGAGGCTTATTAGCATGTCAACTGTGGTGACCTGGTTTGCCACGCCTCTACATTAAGACAGGTATTTATTACAGGTGTGTTCTGCCTTTGTTATTTTTCTCTCTCCAAGAAAAATTAGAGATATGAGAAAGAAAAAAAAATAGCCCACAAAACCCTCGCTTGATTATATCCTCGACAGCATCTATTACAGCCAGGAGAAGGCAGAAGTTAAAGGAAAAACTTGAGAACCTCTTGACAGGCTGTGTTTGGAAAGGCTGCTCTGTGATGTTTATTATTTGTGGTGTGAGTCAGTCTCTGCACACGGCAGCCATCGAGAACACCTGTCCCTGAAGTCAAGGCAGCAAAGTCAAGGACGTGGAGAGAAATGGGGTTTAGATTTTGAATAGTTCAGCCACTTACTGTGAAGTGACTATTCAGAGCAAATGGTTTCTCTTTTTAAAAATGTGTATCAACAGATGATGATTTGCTGCTGTCTAAGTTGACCTCTCTACATTTGGTGACCCCATCAGCAACAGAATGAAAACACTGCTTGGTTTTATATCATGTCCAGACAATGATCTATTGGAATTTAATTGGCTGATTTCCAGACTTTTTCCCTTTTTTTTGTCTGTAAACTCAGTAAAATGGAACTTTCTGCTGGCAGATGGGACACGGCTGTATGTGAGGTTCATTAGCTGGGAAACAGAACTCAGGTCTTCTTCATGGAAAGTAAAACTTTTACATGTGAAGCCCCTCACATCTACAGATGACACATATGTAAAGCCTAAAATAAAATCTACCTTACAGGGCTGTTGTGATCACTACGGAAGAACTCATTTCTCCAGTTTAATTTCCTATATATAAGAAACATGTGTTTGTGTGATGACCAGTGACATTTAACACTAAAATGATGGATATTCATAAGATGTGACTCGATGGCACATGACAAAAACAGCAACAATTATGATGCACATAGTTCTCAGATTCGTCTCCAAGACATAGTGTAAAGTCACCTTTGAGTGTGACACCTTCCGTCATATCTCTCACTAGGACCTTTAGTTGACCCCGAGGCTGGAATAGATTCCCTTTAATACATTGTTGTTGTGTATTGTTGAGCTGGAACTGACGTTTTCAGTGGCTTTAAACCACATGAATGGAGAGTGTCTATAATTCTCCTACAGATCAGTTGGGGGGTTTGAACTAGGAGCCTTAGGGTTAACAGCACAACTTCTTACCACTTGGCCGCCAAGGCTCCCTACCTTTAAATAAAGGGATAAACGAAACCTCTGGGACACTACCAGTAGCATTGACCTTTTTAGTGTCACATCTCATGTCTTCATTTTTATTTTGGCCACAGCTGTGTTGGATCATGAGGCTAACTCATCCTGCCACTTTCTCACCCAAAAGTTTCACTTATCTCTCCATTTATTTATTTTTTTTTCTGGCTCAGAATTTTTTTCAGAAGCCATAGTAAAACAGCTCCTCTGAACACCCAAGCTGTGTTGTTGTTGTTAAGTGCCGACGAGTCGCAGGCAACTCATAGCGATCCTATGAAGAAGAGTCCTCAATGCTTGGGTGTCTCTCATCCTCTCTCCATGTTCATAGGGTTTCCGGAGGCAAGCTATTACAGAGGTTGATGCCACTCCTCCTTCCAAGCTTATTTTAATTGGGGAGCTCCACCCCACTCTCTGTCCGCATTGGGTAACCAACCATTAACGCATTTGACACATCAGTGTCACAGTGTTCAGCCTCACAGCAACCACAAGTGACAACTGTACTGTACGGCACCTTGTACACCAGGGCTATATGACCTAGAGGAATGTCTGAACAAAAACAATGAAAGACAGGTCCGAGGACCGCGGATTAAAAGTCACCCACCTTCTGCTTGGTAGCATCACCTTCTGTCCATTGGGCCAGCTGATCTCTCTCTCTATGTTGATGTTATTGTTGTTAAGTGCCGTCGAGTCGCAGGTGACTCATAGCGACCCTGTGAAGGAGAGTCCTCGATGCTTGGGTGTCTTTCGTCCTCTCTCCAGAATACCCACGAACAGTCTGTAAAGTCACGAGGTGAGGGTCTGGGGCATGAAGGTAATGTCTCAGGCGACCTTCAAACAATTAACACAGAATCTAGGGGCTGAAAGCCCCTATCTGCTGTCTTTGTAAGGAAGGTTCTGGAAGACATTTTAAATAATTCTCAGAGCCCCCAAGGCCCACAGCAAGGAGTCCTGTGATTCACAGCTGGCATTCCCAGTCCCCTTCTCCAATCTCACTTCTGCTCTGTGGATCATCTGTCAACGACCTTCCCTCCGCCAATCCCATCTTCCAGACTCTGCTTTCTCGGGTGCCCGAGTAAGAGACTTCTCAAAAAAGATACAGAAATCAGGCACAGATTAGATCACAAAATATTCTAGAGGCACAAGTCCTATAACTTTATAAAATTATAGTTTGAATGTTGTTGTTGTTGTGTACTGTCCAGTTGGAACCGACCCATAGCTGACCCTCAGGCAGGTTTTCAGAGCCAGCTAATCTCATGGGAGGAGATTGCCCATCCTTAGCCTGCAGAGCAGCTGGTGGAATTGAACCATGTACCTTCAGAATTGCAGCACAGCCGCTTTACACAAACCTTTCATATAGATATACTATAGTTAGCTAGGTGGAGGTGATACAGCAGAATAGGAAAGACATGGAACTCAGTTATGTACTGCATAGTATTTACTAAGGGAACTCTGGTGGCCTAATTATTAGAGAGTTGTGCTGCCAACCCAGAAGTAGATGGTTCTTATCTACCAGATGCTTTAAAGGAAAAACGTGGGCAATGCCCTTCTGTGTGATTAGAAGTCTCTGAAAACCTGGTAGAGACTCAACTATGAATCGGTTCCCACTTGACAGCAACGTGAGAGAAAGAGTTCATTAAGAATCCTGGTGGCACAAAGTTTAAGATGGGCTGCTAAGGGGTAGAAAGCAAGCTGTTGAGTGGGTTAGTTCAAATCCACGCAGCAGCTCTATGGGAGAGAGGCCTGATTATCTCCTGTATGGTGTAGGAAATCTTTTGTGAGAGTTCCACGGTGGCGTGTGAGGTCAACATGAGTCAAAAACCAACTTGAGGGCATCAAACAACGACAAAGTGATGTATGTAAACAGAGCTAAGAGACTCATAGATGTCTCCCCTGACAAACTAAATCTAGAAGAGAATCTTGGTTGAAAATGTAGTGGTTTCTTAATATAATGCGCTTAAAGTGAAGTTTTAAAATAAAATGTTTAAACTGGAATTCACCAACACGTATTCCATTAATTCTAAGCTATTTTAAAACATTCCATTGTGGAAAGTGTCCAAGATACATAAAATATAAAGAATAATAAGAATTTGCTTGCAACTACTACCTAACTTTTAAAATTACCAACATTTTACTGCTTTTATTTTTTCTATTACTGTTTTTTTTATCCTTAAATATTTGACAACACCTCTAGAACATCATAACCATTTCAAGAAAAATGAATTAGGAATACATCTCTGCCAAATGAGAACTTTCCATTTTCCAGAAAATCACATCGCTCTGCCATATCTTAATATTAGCATTGCTATTTCAGTGCCATTTAATGTACAGTTATTATTAAATGTTCTATACTTATGCCAAAAATTCCTTTATAATATTTGTTAATTTGAATAAAAATCTGAACAAATTTTGCATACATGTGTTTAATATATATATAGACATTCTTGTAAATAGCTACTAACTCAATAGCCTCTAACAACAATGAGAATGTAAAAGGAATCCTTTTTTTTTATTTGTTTTTTTTTTCCTATAATTATATTTTATTAATTTTCATAAACATTTACAGAGATTTTGGGCTTCCACTCATTCATTGTTGCACTATTCTCTCTACCCTCCTCCCAGTTTGTTCTTGTCCAAATGCCACAGTGCTTGTCAAAGCCAGTTCTGATTAATCTTCTTTGTCAGTGTGTCCTTTGCCATTCCCTATCACTCCTCCCTGAGAGAGACTTCACCCTGAGTCATAAGGAAAAGGGGATGGCGTATTCTCTTAGCTACTTCCTGCTGAAAAGGGACGCTGTGGGTTTCAGGGTGAAGATCGTCTCTCACTACTCTAACGGGCCCCTTTGGCAGTAGGAAACACATAGACTATTATGGAGATTGATTTTGGAATTTAGATGTACTCTTATTGATTGTGCTTGGCTGTACATGTTCATATAAAAGGAATCCTTTTAACCTAACAAGTGAAGTGTTGGGCGGCAATCTGAAAATGTGCCAGTTTGAACTCACCGGCCCCTGCTCTACAAGAGAAAGATGAGGCGGTAATCAGTCCCTGTTAAGGTTTACAGCTTTGCAAACTAAACAGAAGTTTCGGAGTCAAAATTGATTGGATGACAGTGAATGGTAAGCAGAAATGATAAGTTCTGACTTAAAGCTTTGGGAGAGAAAGCTGGTAAAGCTTCATCTCCCATACGTTGGGCAAGTTACTAGGAGAGACTAAACTTTGGAGAGGGACATCATGCTTGGAAAGGTGGAGGGCCAGTGAAAGAGAAGCAGCCCCTCAACAAGGTGTATTGACACAGTGATTGCTGCCATGGACTCTTGTGTGTCAGGGAGTGTTAAGATGGCACAGGACCAGACAGACTTCAGATCTGTTGTTTGCAGGATCACTATTGATTGTAGCCAACTTGAGGGCACTTAACAGCAGCAACAACACAGTATTCAAAGTTTTATTTACATTATGAGTGTTGAGTGGCTTTAATATGTGTATTGATCATGCCTGTTTTCTTTTCTAAATTGTATTTTAAGTTATTTTGCCCATTGTTCCTTGTTTTCTTATTGATGTGTTGTAGACCTTGTTTACAAAGGAACTCTGGTGACTTGGTGGAGAGTTACACTCCCAAACTAAAGAAAACAGATGCTTCAAGGAGAAAGAAAATTATTCTCCTCTGAGCAATTTACAGCTCCTGAAAATCTGATAGAGGGACAGCCATGAGTCTGACTCCATGGCAATGACTTGAGCTGTTGATTTGAGACCTTGTTTATATATAATTGGTCCAAGCCCTTTGTGGGCTATTTGTGCTGCAGAAATTATTACCAAGTATATGGCTTGCTATAATAACTTTTCATTACAAAAATTAACATGTTAAATTTTGATAAAATAAAATACACCATTTCCTTCTTTCCTTATATTTATTTAGTGTCTTGTTTTAAAACATATTATATGTGTACAATTGATGTCTTTGAGCTATGGTGTTGGAGAAGAGTATTGAATATACCATTGACTGCTAAGAGAATGAACAGGTTTGTCTTAGAGAGGGTTAAACCAGGCTGTTCCTTGGAAGCAAGGATTCTGAAGCTTCATCTGACATACTCTGGACATGTTACAAGGCAGGACCAGTTCTTGGAGAGGGACATCATGTTTGGGAGGGTGGAGGGACAGGGAAGGAGAGGGAGACCCTCAATGAGATGGATTGATTCAGTGACTGGGGTAATGGGGGTAGGTGTGTCAGAGACAATAGGACTGGCACAGGATAGAGCAAGGTTTAGGGCTGTTGTACATAGGGTCACTATGAGTCACAGGTGACTCGATGGCACATAACAACAACAACAACATTCACACAAATACTCTGTTGTGTTTACGTGGCCCTTTCAGGTGCTAGGGAGATAAGGCAGCACCCACTTTAATGTTCCTCCTAAGAGCTTATTGGAAAGCTGTCTTCTTACTGTGCTTGAGTGCATGACCTCAAGATGCGGCCTGTATAATTGTCTAAAATGGAAAAAGTGCCATGAGCCATAATGTCTTGTTTTCACTGGGTATGGTACTAGGTGATGCATCCTTCTGTTATTATTAGGTGCCGCTGGGTCAACTGGGACTCAGAACTGTAAGTGCAGCAGATCAGCAGCTTGCCAGAACCTCTGCCGCCCTCTCAGTCTCTGCTGTGCTCACACGCATTGCTGCAGTCACTGTGCCAACCCATGCCCCTGAGGCAACCCTTTTACCTTCTCATGGTGGATGTCCTCCAAGGACTGGCCCATCCTAACAACATGCCCCAAGTATATAAGATGAAGTCTCACTATTTAGGCTTCAAAAGGAGTTCTCTTTAACCAAATGACATTTGCTCCCTAATTAAAACAAGCTTGGAAGCAGGAGTGACATCCACTTCCATAATAGCTTGCCTCTGGAAACCCTATGAACCTGGAGAAAGGATGGAAGTTATGCAGGTGTCTAGGACTTCCGTTCATAGGGTCGCTATGAGTTGCCTACGACTCGACGGCACTTATCAACAACAATATACTTGGAGGATAAGTTCTGTAAGTATAGACTTGTGTTGCTGTGCAGTATGTAAGTCATGCTGGTGACACAGTGGTTAAGTGTGTGGCTGTGAACTGACAGGTCAGCCGTTCATACCCACCAGCTTCTCCAAGAAGAAAGGTGTGGTAGCCTGTAAGTCTTAGAGGTCTTAACATTTGGGGGTCCCACATACTCCTCCCCCCAGATTGCAGAGGAATCTATAAATCACACATATGAATAAAAAAAATATACGTTTCATAATAAAATTTTCAAAATGATCTTTGATTCAGCATGCCTTCCATTAATGAAAATATATAGTATGAACAAAAAGAATGGGAAAGCAATGAAGTCACGAAAGTATTACTTGGTTTTATCATTTTGGCTGTTATATATATTCATGGCCAATAGTAAATATGTTTGGTGTGATATTGAAGCAGTCAGTGTTCCACTCCTACTTCCCCACATCTGACACTATTTGTTGGAAAGGCTCTTCTTTTTCCCATTAAACTCATTTTTTTTAAACTTTTTAAAATGTCTATTAACTCTCTCTTCTGGTACATTAGTATATTTGGTTCCAAATATAGTAGTATTACCAAATCTTGATTACTGTAACTTTACATTCATTCTTAAAATCCAGTTGAGTTCTCACACTTATTTATCTTTTATCAATATTTTTAGGGATGCTTTCTGGTTCAAATCCTTTCATATTCACATAATTATAGATTCAGCTTTTTGTTTACTACAATCATGCCAACCAGATGCTTTATTAAATGTTTTAAGTATAGATCAGGTTGGGTATAATTGATGTCTGAACAAAATGGAGTTCTTTGATAATGAATATAGTATATCTCTCTATTCAGATGTTAGGAATATTTTGTAGTTCTACTGTATGGCTCTTATATATTGTCTTTATTCCTAAATATTTCATTGGGTTTGTGATTATTTATAAATGATGTAGTTATTGCATTTTTCCATCTGATTACTGCTAGTGCCTAATAATAGCACAATTTATTTTTTTGTAAACTGATCTGCTATACGACCACCTGCCTGTAATTATCTATTAGTATTACTTTCAGAGGACATTCTGGAGGCAGAGTCCATAAAGAGTTGTACTTGTAACCTAATAAGGCTTTACCTCTCTGACAGTTCAAGTACACTAGTACCTCTGAGAAAGAAGAGTGGATAATCTCCTCTTGTGCTATTTATACCCTGGGAAACTCAGTAGAAGGTCAGTTATGAGTGGATTATCATTCAATGGCCATGAGTAAGTGAGACTTTTTTTCCTACAATGTATTTTCCAACATGAAAAATTATGCCATCTGTATTTTCCATTGTTCTCAAGTGTTATTAATATAGATGAGCAAAGAACAAAAAAGTCACATTGTTGATTCATCATCATTAATTAACTAATAATGTGGAACATATGTTTCCAAAGTGTTTCTCTTTTAGAGAATTGCATTGTCAGAATCTGAATGCAGAAGAAAAGATCCTGTAAGTGTAGTGTTACTTGACTGAGGCCATTTACCACCCTACTTTTAATTGCTTGCTTTCATCTTTTGTAAGCAAAAAAAAAACCCCTTTTATTTATTTATTTTTTAAAATCCACTCCAAAAGCAATGCAGAGAACTGTTTTATTCCCTGTCAGCCAAGAAGCTCAGGTTAAAAAAGAAAGAGACTTCCTAGGCAGGAGAGCTTTCATAATAAGAGAAACAATCTTCCCAATAATGCCAGACACACATACACACGCAGACTGTCAGAAAGTTGTACCAGAGGCCACGCACGATTTTAGATGTCAGGAATTTCAACAGCTCTTCTTTCCATGACAGCAACAGGACACCTGATTCGAAATTTTCAACAATTCACAGAGGAAGTTTCTCATTAACTGTCAATTCAGATAAATATTGGAAAATAGGAAATTGGTTCTGTAGAGATTATGTCATTTTCTCCTTATGAGCGGGTGAATGGTGTTGGTTAGAATTGCTCTGAGTCGTCGTAAATCCCAGTTGTCAGACCTTTGTGTAGAAGCCGTGCATATTCCTTGTCATCGTGACAGCACATCTCTGGGTGAGTCTTTCTGGTGTCAACCTCTTGACTTGATTACTGAAGGAGCCTCCATGACCAAGGGCTTCGCGAAAAGTTTCTGTGGCACTCACTCTTCACCTGCCTGTCATTGGAAAACATGGCATTGAAGGAGTACTGGCAAGTCAGACTCCTGAAAGGAGAATCAAAGGAACAGGCCAAACATCTCAAATTGCCTGCTACCTGATCTGTTCCTGGGCAGGATTATTTTGAAAATACTCACAGGTTTGGGATTTCAGAAAGGAGAGAGCTGTTCAAAGACAGAGAGCGATTCGTCATCTTTTTTCCATGTTCAATTAGAACGATGTGCATCCTCTGCTGCTGCCCTGTGTGATGAGGTATGTGATGTGTGAACAGCTGTTTTCTAGAAATGATTAGGGGAAAGTATAGCCTCGTATTCCAGTACTGGGCGGAGTAAAATAAGACCAGAATTTTGTACATTTTTTTTAAAAAAACAAACAACCAAACAATGTTCCAATTAGCATCATCCATAATGATGGTGAAAACAAAGAGATACTAAATTGTTTTCCTTTCTCTTTGAAGCATTTGTTTTTTTGGTAGTGCTGTTACAGCAGATGTATGATGAATGGGAATATGATTAATAGCTTGGCTGATAATCAAGAAACATGGAGCCTGGCCTGAATATTTTTCTTGTGTTTGAGAGATGAGGTTTATTTAAGTTATGAAGGCTAATAATTGAGTCAGTACTTATCTAAACAACATGCAACTTAAGGAATAGGCCAATACTAGTTATTTATGAGTTTCCTATGAATCCTTGGTGATTCTATAATGTACATGTCTTCCTGAATCACAGTTCTCTCCTTGTGTGATGAGCATAGTTATCTATTGCTATTGTTGTTATGTATCATGGAGTTTCTTTGACTCATCACAAACTTATGAAGCAAATTGGAACCTTGTTTTTTCCTGCATCATCCTCATGACCTCATCTTTAATTATATGCTTGTGAAAGTTGGACAATGAAAAAGGAAGGCTGAAGAACAATAGTGAAGACTATAAAATATTCCACGAACTGCCCAAAGAACAAGCAAATGTGTCTTAGACGGAGTGTAACCAGAATGCTTCTTATAGGCAAGAATGCTGGAATTTTTTCTCTCACATACTTTGGGCATTTTGTCATGAGGAACTGTTGTTGTTAGTGTTGTTGTTTGTTGTTATGTGCCATTGAGTCGCTTGCGACTCATAGCGACCCTATGTACAAGAGCTCTCTATGCTCTTCTATCCTGTGCCAACCTAGCCATCTCAAACGCACTTATTTCCACCTCTCCAGTCACAGAAAAAAAAAAAAGAGTAGGAAGAGAGAGAAAGAAGAAGCTTCCCTAGAACTGAACAGGCCTTTACCAAGTGGCCTGAGAGCAACACAAAGTGACCACCCACAGAGAAGATCAGCATGGTGTGCCCGCAGACAGTTTCTTTCATAGAGGCTGTTAGGAGATTTAGAAGGGATGGTAGGTTGCTCAGGAATTTGGGTGCAGGGTTCCTGTGAGAATGTGGTTGGGTCCAATGTCCAATTAGGCTCTGGCCATCTTGGTGACCTAGCCAGGATAGGACCTTATCAGACCTCCTCAAAGTATGGTCAGGGTCAGGCGTTGGGCTATATGCTTGGGGTTGACAGGGAACCGCAATATTCTTCATCCATTCTGGACTTTAAAGGGTATAGGGAGCAGGGCTGGAGTTGTCTCTAGCTACTTCCTACTGGACAAGGTGATGCTGGGGCAACTGGGATTGGTTCCTCATAAGGTCTTGAAGGAAGAGCATCATTTCCACACGTTCCTGGGTTGCTCAGGAGATGGCCAAGAAGCATTCTATTAAAATTTCTGAACGAGACTTCTAAAACAGGGAGCAAAGTTAAAAGAAGGCCGACAACCAGAAAGGGAGTTAAGATGGGAGTAGCCAGGGGGAATTCTTAGTTGTCACTCAGTTCTGATTCTCTATTTTAGATGTTAGCTTTGTCTTTTAATTTCTTTATTCCTTCTCTAACTACTCCTGCTTTGTTGGTATAAAAACAACAGTCTTTTTGGAGAGACAAGCAGATACCACCTTTTTCCACGGTTAATAGATTCAGTTCCTTTCTGTTTTGTAATGTAACTGCTGCTAGGGAGTCAATCTGGTCTTAAATTGCAATAAGCTGAACTATGGCATTGTTTAGTGACTCTTGAAGAGCTTTTGACGGATGCTGGGATTTTTCTAGGGGATGTCTAGGCCTGCAGTGTTAGTTGTGGCTCTATTATTATCCCTAGACTGGACACTAAAGGGAGGAGTCCTGTGATGATTATTTGAGTTTGAGGTTCTGGGGCGGAGGGATAAGCATTAGTTCAGAGTTGTTGGTATTTGAAATAGGGGGAAGTAGGTAGGCTAGCGTGTAGGTCCATATCCAGTGGGTCGACAGTCAGGAGTAGACACTGTCCACAAGCCAAGAAGAGGCCACTTCCTGCTTTCAGGCACCCCCAGAAGTCGACTCAGAGGAGAAGCTGAACCCGGTCTGCATTGACTTCCCGTTCATATGACCCCAAAGAGGTAGCTAAGTACACTTGGGTGAGGGTTGAGGAGGGATGTTTTGGGTGGAAGGTGTTGGTTTCTTTAAGCCAAGGTGAAGGATGTGGAAAGAGATGGACAGATGGACTAGTTTGTAACAGAATGTGGTGTTAGGATTGGTGTTGCAGGGAGTTTATATTAAGTAATGGCAAGGAGAGATGCTAGCTTGTTGCTGAGGAGAAGGCAGAGTGTATTTGGGTTACTTTTGGTGGCATTGTGTTGTTAAGAGCTTTTGAGTTCCTGGGTAAAAGAGTTTTGCGTATGGGGTAGGTTGGGGTGATGCAAGTTTTTTACAGGTTTTGTCTTTCAGTAGTCGTGGAATATGAGTTGGTTAGAGAGAGAGAAGGGACTTAGATAAAAACTTTGCCGGAAGTATATGACTTGAGGGGAATTCTCTGGAGTGGGGGAGGGGAAGGCTGCCTGGATTTAATAGGTAGGAGTGGTTTGCATGTGGCCTTGGGCAATAGGCCTGGTGATGGGGACTTGAGGGGTAGAAGTTCTCTTTTAATTTCATTTGAAGACATTTTGATAGTTATTCTCTGTACACTCAAATTGGCTTTTCTTGGATCACTATTCCTAGTGGGTTTTCCAAGTGTACTTGGGTTCTGTTTACACCTCTTAAGGTCACTACAGGGCTGTGTAAATTCATTGTGCTTTTGCATTAGTTATCAATACCTTGCAAGTGTACAAAGTAACTAATTTTCTCACTGGCTAGTTTTGTTGGGTCAAAAATTAGGATTTTTTTTAAGGTCTTTTCTTTACCTAAAGACTTGAGAAAGTTTCTTGTCTGCAGTCTAACAGTATTTGTTGCTCAAGTTTATGACATGCTTTAAAAGATAACTTGCTTCTGTATGAGTTCAAAGAATATGTAAATAAAGGGTTGCTGTACATGACAGGTCTTTAGAGACGGGCATCATGCTGGGTAGAGTGGAGGGACAGCTCAGGAGGGGAAGACCCTCTATGAGGTGGATTGATTCAGTGACTGGGGTAATTGGGATGGGTGTGTCAGAGGCAATGAGATTGGCACGGGATAGAGCACAGCTTAGTGCTGTTGTACATAGGGTCGCTATGAGTCGCAAACAACTCAATGGCACATAACAACAACAACGTACATGATTTCATATGCTGACCATTTGGTTATTTGTTGAGGAACTGCTATAGCAGTTAGTCCCTGGAAAATAGCAGGGAATCCCTGTAAAGAATTTTCTAAACATCCCAGTTTCTACTAATGGATGGAAGACATCTGCCTGTGCTGACAATTTCCTGTTTCTGACCTTCAGCCTTCAGCCTTGGCTTTGGACAGTCCTTCAAATATTTATTCAGCTGTTAACCCAAAGGAAGTAGGAGTGGCATCTACTTCCTAAACAACCTGCCTCCAGAAACGCTGTGAACTTTGAGAAATGACAATAGTTATAGAAAGGTGTCAAGTTTTAGTTCATAGGGTCGCTTTGATTCGTGATGGCAATCAACAACAATAACCTTTGTGTTGTTGTTAAGTGCTGTTGAGTCATGGACAGCCCATAGTGACCCTATGAATGAAAGACCTGGACACCTGTATAACTTTCATCCTTTCTCCAGGTTCATAGGGTTTCCAGAGGCAAGCTATTACGGAAGTGGATGTCACTCCTGCTTCCAAGCTTGTTTTAATCAAGGAACTCCTCCATACACTGTCCACCCTGGGTAACCATTCTCACATTTGACTTATTAGTGTCAGTGTTCAGCTTCACAACAACCACGAGTTACCTCTGTACTGCATGTGGACATGCCAGGGTTACACAACCTAGAAGAATGTTTCACCAAAAACAATTAAAGGCAGCCCCAGGGCCCTACAGGATTTTAAGCTAGTGCCTGGAGTAGGCTCTGCAGGCTTCACTACACCCTTACTCTCAGGGTCAAGGTCGCCCACCCACCTTTGAAGGGCAAAACCCACCACCCACTCTATGGAGAACAATATGAACAAATCTGCTTCCAAGAAAAAAAAATTAGATTTATTGAAATGCTGTCGATGTAGGCATTTGTTTTTGCTATATACTATTGAGTCAGTGGCTTAAGTGATTGTGCAGTGAACCAAAAGGCACACAGTTCAAATCTACTAAATGCTCCATGAGAGAAAGACGGTCAATCTCCTCCATGCAGTTTCTTAAAACATGCTGGAGGGTCAGTTGTACTTTAATAAAGATATTTTTTTTCCAAATTTGTCAAGAATGTGCATCTCGCAACAATAGTCATGAAAATAGCATTGATAATGCTTGCTTGGCTCTAATCAAGGCCTTCACCGCACTGTTTGTGGAAAATGATGCGGCTGCATACATATTATTTTGAGAGCAGAGAGGTTGAATTTAATCAATGCCTTTTGTTTTCTTGTATTTGCTCTGATTGCTGCAGTTTAGATGTTTGGCTCTGTTGAGTCTGTATCTGTTCCTCCCCACCCCCTTCCTCACTTCCTTTTGTTTCATTAGCATCTTTATTTTATAATTTCTTTACTGTTTGAGTGGTGGCATTCAGTGTCCAAATGATTGATTTGTTTCAGAATGTCTTTTTTTCCCCTTCAGAAACTTTATTTCAAACGAAATAGTTTGAGCAAAGCTGTCCCACATTTTGGATGTATAAATACATATTATTTTTTAATCTATGAGAAAGTAGCTCACTACTGAGTGCTGTTAACCTGAGATAAATGGACACACTGCCTTCTAGATAGGGTGAGTTAGACTTATTGCATTGGTTATTCCAATTAAGGGCTTCACAATATCAAGATCTTGTGTCTTGTTGTGCCTTCTTGGAGTTGAGTTTTTATCTCCCACACCTTCGAGTGACCTTCTAATTTGCCTTGACCAGTAAAATGAGGCCCAAGGGACATTTGCTAGTGCCAAGCCTAAGGAGGGACTCTCAGGGATGCTGGTATCTTCCAGAAGAATAAGTCTGGTGATGCAGTTCAAAGTGAGTTACACTGCTATCCCAATGGCCGCGGCTCCGTGAGCCAAAGATGAGAAATGGCCTCATGGTGTGCTTCACGGCCTTTGAAGCCCAATGGAAGATTGACATGAGTTGGAACCAACTAACTGTACAGTGAGATTTTGGAGACCAAGTTTTTGGAGATTAGAGGTTCCATCAAGAAAAGATGAGTATAAAGATAAGTGTTCTCAGCAGAGTCTCTACTAAACATTTTTTTTTTTCAGTAGCCGGCTTTAGCCAATTCACAAATTGACTATAAGTTCATGAGCAAGTCCAGTCAAGATTGGCCATACGTAAAGATATTAGCAGAACTAGTATGATGGGCCAAAGACTTAAATAAAAAAATAAATATGAGTGCTTTTTCCCGCTAAGGTGTTTGCCATGTAGTACTGTTGTTGTTGTTGTTGTTGTTGTGTACCGTTGAATTGGAACTGACCCATAGCTGATCGTCCAGCAGGTTTTCTGAGGCAGCTAATCACACTGGAGGAGACCGTCCATCTTTCTCCTGCAGAGCAGCTGATAGCCTCAAACCACGTACCTTTGGGGCGGCAGCAAAGCTTCTTGCCACTAGGCCACCACAACTTTAGATAATTAAACAAACAAACAAACGAACAAACAAACAAAAAACCAAAACCCAACAAACAATAGGCTTATTTTTCATTATTTCACACCTTATTAATTATATTGGACCAATGTGCTATTGATCATCTTTGTTCAGAGAAAATAGGAATTAGTTAACTGAGTTTGAAATCTCTCCCAGAAGACAAAAAGTATTGTGGGCAAAGGTGTTTAAATCATAACGTGAATTAATGTGAAGCAGTACTGTCTTAACCTATTTTCATCTTCATTTCACAAAATAATTTGCAAGTCTGTAGCCGTTCCTGAAGGAGAGCTCTCCTTTCTCTCACTTCCCTTTGCTTTTGTGTGGCCACATGTTTTCTGTACCAATCATGTGTTGGGGGAGGGGGAAATGATCTTACCTCTGTTTTCAGAGTTCTGCTTATCTGTTTAATGCTCCTTTCTGATCTTAAGATTTATGGAACAAATGCCATTTAATGCTGTGTGCTATTTTGAATTCTGCATCAGGTTTTAGAAACGGACTAAAGATTAACTAAAAGCTCACCAAATTCGAAATTGTACTGAGCAGTATTGAACATTAGTCTATCCCAATGAAACAGGTTAAATTATAGTACCAGCAAATTTGCTACCTTTTTTTTAACAGTAGGTTGTACACATCTCAGTACAATAAATGTTTTTCAATTGTTTTGAAAAAAAAAAAAGAACTTCTTTAAAGTGTCAAGGAACAAAGATGTTAGTATGAAGATTAGCTTGCTTCTGACCCAAGTCACTGTATTGCCAATTGCTTCTTATACATGTGGAAGTTGGACAACCAGTAAGGAAGACTAAAGAATTGATGCCTTCATTGTGGTGTTGATGAAGGATAGTGCATATTCTAGAGACTGTCAAAAGAACAAACGAATCTGTTTTGGAGAAAGGGCAACTAGGGTGTTCCTTAGAGGTACAGATGGTGAAATTTCATCTTCTGTTCTTTGAGCATGTTGTCAAGAGGCAGGAGTCTCTGGAAAAAAGGCATGATGGTTGAAAAGTAGTGGAAGGTCAGTGAAAAGATAGGACAACTTTCAACAAGATGCACTGACCCAGAGAATACAACAGTGGATTTGGGAATGATATTGAGGATGGGCAGGGCATGACAAGATTTCAATCTGTTATTTATAGGATTACGATGAGTCTTAATCAACTCAATAACACCTAATGACAACATATTTCCTAAGCATCTTTTGAGAGTCCTCCTATAAGCCAAATCTAGGAACAAGTTCTAATAGCTCAGAAATAAATGTCAGCAATGTTTTCCCCAACTCCTATGCTCATGTGGAGACAGAAAGCCTTAGTATATGGAGTGCCATATATTGTACTAAGTAAATACCAGGCACCAGGAAGCCATGTGTAAATCCTGAAAAAGAAAGGACAACAACTACAACATGGATTAACCAAGTACAAGGAAAATAGTATAGGAAGTAAGGAAACAGTTTTTAAATTATAAATGTGTCAAATATAATGTGGAAATGAAAAAAAAAACCAGTTAAAAATATTTTACATGTAAATTAAAAAAAAATATATACACATACTGGGTAGAGTGGAGGGACAGCGCAGGAGGGGAAAACCCTCTATGAAGTGGATTGATTCAGTGACTGGGGCACTCAGAATGGGTTTGTCAGAGGCAATGAGATTGGCACAGGATAGAGTATGGTTTAGGGCTGTTGTACATAGGGTCGCTATGAGTCGGAAACGACTCGACGGCACATAACAACAACAACAACAACATGTAAAGTTAGCAAAAAAGAATCTGTACATCTAAACAAAACAGATTAGAACATAAATAACCCTGTGTACCAAAACATTGATCTTTATTCTGAAAAGTGTAGAATAAGTCTGAAGTAAGAGCTAGAGTTGACATGGATACGATACATTTTTTCAGGAGCCCCCATATGCCAGCTGGAAAGAGGAAAAGGAGTCCAAAGCAGATGTGAAGTAGGAAATGACTAATGTAGTAACAAGTGTGGAGAATCTGGTCCATGTAAAACCATGAAGAGAAGGCGAAGAAAGAACAGAGTAACAAAGAAACTTAGAAAGTGCTAATAATGTCCAAGGAGTTTCAGGATGGTACAAGTGGTGTAGCACGCTTGGATGTTAACTGAAAGGCTGGCACCTGCTGATTTGCTTTCTGTAAACCAATCAATCAAAGCTCTATGGAGCACAGTTCTAAAACAGGAATGGGGTTGCCCTTGGGAGGAATTGACTCAATGGCAAGTAGAGTATAAAATTCACCTTATTGCTCACAACGAGCCTGTACAATTGCCCCAAGTCTTTGTTAAGCCTTACGTCACAAGTGAATTGCCTCACTGTTCTACTACAGAGAGGCTGGTAGTTTCAAACCTTTGACCCGATGGTTAGTATCCAAAGGCTTTAGCTACTGTACTACAAGTTCTCATTACTAGTTTATAAAATGACTGGAAACAGACGCCAGAAATTAAGCACCACTTTCAGGGCTCTATCGATATCGTTGGGGATGTTCAAAGGTTTCTGAAGGACTGAGTGACTACAGAGAAGAGTGCCATGGTAGAAACATCAAACTGTCTGTAAACTGTCTGTATATTGAACTTTTGCCTTAAATTATGAACAGATTTTCTCTGGTATGGTGATATTTTCATTAATAAGAGTTTCTCAAAAAAAGGTAAAAAAAAATGACGAAAGTGACCATACATTCTTCCATTCCTTTAAGAGATAGATTCGCTTTATTCTTTTAATTAGATGGGTCATGCATTTTTATTTCGCTAATAAAAAGCAATAGAATATTCACTCTGCAAATGCTGAGCTTTCTTATGGGATGTTTTTGCATGCTACTTCTCTCATGGGAAGTTGATACTGCCATGGACGCATGCCTAAGTGAGTCTATGGGAACGTAAGAGACCATGCAAAGGCAAAGCAATCCAGCTAGTGTTGCCTTTGGCCAACCATTCTTAGACTCCCAAAGTTGCATCATTGCATGCAGCTGAGACCAGTTAAGAACCTTCCAGCTGATCCTGCAACAAAACCCAAATTTGCAAAATTATGAGCTAAATATATGGCTCCTGTTTTAAGCCACAGTGTGTATAATTCATTTCTAAGCAGTAAAAGCTAATGGATAGAGAGGATTTTAATAAATGACTATCCCAGGATGTCATGGCTTCTATCTAGAACCACGGCATTCCCATCGTTCCTGTGCTACATTCTTTGTCTGCACATTAAATTGTGACATGTGGATGCAAAGGCAAAGAAAAGGAAGTGAGATGGAAAGAAAATGATGACTTTTTACTTAACTGAACTAGGTTGGGATCAAATTGATAACCTTTATGGTATGAATTCATAAAGCCATTTTATCCTCAATTTAGTTTTATGTCTTCCAAAGCTACTGTCCAATTTTTACAGACTTCATAAAGGAAATAATTTTCCTTTGAAATTTTAGAATTGATTTTTGGTTCAATTAAACCCTGATGCCAGAGCTATGAAGGCCGTTACCAGTTGACTGTCTCGCATACCCTGGCCAACTGAGTCTACTCTGCATTTTTCTCTGCCGGCCGTGGATGAATTATTCATTGATAAAACTCACATTTCCAGGAGCACAGATGGAAAATGACTTTAAAAACAGGACAAATACTGCATAAGGCCACTACTGTAAAAACAGAAGGATAACTAGTAAAGCACGTATAGAGACCCAAGAGAGGGAAGAGTGAGAGCAGAGGATGTGAGGATGGGTGGGGGAGAAAACAGAGTTGCACAATTTGGTGAGGAGAGGTAGAGGGTAAAGTAAATGAGAAATATCTGGTGGGGACTTGAACAGACAGGGTAATGATGGGCATAGTCCAGTGGTGATTAATTTTATAAAGCATAATGAGTGGGAACTGTGACACTGCTGTGTTCAACTGCGATAATGGTTACCCGTGGTGGACAGTGTGTGGTGGGGCTCCCACATTAAAATAGGCTTGGAAGCAGGAGTGGGATCCACTTCCAAAATAGCTTGCCTCTGGAAACTCTGAACTTGGAGAAACGATGAAAGTTGTACAAGAGTTCAAGTCTTCACTCATAGGGTCACTATGAGTTGTCTATGACTCAATAGCACTTAACAACAACAACAATGAATGGTTGTATGAAATACAATGTATACAAACTTTGTAAACAAATCAATATGAAATTTTTTTTTAAAAAAATGCCCTTTATTAGAGGGCTCTCTCACTATCTGACTGCTCTCATGTGTACACTTGCTCTCCCCACCTCCCCTCCCACACCCTTCACCTCCCTTTGCCTCTCCCTCTCCCTCTCTATCTCCCTCTCCCTTTTCCTCTTCCTCTCCCCCTCCCCCTCCTCTCAACTGTTGCTTTAACCAATCCCAGCTGTGCCATGTTTTTTTTTGTTATAATTGTAGGGGGTGTGGCTCTTGAACAGTTGTCCAAAGGCACTCCTCTCTGGCGGTACCAACCCATCTCTGGCTTCAAGGGAGAGAGTGAATAATCTCCTCCCATGCAAGTTGGATTTACAAACGCCAAACATTCAGAACAGGGTCAGCAATGAGTCGGTTCTGATTTGAAAGCAAAGGGGTGAGAAGCATCTTCTTATCTCTGGATCTTAGAATGCTATTCCAGAAGTAACACTGGAGGCTTGTATTTCTATTCTCTTTCCTCTGCTAAATAAAAAGTATAAAATGAAATTTATGGGATGGAGCCAATTGCTCAGTTTCTCACTTTCCTTTCCTTCCTACTACTTACCTTTTTTCTTCCTTATTTCTCCTCTTCCACACTTTTGCCATTTTTCAAATTTTCCGTTATTTATTGATTCAATACCTATCAACTTGGCTTCCTACTCTGTTTATTCTTGAACTCTCATCTCTTTTTAATTTCTTATGTTTTCAGTTCACAACAAAAACATTTCTTTTTTTCCTTTTTTTTTGTAAATTAGCCTTCATAGTAGAAGGAGAAGCAATTTTGAAGTCATACATTTTGTATTCAGATCCAGGCTGAGTTATATATGTGCTAAGAAAGGAATCAAAATCTTATTTGCAAAATAAAGCATCTGACTGTATTTTATCAGAGTATTGATGTAAAGATCAAATTATGAAGTGTGTTAAAAACTTCCTCGTATCAAACACTATAGAACTGTGTGAGAATGTCATAGGAATGTTTCTAAAATGGAATAAAGTGAAGAAAGGCTTTTCTGGAAGTTAATATTTTAAATAGCCCTGAATAGCTATAAAAATGATATTATTGAGAAAGGAGGTCTTTTCCAAGAAGAAATTTTCTAAATATCTGGATTTCTAATAGTATTTCTGAAGACTATTGAACACTTAAATGGAAACATAGACATTTTCATAATTAATGTAACGCCCATATTCCAAATTCATGATATAGGAAAGATTTTTCTTTTTTGTTCTTTATTATAAGAAAAGTGATATCCTTCTCAATTTATTTTTTGTATAGAAATGATTTGTTCCTTATTAAATATTTACAAGTTTTCTCTTTTTAAAGAACAAATTGTATTTTTTCATATACATGGTACAAGTTTTATTTAAGAAAGCAAAACTGTTATCTGATGTATAAAACAGTATGTCTCTAATGGTGGTTAAGTAGACAGATAGATGATGCTTTATGTCCACTTCACCATTTTTATCTTCTACATCATGTATTTTTTCTATATTCTCTAGAACTAGGACAAATATTGTGAAGAAATCGTTGGGGGGGGGGAACCTCACCACCTTAAGAAAAGTATGTGTACTAGGTGAAATTTCAACTTCAACCTTGTTGTTGTTATGTGCCCTCGAGTCGTTTGCGACTCATAGCGACCCTATGTACAACATCCCTAAACCGTGCTCTATCCTGTGCCAGTCTCATTGCCTCTGACACACCCATCCCGATTACCCCAGTCACTGAATCAATCCACCTCATAGAGGGTCTTCCCCTCCTGCGCAGTCCCTCCATTTTACCCAGCATGATATCCCTCTCTAAAGACCCGTCTCTCCTTACATGTCGAAAGTATGTCAGACGAAGCCCCAGAATCCTTGCCTCCAAGGAGTAGCCTGGTTTAACGCTCTCCAGGATGAATCTGTTTGTTTTCTTGGCAGTCCATGGTACATTCAATACTCTTCTCCAGCACCACAACTCAAAGGCGTCAATTCTCCTTCTATCCTCCCTAGTCATTGTCCAACTCTCTGATGCATAACAAGTGATTGCAAAAACCATGGCCTGTATCAGGCGGACCTTAGTCTCCAGACCTTACTCTTCCATATTTGTTGTGTCGTTTTAGCTATTATTTATTGCAAAGGCAAGAAATGCACTCTATTTATCAAACTTGTAGCCTTAGACGTGCAAGTTTTGATGGCAAACACTTGGTTTGTGTTTTCTACTTATGGCCTCTAGAGGGCAGCATGCATTCTTCCAATGTTACTCAAAACCCCGTTGCCATCCTGTCTGTTGTAGCATATAGTGACCCTAGAGGGCTGAAAGGAACTGCTCCGCAGGGTTTCCAAGGCTGCAAGCTTTAGAAAGCAGATTATCACGTGTTTAGCAGCAGCTGGTGGGTTTAAACTATTGACCTTGTGGTTAGGAGCTGAGTGCTTATCCACTGTGCTCCCAGGACTCCTTTTCAGTGCTGTAGTCTCACCCACTCAGTCACCCACCCACCCACCCTCTCACTGACAGAGTTGGAACCTCTGCTGTAGCTGACCCTCCAGTGTGTTTTTAGAGACATTTAAAAAAAATTTTGTTTCATTAATTTTAATGAATATTTACAGAGATATTGGATTTCCATTCATTCATTGTTGCACTTTTCTCCCTGCCCAGTCCATTCCACCCCCACCCCCACCCCAAATCTCTTCTCTCTTTGAAAAGTAAAAGAAAAATTCTGTTTTTGGTATACAATCCCCCCGAGTACACTCCACTTTGCAACCTTAATTCTGGACTCCTGTGATCACCATAATACCCTATCATATATCACTTTTAAATTCTTCTCTCCCTCATCTGTTTCAATGCAGTATCCAGTTTTCTCAGTGTTACCCCAACCCTGATGTCAGTCCCATTCTACAACGGTGGCACCATGCAGTATTTGTCCTTTTGTGACTGGGATATTTCACTCAGCATAATGTCCTCCAGGGTCACCCATTTTGAATAATATTGTGTGAGTTCCTTGTTTTTCAATGCAGCATAGTATTATTCCATTGTGTGAATATACCACAGCTTCTCTAGCCATTCGTTTGTTGATGTGCACTTAAGTTGTTTCCAGCTCCTTGCTATTGTGAACAGAGCCGCGATAAACATGGGTGTGCATATATCTGCTTGGATGTCAGTTATGGTCTCTTTGGCTTATATTCCCAGTATTGGAATTGCTGGATCAAATGGTATCACTATTTGCAACTTTCTGAGAAAGCGCCACACCACTTTACAGTGGTTGAACTAGAGGCATTTCTTTTTTTGAGTCTGTAAATGTCATGAGAGGAGATTATCCATCTTTTCTCCCGGGGTGCAGCTGGTGGTTTGGAGAAGCCCACCTTTGAGTTGGCAGTGCAATTCCTTGTCACCAAGCCATTACAATTCCATTAAAAAGAAAAGGAAGGGAAGGAAATGGGAAGGATCCAGGTGAAAAGGGAGGGTAATGGTGGACAAGGTTCAATGGTGATTAACTTATAAAATAATACATGGGCATGATTGTATGAAACACAATGTGAATGAAGAATAGTGTGAAACACAATGTTTATGAACTTTGTAAGCAAATCAATATAAAGTAATAATTCTGAAATATTTTTTAAAAGTTTCACAAAGAAAGAAATAGGCATAGTCTTTTTCTTTTTTTGTCCAAGGAAAAAAGGTGGCCAGTAAGCAGAAGTCTTCTCTTTGAACTTTCCATTTGTACTACCAGAGGGTCAGCTAAAAAGGGAGATCCCCACAAGACAGACTGACCAGTGACTGCAGCGATGAACTCTAAGTGTGTCAGAGGTGATGAAGGTGACCAGAACAAGCGGGCAAGGACCAGGTTTGTTCTTGCCGGGGTCGCTATGAGTCGTACTCGACTCCAGGGCACCTAACAACAGCAATCGGCTAGAAATGTTATTTTCTTTTCCTTTTGATTTCCTATATAAATAAGTTGGCTTTTTTTAATTGGAAAAAGTTCAATTTTTTTTTAATTGTCCCCTCTTTTCAAGGACAACCTGAGAAAGGAAACGGGCTTCTCTCCTCCCATCCTCAGGACAAACAATAGTTTTTTCCAAGACTAAAGAGAGACCTGGTGGCATTTCTTGAGCAGAAAACACAACCCTGACATATTTGCTCTCTGAGATGCTTTCTAATACATGCGTGGTAGCCCTCAGCTTAGAAATCTTTTATTTTTTTTGGCCCTTTTTTTTAAAATTTTATTAGTATTAATGAACATTTACAGGGATTTTGGGTTTTCATTC
>NW_006399868.1:1145031-1173963 GCF_000299155.1 Elephantulus edwardii
CTTTATCTTGTTGTGGTGCTCAAGTATTTCATAAATTCTGGATATAAGTCCCTTATCTGATATGTTATTACCAAATCTTTTAAAGTAAACACAAAACGCCAAACCCAACTACTCTCCAGTGAATTACAACTCATGGCACCACATTTTGGATTTTTCTCCAGCAAAGCGCTTGTGTATTCGAAACACTAACTTTTTGGTTAGCAGTCTCATGCATTTTGCTGTTATTAGGTATCATTTAGCCAACTGTGACTCAGTGTAAGCCTGTTACAATGGATCTGAACTTTGCCCTACTGTGTGCCACTCTCATGATCTCCATGTATCAACCCATCTTGCTGAGAGTCTTCTTATCTTTTGCTGTCCCTCCACCTCTTCCACGAGGATGCGTTTTTCCAAAGATTGACCCCTCCTGACAATACACCCAAAATATGTGAGATAAAGTTTCACAAGCCTTGCCTTTAAGGAGTGCCTGTACTTTCTCCAGATGTACTGATTGGTTCTTTTGCAGTCCATGAGATGTTCTGTACTTTTCTCCAACACACCTACAAGGCGTCAATTCTTTATCTGTCATCCGCAGTCATTGTCCAACTTTCAGATGCCTAGGAATTAATGGAAAAGATCATGGCTTGCCTCAGGTGCATCTTGATGTTTAAAATGACATCATTACACCTTAACATAGTGCCTGATAAAACCTCATGTGAACCTCCTACTTGCTCTTTCTTCTTCCACTAATCATTCTCACGTAGGGCAAGGACAGCTTTTAATTATAGAAAAGCACTTTAAGCTTTTTCTTGCACTAAAGGAAGGCTAGATAAGATTCATACACACCTGTTTCAATTTCATCAAGTTGACTACAACTCATAGCCATCTGGTGGCCAACAGATATGAAATCGCCTTATTCTTATCCTCATGATCTCTGCTCAAGGCCATTGTGGCGGTCGCTGCATCAATCCATTTCTTTAGGGTCTTCCTCTCCTTCACTGAGCCTCCAACTTTCTGAGGAAGGTGTCTCTTTCCAAGTACTGATTGCTCCTGACAACATGCAGAAAGTAAGACTTGTTTGCTCTTTTGGTGGTCCATGGGATATCCAGTACTCTTCTCCAACACCACAATTCAGAGTCATACTCTTCTGTAAACTTTATTCATTTGTCCAACTTTCAGATGTATAGGAGCAAATGAAAAGACCGTGGCTTGAATCAGGCACACTTTGGTCTTGAAACTGCTATCACTGCTTTTTAGCACTTTGGATTAATTCTTGACAGCAGATTTCCACAAAGTAACAATTCTCTTGATTTCTTGTCTGCTGTTACCATGGGTGTTGATTATAGATCCAAGTACAGTGAAATTGTTGACAGCTATAATCTCTCTTCCATCTTTCCTGTTGTTGACTATTGGTCTAGTGGTGAGGATTTTTGTTTTCTTGGTGTTGACATGTAAACCACATCAAAGGCTTTGCTCTCCTACAACAAGCTTTTAAAATCCTTTTCACTTTCACAACAAGTAAGGTTGTGCCATATGCATAATGCAAGGTGTTGATGAATCTTCCTGAAATCCTGAAACTATATTCTTCTTCATATAGTCTGGTCTGACTTCTTGAATTATTTGCTCCACATACAGCTTAAATAAATGTGGAGAAAAAAATTATAACTTTGACACACACATTTCCTGATTTTAAAACATGCAGTGTTCTCTATTAGTCAACATTACAAACTACTGGAATCGAAGATAGGGGTGTGGAGAATAATAAACAAGTGTTGCTCAACTTATGAAAATTTTAACGACCCCCTCCTCCAAAAATGGTAAAACAATCATTTTCAGAGACACATTTCAAGTAAGGATGGAGGAAAGAATGTCGACTTAAAATGAGCAATGAGAATCGGAAGCAACTGGAAAACATTCTAAAAGGAGCGGAGACCACGGAGAAAGCAAAATACAGGACACAGTATTAAAAATTGTACACAAAACTGCAGAGACTAAATTTATTTCTAACAAAATGAAAGTAACATAGTGAGTAATATTTTTAAAAGAAATTAGCGACAAATGATGAACATATATGGATGTACTGAAGAGCAATGGTATGTCTCTGGAGACTAATGTGTGTCTGGTACAGGCCATAGTCTTTGCAATTACTTGTTATGCATCAGAGAGTTGGACAATGACTAGGGAGGATAGAAGGAGAATTGATGCCTTTGAGCTGTGGTGCTGGAGAAGAGTATTGAGGGTACCATGGACTGCTAGGAAAACAAACAGATTCATCCTGGAGAGGGTTAAACTAGGCTGCTCCTTGGAGACAAGGATTCTGAGGCTTCGTCTGACATACTTTGGTCATGTTGTAAGGAGGGGCCAGTCCTTGGAGAGGGACATCATGCTTGGGAGGGTGGAGGGCAGGCGCAGGAGGGGAAGGCCCTCTGGGAGATGGACTGATTTGGTGACTGGGGCAATCAGGATGAGTGTGTGGGAGACAATGAGATTGACACAGGACAGAGCAGAGTTTAGGGCTGTTGTACATAGGGTCGCTATGAGTCACAAGAGATTCGACGGCACATAACAACAACAACAACATACTTCCCCATTGGGAACTGTGGTGGTTAAAGAGTTGAACTGCCAACCCAAAGGCACCACCTACTCCTTACGAGAAAGATAGATAATCAGCTCTCATGTGATGTAGCCTCCGAAAACCTGCTGGAGGGTCCGTTATGAGCCAGTTCTGACTTGACACCAATTGTTGCTGTAATATTCAAACTTGTTTTTTGTTATTTGCACACTGACCCTTATTTTTCATGGGAGAAAAGCCAAGATTACTGAATTCTACTCTCAAGAAAATGCTCTGGAGAAAGTGTAGCATGATTGAAAGCATTCTTAACAAATCATATCATTTTTCCTTTTCACCCTTAATAACTTGGAATTAAGTTGTGTGTATCTATGGGATTTTTCTTCAACACCAACAGCATAATTTACATGCTAAATAAATCCAGGTGGAACTATTTGGGGATCCTGGGTGGAGCAGGATCGCCATTTGTCAGAGATTATTACTCTGGAAGGCTCCCTGGGAGAGGCATAAATTTGCCCTGAAATAACACATCACATAATAACAGCACGGAGCTTGTCTTCGCACTCCTAACGGGCTGCACACCTGCTCCGAGGGACCTTCCTACTGAGCCCATTGAGTCAGCGTACTCATTCATGCGGCAACCCCAGCCCTCAGTTCACAACTTCGGGAGCTGTAGCTGCAGAATCATCACATCACCCACTAACAGGCCCTTCTTTAAGTGTAGAGAAGACAGAGTGTTTGGGGGTTTTGTTTTGTTAAGAATCTAAATACTTTAAGAAGGTGCAGCATGGTTTAACAGGAAGACAGATGATTTTGGAGTGACATATGCCAGGTTAAATACATTTCAGAAGCTTGTCTGACTTCATTGCTGTGGAGTTCAGTATTCTCAGAGTTGGGAGTAATTAAGTCTTCCTCGTAGGGCTACTCTGATGATGGTACTTGCTGTAGGCTAAGTGTTTAAGATAGTGCTGGGATATGTTAAGCAATTATTTCTGCATTGGAATCAATGGGGAGTGGGGTTTCTAGCATGACAAGACAATAATGTCCTTCATATCAGAACTCCACCATACTCTCAGCCAATAGTGATGATCCACTTTTATCATGTCTCTACCCAGAATTAGCTGTTGAAGTGTAGTTATTAAGTTTGACAGAGGATATGGTAGTAGGAGTGATTCTGGCCATGGGACTTGCACAGTACAAAGCTAAGTGGCATTTAATAGGTCACGTCTAATGCTCATTCAGCACCCTGTTCCAAATTCATTCTGCCTAACAAGGCCTTAAGCCACTTAGAGGGAAGCTTTTCGGTGGAGCTATCCCTTCGAAGGAAGGACGTAAGCATGCCTCCTTGTTTTTGAACACTGTTTTAGTTAATTGCATTATTAAGCCTTTGTACCTTTCTCCATTTATAGGGCTACTGTCATTTTTCCAGGGTGAAATGAAAGGCTACCCTGATTTACCAAGCCTGTACTAGGAGTTGGTGAGTGAAATTTTGCTCAAACTTATATGAAAAGCTAAACTCAGCAATTTAAGCCAAATAATGAGCTACCAATTATTTTCAGGATCTCAGCGTCCCCTTTGGTTATAATTTGCTGTTTGCAGATAGAAACTAGTCAATCATTTTCACCACAAAACTCTTATTATGTAAAATGGTCTTAATCATTAAAAGTGTTTGGAGTTTTAGAAAGCCAGACAGCACTAAAATACCTAGTAATACACTCTAAGCCATCGAAAATGAATTTCAACTTTATGTGGCTCCAAAGAAAAAATTTGCTAATATATTTTTTGGTAATGAATATCAGTAGATTTCCATTGTATGCATTATTTCCGATTAGCACAGATGTATGGCTAAGCAGAAACTAAGATTGTTTTGATTACAATCTTTTCAATTAAATATCATAAATAGAGCCTAAGGAGAAAAAAATAGAGTAGGATATTTCAAGGCACTGTGATTTCTAAGACACATTTAGTTGTGAATATATGTCATTTGTGTTTTAGGTACTGTCTTGTCAGCTCTAGAGAGAACTTATGACTAGTAGCATAAAACACTTCCCAACCCTTAACCATCTTTATAATTACCACTGTGCTTAAATTATGTAAATAAAGTACCCTGATGGCTTAGCTGAAAGCAGAGAATACCAGAAGAATGTCTATCTGTGTTTCATTGATTATGCAAAGGCATTTGACTGCGTGGATCATAACAAACTGTGGCTGACTCTGAGAAGAATGGGAATGCCAGAACATTTAATCATGCTAATGCGAAACCTATATTTGGACCAAGAGGCAGTCGTCAGAACAGAGCAGGGCAACGCTGCATGGTTCAAAATTGGGAAGGGTGTACGTCAGGGATGTGTCCTGTCTCCATACCTTTTCAACCTGTATGCAGAGCGGATTATCTGAGAGGCGGGGCTCTATGAGGAGAGGCGTGGCGTTAGGATTGTTGGAAGATCTATCAACAGTCTGCGTTATGCAGATGACACAACCTTGCTCGCTGAAACTGAGGAGGACCTCATGCACTTACTGCAGAGGGTCAAGGACTGCAGCCTTCAATATGGACTGAGGCTCAATGCTAAGAAGACAAAAATTCTCACCACTGGACCAATCGGTAGCATCAGGATGGATGGTGAAGGGATTGCGATTGTTCACAGCTTCAGTTTGCTCGGCTCCACGGTCAACACTCTTGGCACCAGTAGCCAGGAAATAAAAAAAACGTATTGCGATGGGAAAGTCTGTGGTTAGGGACCTCTCCAAAATACTCAAGAGCAACAGTGTCTCTCTGGAGACTAAGGTCCGCCTGACACAGGCCATGGTTTTTGCAATCACTTGTTATGCATCAGAGAGTTAGACAATGACTAGGGAGGATAGAAGGAGAATTGAGCCTTTGAGCTGTGGTGCTGGAGAAGAGTATTGAATGTACCATGGACTGCCAAGAAAACAAACAGATTCATCGTAGAGAGGATTAAACCAGGCTGCTCCTTGGAGGCAAGGATTCTGGGGCTTTGTCTAACATACTTTGGACATGTTGTAAGAAGAGACAGGTCTTTAGAGAGGGACATCATGCTGGGTAGAGTGGAGGGACAGCGCAGGAGGGGAAGACCCTCTATGAGGTGGATTGATTCAGTGACTGGGGTAATCGGGATGGGTTTGTCAGAGGCAATGAGATTGGCACAGGATAGAGCACGGTTTAGTGCTGTTGTACATAGGGTCGCTATGAGTCGCAAACGACTCAATGGCCCATAACAACAACAACAACAACAACCCTGATGGCACAGTGGTTAAGGAGATGAACTCTTAACCAAAGGTTAGCAGTTTGAACCAACCAGATGCTCCACGAAAGAAAGATATAGAAATGTTATTTCTTCTGAGATTACTGCCTTGTAACCTTTTGTGGCAGTTCTGTGCTGTCCTACAGGGCTGTTTTAAGTTGAAATGTACTCAACAGCAGTGAGATTCATTCATTAAATATATATTTTTAAATCTCCATTACAACTGATTCAAAGAATGGACAGAATCATCATCAACTTACCTTTAAAATATTTAAAATGAAGAACATGAAATATTTAGAGAACATGACTTCTTTCTAGGAAAAAATGAAAAAAAAGGGCACATTTTTTTGAGGATTAGCCTTATTTATACATAGATCTACTAGTTCAAGACTAGCTGTTTCCATCCTAAGACTATTTCCATTTCCATGTTCTCAGACTAGCTATTTCCATATTCAACACAGACAACCTTTTTGTGTTAAAGTTACCAATGCTCTTAGGTTAAATTGTCATAGGTGATGTGAATAAATGATAAGTCTATGAAAGATGTGTTTGTTTATGTAAACAGGCCAGGTGAGAAAGGAGACACTCAAAAGTGAAATAAGTATTTCAGGGAAATGATGTGAGAATCTCCCTTTAGAGCCAGCTGTTCTTCTAGGCTCCTCTCGAAGAACCATTAAGTAAGCTGACCAGTTACTTTATTGAGAGACAATTAGCAAGTCTTCCTGAGATGATTGACAGCAGGGCAATAAGCCAAAGTCAATGCATTCCAAGAGTTAATGTAACAAGGGAAATCTACAATGAATGATAGAATGGAAGTGGTCATAGTAAGACTCACTGCTAACCCCACCGTTGTGACGTCAATTCCTACTCATAGCAACCCTCCATTGAGCTTCTGAGGCTGTAAATCTTCCTGGGAACGGACTGCCAATCTTTTTCCCTCAGAGCAGCGGTGGATTCATACTGCCAATTTTTTGTTTATCAGCCTCATGTTAGACACTATCCCACCAGGACACCTTTATGGAAGAATCATACTCTCACTTCCTCATTGCCATCAAATCAGAACAGACTCATAGCGGATCCTCCTTTCCCACAGGTTTTTAGAGCCTGTAAAAGGAGCTGGTAGATTAGAACTGACTGCTTTGGGGCTGCCGGTGAAACTCCTTACTCACTAGACCACGAGATCTATAAAGAAAACCAACAAAATAGAACAATGTAAGCATCAGAGTAAAGAGAGACTTAGTCTTGCCATTTAAGCCTCTCTGGTTCAATATCAGAACAATTGTGAGAAAGGTGCAATGCTGGCAGTATTTTCTTCTGTTGTAGATAGGGTGGCTATGAGTCAGAATTAACGTATTGCCATGGGAAAGTTTGTGGTTAGGGACCTCTCCCAAGTACTAAAGAGCATTGGTGCCACTCTGCAGACTAAGGTGCACCTGATACAGGCCAGGGTCTTTGCAATCACTTGCTATGAATCAGAGAGCTGGACAATGACTAGGGAGAATAGAAGGGAGAATTGATGCCTTTGAGCTGTGGTGCTAGAGAAGAGTATTGAATATACCATGGACTGCCAAGAAAACAAACAGAGTCATCCTGGAGAGGGTTAAGCCAGGTTGCTCCTTGGTGGTAAGGATTCTACTGTGGATATGTTGCAAGGAGGGCCCAGTCCTTGGAGAAAGATGTCATGCTAGGGAGTGTGGAGGAACAGCACAGGAAAGAAAGGCCCTCTGTGAGGTGGATTGATTCAGTGACTGGGGTAATAGGGGTAGATGTGTTGGGACAGAGCAGGGTTTAGGCTGTTGTACATAGGGTTGCTATGAGTCACAGGCGACTCAACAGCACATAACAACGATGGCAACAAAGGAAGGTTGATGTCAATCACACAGTTAAAGAACGTGAGAAAATCCGCTAGGGAGCTCTGGTGGCCTAGTGGCAAGAAGCTGCACTGCAATCCCAGAGGTACAAGGTTCAAATCCACCAGATGCTCTGCTGGAGGAGGGGCAATCTCCTCCTGTACCAATCAGATCCGATTTGATGGTACACACACACACACGAAATAATAAATTTAAAAAAAAACACAAAAACAAAACAAACGTGAGAAATGCACAAAACAAATCTCTAGGGGAAGAACTTTCTAAGTTTAGAGGGGAAAATACAACAGTATCAATACAGAAATATATTGAAAATTCAGTGTCACTGATATTGTAGGATGGTTAAGGAAAAAAAGAACAGAAATGAAATGGCAGAAAAATAAATGAGGTAGATCATGTGAGGACTTGATTTTATTTGGGAATGAGATGCATTTTTAGATTTTTCCTAGAGTACTGTAAGCCGACTTTTACTTTTGCAACATCTCTCTGACTGTCATGATTATAAATTAAAAGAGACCAGTGAACTAAGTCTACTCCATCTCTGCAGTCAGTTCAGCTGCACAGGTGCAGGCATGGAGTAGGCATATTCAAATGTAATTAAAGTTGGCGTCTTACCAAGGAAATGTTACAGAGGAACATATGGCCAGGAGAGTTGATACTAGGAGTGCTTTTCCTCATAGACTATAAGACATAAAATGAGTTAGAAGGGGCATTGACCGCCTGCAAGTTTGTCATACTGTGTGTGTTGCAATGATGCTGGAGTCTACGTCACATATGCATATCAGCAGGGTCAGCCGTAGAGGGTGTATTTTACTGGAGTACCCACACTAAGATGGACGAGGAAGAAAGGCATGGTGATCTACTTCCAAAGCTTGTTGTTAAGGCAGTCAAGTCTCCTATAGCTCATAGTGATCCTATGAACAACGGATTGTAACTTTGCCCTGTCCTGTGTTATCCTCACAATCTCCACCATGCCCAGGTCCATTGTCACAGTCATTTTCCAAGGATATGCCAATGACTATCATATGGAATATTTCCTGATAGTGTGCTAGAAGATGAACCATCTAAGTTGGTGGACATTTCATAGTAACCACAAGGGCTTAATATTGTTAATATATTAACAATCACGAAGATAGCACAGAATTGAAAAACGTTGCTTCTGTTACACATAATAAATAAAGATGACAAAAGAATCTATGCCTTTGAGTTACAATGTTGGAGAAGAGCATTGAAAATCCAATGACCTTCCAAAAGAACAAACAAATGTATCTTGAAGAAAGTGAAACTTGGGTGATACTCTTTAGAGGAAAGGATAGTGTAACTTTTTCTCACCTACTTGAGGCTTGTTGTTAGGATGGGTCAGTCCTTGGAAAAAGACATCATGCTTGGAAAAGTGGAGGGTCAGAGGAAGAGAGGAAAACACTGAACAAGATAGATCACCAAGACAACTGTACCAATGGGCTGCAGTACATCAGAAACAATGAGTATGACATAGGATAGGTCAAGTTTCAGATCCATTTTTCACAGGGTTGCTATGAGTCATACTCAGCTATATGGCACTTAAAACAATAACAAATAGATAAGATCACATGATTTATAGGAATTCACAACAACAATAACAAAGCATATAAGGATATTAAGCTTCATGTTGCAATATTGAAAGATGCTATGGGAAATGATATAGAATGGCCCAGAAAGCATCAAAAGCTGGAGGGAAGACACAGGGAGGGAATACACAGAGTCACTGTACCAGAAAGAATTGATTGATACGGAAAAAAGTCAGGAAATCCCATATGAGCAGGAGCCAATGGTAAAGAAAGAGGAAGTGGAAGCTTCATTGAAGGCACTGGCAAAAAATAACGCCCCAGGAATCAATGGGATGCCAATTGACTTGTTTTAATTAACAGATGCAATCTTGGATGCACTCACCAGTCAATGCCAGGAAATCTGAATGATGACTGTCTGGCTAACAGATTAGAAGAGGTCTCTATCTGTTCCCATTCCCAAAAAGGGTAATCCAACTGAATGTGGAAATTATTGAACAATATCATTGATATCACATGCTAGCAAAATACTGCTGAAGATCATAAAAAAACCAGCTAGAACAGTACATAGATAGAGAATTGCCAGAAGTTCATGCGGGATTTAGAAGAGGCAGGGCACCAGGGCTATCATTGCTGATGTCAGATGGATCCTGGAGAAAAGTAAGGAATACCAGAACATCTATTTGTGCTTTATTGACTATGCAAAGGCGTTTGACTATGTGGATCATGACAAGTTGTGGCTGACATTGAGAAGAATGGGAATCCCAGAGCACTTGATTGTGCTCATGAGGGACCTGTACCCGGATCAGGAGGCTGTTGTCCATACTGAGCAGGGGAGCACTGCATGGTTTGGAACTGGGAAGGGAGTGTGTTATGGTTGTATTCTATCTCTGTACCTCTTCAATCTATATGCTGAGGAAATGATCTGAGAAGCTGGACACTATAAAGAGGAATGTGGCATCAGGATTAGAGGAAGACTCATCAATAACCTGCATTATACATATGACACAACCTTACTTGCTGAAAGTGAGACAGACTTGAAGAAGAACTTGTTGCAGAAGATCAAGGAATGCAGCCTTCAGTATGGATTGTGTCTCAATATCCAGAAAACAAAAATTCCTACCACTGAACCAATAGACAGTGTCATGATGGAGGGAAAAGAGATTGAAAGTGTCAACAGCTTCATCTTGCTGGATCCACAATAAACAAGTTAGAGGGGTAACAGTTGGCTGAGTGGAGGATTGCCTTAACTTGAGCACGATGCATAGTGACCATATGAACAAAAGGCCTGCAGTCCCTCTACAACTATAGACATTTATCAAAGTTCATAGAATTTCTGGAGGCATGCTATTTAGGAAGTGGATGCCACTCCTGCTTTCAAACCGTCATAGTATGTTATTGTTTTTATGTGCCATTGAGACCGTATTTGTCTAGACAGCTATAATAACTAGATGAGGGGAAAGTGTGCATTGTTAAACTATTTATCATACACTGTGAGTCCACACCAAAGCAGTCTTGGAGAAAGAGAAACCAGGTTGAGCTAATTTTTTGAAACCAAAAAGGGCTAATTTTCAGAAAAGGGCACCATGCTTGGAAAAGTAGAGGATCTGAGAAAGAGCGTAATATCTTTGACGTGATGGATTAACAAAGTAAGGGTAACAATGACCTTGAGCATGGTGGAGAACATGAGGATGGAGCCAGGTAGGTCGAGGTACTGCTCTGTTGTTCATAGGGCACTATGGGTTGGAGCCAACTTCATGACACCTGACAACAACCCAAGTTACAGCAACACCAACAAAATAAACTACACGCTTATTGAGTTATGGGTCAAACATTGTGTTAAATAAGTCGATACCCTTCTTTTAGGCATATTATTATCTCTCATTTTGTGATGAGTAAAACAGATTCACAGCATGCTACAGAATAGTCTGAAAAGGACCTTGAAGTGTTGGACAGTGATTTAAGGACATAGGTCAACACGACCAAACATAAATATGTTTCAGTATTGTTATTTGATACAGAAAAACTACTGGTTGGGAGGATAAATATTATGAATATAAGTATGTTCATAATATACATGTCATTGTAGGTTTTAGGGTATTTATTTGATGGACTTAGATAAAGTGCTAATTTCACCTGGTCTGGGAAATTGAGCCCCAAACAATGATGTCAAGTAAACATGGTACAAGAGGTATCCCACAGCCTATGTGTGGTGTATTTCCTTGAATGTTGAGCCTAATTTGAAAGAGGTGTTTTCTACATAGTTTTTCTCCACTATTATTATAGTCTTCAAGAAAAAGATGACAACTTGCCTCTTAGAAAAAAATTATCTTAACAATTTCAAATTTGCATGAAATCTTAACCATATTGGATTCTGTAATTGCTCAACTTCCTCGCTGAAATTATCTCGCTTTATTTTTGTGCACATATATTGTGCTTATGCTTTTGGGGGGAAAAAGTAGTGTATCTATCTCACTAATGTCTCTAATTACAGACTTATTACAATCTTGCTTGCTAAGATAATGACGGAAACTGTACACAGACCAGTCTTAAATTACATACTAGTGAACAGTAAATTTTATTCCTATCAATCAAGATTTTTTTTCCCCAATGTGCTTTACAATTTATGGCTCTATTCATTCTACTGAATTGTTTTGCTATCACTAGTATATTCAAATTTGCCCAGAAGAAAGATAGACTTTGGTTAGAGAAACGGTAGTCTTTCACATATTTAATGTCTTTCACATACTTAATGTGAAATGAAATGAAAAATGCATTGTACAAGTCATTATTAATTAACTTGCTGCGGTTATTCAAGGGCAGAGAGAAGCAAAACAGACAGTTGAAGGGGTTAGGCAATTTTTGTTTATTCATTTAGATCATAATGAAAGGTAACATGATCCCTGAATAAAATTAAAACATGACAGACAATTCTTATTGTGTGTAAATTTCACATAACCTTTTGTCCAAGCACCCAAAGCATGAAGTCATCTTTGGGAGAAGGGAGTATTTTCCAGATGATTGGTATAATTTCCTTGGTTTAAGCTTCACTTTCCTCTCAAAATAAACTCAGGATAATAATTCTGCTTAATAGAGGGCACAATCTATAGTAATTCTGATCCTTTTTTTACTACCTTGACTTAGAAATAGTTTAATAAAATAGCTGAAAATTAATAGATTTATCTTAATTTTGTGCACTGCCACTTAAGAGCTGTATATTATACTGGTAAAACTGGAAGCTGCTGAGAGGTTTCAGCAAACTTTCCAGGTGAAGACAAATTAAGAAGGAGCACTGGGTAATCTATTTCTGGAAAAAAATGGCTAGTGAAAACTTCGTGGAAAATTTGAAACATTGTGAGATGTAACACCAGAAGGTTTACCCTTCAAGTTGTCAGAACAATGACAGTGGTAGAGGTACCTTCTCAAATTATAACCCCTTTAATGACATGGATGGAGTTAAACCTCACTTGTTGATGTGGTACAGCTCAAAATGAGATGGAAAAGGTGCAACATCTATTAATAATTAGAATACCATAGGAGAAATCAAAATAAGCTGAAAATAGGATGCATGAAGACGGATATCCTAGACATGAGTGAAATGAAGTGAAGTAGTATTGGCCATTGTGAACTGGACAAACATATAGTCTAACTTACCAAGAACTGAAGAGGAGTCATGTCACATCCATCATCGAAAAGAACATCTCAAAGCCTATCTTGAAGTATGATGCTGTTAGTGATGCCAAACTACCTTTCAATAAAGACTAGTTAATATTTTCATCATTGACATGTGCATATCAACCACTAATACTAACGATGAAGGAACTGGAGGGTTTTGTTCTCTTCAGTAGTTTGATATTGTTCAAACATGTAATCAACATGTATTGATAATTCCTGGTGATTGGTAGAAGAAAGTTGAAAATAAAGATGGATAGACAACTAGAAAAATCACTAGTTATAGAAGTGATGCCAGAGGTTTCAGGACAGAATTTTGCAAAATGACTTTTTTCCCCCAACTGAAATACATTTTTTTCAACAACGTAAAGGTCCATGGTATGTTGTACTGCTAACCAAGGGGCTGAGCTTCTTCACCTACCCAAATCTAGCCAGCTGCTCCCCCTGAGAAAGACGGCTCCGTTCTTACCATTGAGATTTATAGTCTCGGAAACTAGGAAGAAGGTTATTATGAGTTAGTATTGACTTGATGGAACTCAAGTTGAGTTTTGGCATACTTTTATTTCACCAGATTTCATACACAGAAATCAAATAAACTATATGGAAAGAAAATATTGTCATTGGTAGGTACCAAAGAATCAACTACAACTCATAACAACTCTATGAATGACAGATTAGATCCTTGCCCTATCCTGTGCCATCATTACACTCTCTACCATCCTAAAGTCTATAGTTTCAGTCACTGTGAGAACCTCAATATCATTGGTGAGAAAAAGGCCAACAGTTGATTGTGTATATACCATCAATTGCACACACGAAAACTAAAGTTGAAAAAGATTAAGGTTACAAGAGTCAAAGAATGACTTTGCATATTACTCACTTGAATTTAGAGATTATCTTATGAATACAAATTGTGGCTAACCTTGAGTAAAATGGGAATCCCAGAACACTTAATTGTGTTCATGCAAAACAAGAGCTGCATAATAACTAAGGATGATAGAAGGATCGATGCCTTTGAGTTGTGGTGCTGTAGAAGAGTGTTGAACATACTATGGACTGCCAGGAGAACAAACAAGTCTGTTATGGAAAGGGTGAAACCAAGCTATTCCCTGGATGCAAGGATTTTGAAGCTCCATCTCACATACTTTGGGCACATGGCCAGAAGGGACCAGTCCTTCAAAAAGAGCATCATGCTTGGAAAGGTGGAGGGACAACGCAGGAGAGGAAGACTCAGGATGAGATCGATTAACTCAGTGACTGGAGAAATGGGATTCAGTCTGTTGGAGACGATGAAATTGGCTCAGAATAGGGCAAGATTCAGAGCTATTATAGATAGACTCACTATGAGTCACAGGCTACTTGATGGAACATAACAACAATGGCAATGATTAAAGACCAGATGAGTTGTAGCACAGAATCTGGGACATTATACTAGAAAAAAGTAAAAAATAAAAGAACAAAGAAGAAAAGACAAAAATGAATGACAGAAGAGACTGAAATCTGCTCTTGAATGTAGAGTAGCTAAAGTGACAGGACGAACGATGAACTAAAAATAAATAAAAATTCCAAAGAGTAGTATTATAGTGAATGTGCAGTGACGTGAGTTAAAAATACCATAGCTCACTTTCTATGCAGAATTTTTCCACATGAAAGAACTAAAGAAAACTCTAACTTCAAGTTGCAATTACTGAAGACTACTCTGGGCAAAATATTGAATGATGCAGGGAACATCAAAAGCAGATGAAGAAATATATTGATTGTACTACATAGAATTGAACAACTTGCCAATCCTTTCAAGAGGTAACATATGTTGAAATGGTAATTATATTGAAGGAGGAAGTCCAAGCTAAATTGAAGACATTGGAAAAATCAAGGCTCCAGGAGCTGATGGAATATAAATTGAAATGTTCCAACAAAAAGATTCAATATTGGAAGCATTCATCCAGATATGTCAAGAATTTGAAAAACAACTATATGGCCAAATGATTGCAAACTATCCATATTTGTACCCATTCCAAAGGAAAGGGATTCATGCTGTAGAAGGTCTGAACTAAGACCACTAGTATTATAGGCAAGTAAAAATATTTTTGTTCACACTTGTATTAGAATTTTGTAAATAAACTAGTGGGGGGGGAAGTATTCAAACAGTTGCAGCAGAACAGCATAGGGATCCACTAGAAACTCAATCCAGAATAGTAGATGATGGTGGAATGAAAGACGTGACTGAAGATGTCAGATCTTGGTTGAAAGCAGAGACCACCAGAAAAACATTTGCTTCTATTTTATTGATTATGTAAAGGCATTCAACTGTGTGTATCATAACAAACTATTAATAACATAACTCTAAACTCAATACCATTACTCAACAAACTCATTGTCTTCTGTTTGGGACTGACTCATAGCTGACTCTCCAGTGAATTTTCAAGGATTGTAAATTGCATGAGGGGAGATAGCTCATCTTCTCCCTTGGAGCATGCTGTGGATTCAAACCAGCTGCCTTTAGTTTATCAGCACAGGGCCTTACCCTCTAAGCAACAAGAACTCCGTAATATCATTACTAATAATGGGGGTTCCAAGACAGTAGATTGAGCTCATGTGGAACCTATAGATAAACCAAGAGGCAGTGGTTCAAACAGAATAAAGAGAGAACGATAAGATAATAAATAATAATAAAAAATAATAAAATCAGTAATAACGTACATCAGTGGTAGATTTTTCGCCACATTTACCAATCTGTGTACTGAGCAAATAATCTGAGAAGCTAGATTATATGGAGAACATGGCATCAGGATTGGAGGTGAACTCAGTAGCAACTGTGATATTTAAATTATACAGCTTTTCTTGCTGAGATAGAAAAGGGCTTGGAGCACTTATTAAGGAAGATCAAAGACTACAACCTATGGTCTGTATTACACTTCGACATAAAAAGTAGAAATCTTCACAACTGAAGCAATTATCACAACAACCAGAAAGAACCTTGATGTTGTAAAAGATTGCCTCTTATTTAGATTCACAATCAATATTCGTGGAAGCATCTGTCAAGAAATAATATATGACATCGGGCAAGTGTACTGCAGAAGACTCTCTTAAAGTGTTCTAAAGCAGAAATGCTGTTCTGAGGACTAAGATGTTCTTGACACAAGTCACGTTGCTTTGAGGTGCCTTGTATGGATGTAAAAAAAATAAATTAAAAAAATAAATATAGAACTAATATATTCTAATACAATGAATATACAGGAAAATATCATAGTTCTTTTTTTTTTTTTAGTTTTTTTCCGTGATAGAGGAAATTAGGAAATTCATTTAGGAAATAAAGGTTCATTGTTGTTTGTGCTGTTGTTGTTAGTTCTCATTAAGCTGGATATGGTGCATAGAAATGCTATGAACAACAGCAAAATTTTGCTGTATCTTGTGCCATCTTCACAGTCTCTGCTCCGCAAATGATCAAGTGAATTTTATAATCCATGTGTCAGTCCATCTTAAAAAAAAAAACAAAACAAACAAACAAACAAAAAAAACAACACGCAACAAAAAATATTGGGAAATGAGTAAGGAAACCTAGTGAATCCTTACTAATGCCTTTGAAATATGGTTTGGTGAAAAATATTTAGTAAAGCATGAACTACCAGATAAACAAACAAAGGTATCTCAAAAGAAGTACAGCCGCAATGTCTCTTAGCAGCAAGAATGATAAGAATTTTTCTTATATACTTTGGACATGATATCAGAGTTTCTAGAGAGGACATTATGTTAGTGTAGTCAAGGATCAGTGGAAAAGAGGAAAAATCTTTATAACATTGATTGACACAAAGGCTGTAATATCTCAAAGACCAAGGATAACACAGGATTAAGCAGTATTTACTTTTGCATAACTAAAGTCACCATGGAACTAATTTAATGACCTCTAACAACAATAATGATAACATTTTGCAGCGTGGGTGTCATTAAGTGGAGACCAAGAACCATTTCTCTGCATCTTCACAATTTCTTATAGTTACTCTGTGTTGTCTTACTATTCTCCAGTCCTGTCATTGTCTTCCCCTATATTTTCTGCAAAATTTTAGCTTTCCTTGTTTTAAAATGACTGTGTTCTGAGTTGCTGACTGAAAGTTTGGCAGTTTGAACCCACAAAACTTTTCCAAGGAATAAAATATCTGAAGATATGCTTCTGTAAAAGCCATAGCCTGCAAAATCCGCTAAGGCATGCCTATCTTATCAGGTGGGATGTTGTTTTGTTGTTGTTATGTGCTATCAAGTCTCCTGTTACTCTTAGTACAACAGCCCTAAACTGTGCTCTATCCTGTGCCAGTCTTATTGTATCTGACACACCCACCCACATTACCGTAGTCACTGAATCAATCCATCTCATCCAGGGTCTTCCTCTCTTACGCTCTCCCTCCACCTTCCCAAGCACGATGTCCCTCTCCAAGGACTGGTCCCATCTTGCAACATGTCCAAAGTATGTCAGACGAAGCTTCAGAAGTCTTGCCTCCAAGGAGCAGCTTGTTTGTTCTTCTAGCAGTCCATGATGTATTCAATACTCTTCTTCAGCAACACAGCTCACAAGGCATCAATTCTCCTTCTCTCATCCCTAGTCATTGTTCAGCTTTTTGATAGCTACAAGTAAAAATTGGTTAAGCAACATCTAAAAATAGCAACAACAGTAATCCATTAACAATGGTCGCAGTGATGTTTTGGGAGAAGAGTTCTTCCATTCATGTGGAGATCTTGGTTAAAATTCCAGCCAGTGGATCACATTCAGAGACACTGCCCGTCTGCCATTGGAGATTTTAGTGTTGCCATGATACCAAGGAGTTTTCGGCTGAGTTCCTAAAGGTAGACCATAAATAACCCATGAGAAATAAGAATGCTTTCCAATAACGCTAATAATTCTAAATGAAGTTGTTTATTGATGTTGACTTGACTCCACCTCGTGGTGGCTCCAGTTTCAAAGGAAGGAAATCTTTTCCGGTCTTCCTTCTTGATTGTTGAGATGAGCCAGTTCACTTAAGCAGTTAAAATACTTCTTTAGTTGTTTCCCAGGTGCCAATACTTTTAGGAGCCCAGGAAAAATTGGATCAGAGAGACGCCTACATTGGATAATCACAGAAGCAAAATGGCACCATTCAGTTGTATTACGGGAGGAAATACTGGCCTCATACCGGACTATGGCATGGGATGAATGCCTGACATCTCGGACAGTGAGCATTGCTTTCGACTGGCCAAGATTCTTAAATAAAATTTTACTTATATGCTATATAATTTTTCAAATTAAATTTGTTGACTCTTTGTTGTTGAAAGAGTCAATATAGTACATGGGTATTCAATCTAGGTAAAAGTATTCTATTTTACAAGCTACATAATACTTTTGCCTATATAATATATAGTAAACTATATATAATATAGTAAACTATATAATACTTTGCATGTTTACTTTTGCATAACCAAAGTCACCATGGAACTAATTTAATGACCTCTAACAACAATAATGATAACATTGTGCAGCGTGGGTATCATTAAGTGGAGACCAAGAACCATTTCTCTGCATCTTCATAATTTCTTATAGTTACTCTGTGTTGTCTTACTATACTCCAGTCCTGTCAAGTAAAAATTGTATTGTAAAAATTGTCAAGTAAAAGACTTATATATACTATATAATATAAACAAGCAAGCATGAACTTACCAGTAGTGTGCTATTTCTCAGTCCTCCTGGATGAAAGAATTATTTTATAATACATTTATCAGCTTTGAGTTTACAAAGAATGGAAAAAAATCCATTGAGAAGAGGTGTCTCTGTTTAATTATTTTAAAAGAAAATGTGTTTTTAAAGGGGAAAGAGTTGAAATTATTTTAGACTGAAGAAACTGTCTCTAATTGCTTGGGATTTGTAAATTCTCTAGCAGATCAACTCTTCCATTATTGTATTTCTCGTAGGTAATGGCCCCTTATATGAAGGTAAAAATCAAAGTAAAAATAATTTATTGTCCACTAAAATTTTCATCTTCTGTCAGCATCCAAAATATGAGATCATATATGTGAGCCCAAACACAAATTATAAAGATTAATTTTATGAAAATGCAGCCACAAGCAGAATTTCCCCCAATACCATAAATCTTTCCGATGGATTGGGGACCTTGAATTTAAACCTGTGATGTTACCTTGCACTCGTAAAAATGATGATAAAAACTATAGTTAATGGAGTTGGTCATAAGGTTCCCTCTGCTTCCTTCCAAAAACCTAGTATAACACATTTTTTTCCAGGCTCTCAAGACCTAACAAAGTTAAAAAAACCAACCACTCTCATTTTAGAAATTAGTTATGTTTCTACAAATATACTCACAAAATTCTGCATTAAAACAGTTTTTAAGTAATGTCTTATCAAGCGGAATCTCAATTTTTAAATTTTATTACATTTTTTAATCATAAATTTTAATGAATGTTTACAGAGACTTTGGATTTCCATTCATTCATTCTTGCACTTTTGTCCCTGTCCACTCCTCCCTACCCCAGTTAGCTCTTCTCTTTGAAAAGTAAAAGAAATATTCTTTCTTTGTTATATAATCCCTCCCCTCAAGTCCACTCCCGTAGGCAGTCTTTGTTTTGAAAAGTCAATTTTAAACAATTAAGATGGCAATAAAATCAATGGCATTTCAGTTGCTATACAATCTCTAGAAACTCAATCACTCTTGGACCCTCGGAAGAAATTTTGTCACCCCAGGTGCTAACATGTGGCCAGCTGCAGTTCTGTCTGCAGGGACTTGGTTTTCCTCAGAGACATCGTCTTGTAAGTAGTGTGGTTTCATTCCACCCAGAGGTGTTGAAATCCTGAAAGGATGCTCCAGACACATGGATACCCCAAAGAGAACACCATTGCCCACTCCTGTAGGAATAAGGGAGCTCTGTTGGCATAGTCTGTAGGGAATTTCACAGGTAACCCAAAGACAGTACCTTCCTGGTGGTAGGATTATACCAGGGGTTTTGAGTGAGAGGGTTTTGTGCTATTTACAGGCTCCCCAAAACACACTGGAGGGTTGATTGTGAGCCACTTGAGATCCCACAGCAATGAGTTTCAAGTTTTTTTTGAGCAGGATCTTAAGTGGCACACCGATTATGCATGGTGAGTTGTGTTAGGGTCACCTTTTTTGATCATATATAATGTTAAGCATAAACCCTCCAGGAAAGATAGAGGGACCTCTCTGATTTTGGACACTGCCCATTATAGCTGGGATAAAAGCTTTATTTTTTTTTTCTGCCATAAATCAGTGTTTCCAGTTAATGAAATCCCTTATATATTGGAGTCTTCTGATGGAGTAAGGGTTGAAGCGCTAACGGAAACGTCAGTGGGACAGGACCATCAGCTGCTCTGTGGGAGAAAAAGGCCCTGCTTTGCTCGTGTAGAGATTTACAGCTTTGAAAAGCCGAAAAGGCAGATCCATGCCGTTCCATAGCCTCAGTGTGACGAAGACTTGACTCAGAGGCAATGTGTTTGTTTTCCTTTTCACGTTTAGAGCCCCACTTTTCTTTACTACCCAATGTCCTTTTCCAACATTTTGAGAGAATTTCATACTGATTAAACCAAAGTTACTCATTTGGAAACAAGTATATTTGTCTGGGTTAATTGTGCTTTGTCCATGACAGCTGACAGAGGAGCTCATGTAATGTCAGACAAATTACACTACTAACTGAAAGGTCAGAGGTTTGAACCCACCAGTTGCTCCACTGAGGGCAGTCTTCTCTTGTAAAGTTTTACAGTCTCGAATCCTGATACAGGGTATCTATGAGTCAGAATCAACCCAGTTGTGGTGGGTTTGGTTTGACAGGTTTATACAAATACACCAGTTGTTGCTAACTGTACATATCTGGCAAGTTATCTGGTAGACGACCTCCAATTGTTTAAAACTCTTGAAATTATTTGTGTGATTACAATTCACGTATTTTTTTTTTTAAAGCAAGATTCAGAACCTGGTTGTTGTTAGTTGTCATCAAGCCATCTATATTATTATTAATATTTATTAACAGTTGTTCCTAACTTTTTAAAATTTTTTAAAATGTATTTATTTTATGTGTGTACTGTCAAATTGGATCTGACTGGTACAGGAGGCGATTGTTCCTTCTTTTTCAGCAAAGCATCTGGTGGATTTGAACTGCGTACCTCTGGGATTGCAGTGCAGTTTCCTGCCACTAGGCCACCAGAGCTCACCTGTTCCTAAATTTTTAAAAAAATAATCCTAACTACATGGACTGCAAAAAGAACAGACAGATATATCTTGGAGAAGTTGAAGTCAGAGTGCCCGTTGGAGGCAAAGATGATGAAACTTGGTCTCACTTTCTTTGGGCATGTTGTTAGGAGAGGCTGTTCTTAGAGAGCAACATCATGCTTGGAAAGGTGAGGGTCAGTGAAAGAGAGACTCTCATCTACGTGGACTGATGCAACGTCTGTAGCAATGGGCTCAAATGTGTGAAAGACGATGAGGCTGGGACAGACTTGGAGAGGGCTCAGATCTCTTATTCATAGGATTGCTATGAGTCGTACAGGAGCAACAGCACCCAGCAACAACAACTATTACCACTACTATACATGCTATATAGGTGACAAAGCTTCTAGCATCACAGTAATGTGTTCACCACCACAGGAGGAAAAAATGAAAGATGACTGCTCTGTGACTGACAGTGTGGCTTTTAATATAGTGTTTCAATATGTAAAATGGGAATAAAAACAGTGCTTATCTTTCATAAATGGAGACACATTTCTTTGGAATCCTAAAGCAGTTCCCCCCAGTTGAGCTTCTGCCAATAGCATCAGAAGTCATTCTATTAGCCATCCCTCCACCAGGATCCAGGACTCAGGACACCTTCTTCTAAATCCCTGCAGTCCTAAGACCCAAGGGAAACTTCTCCAGTCACTTGTCCATCTCCCACTGCCTCCTTTGGGGCTTTTCCTCAGCATTCCAAGTGTGAAGGTGACAATTTTTAATATTTTATCCTAACACTCACTTCTTATTAAAGACAGTCAACATCAAATAAATACAAATTATAATGGTAACACTAACAACAATAATAATAGCAATTTATTTTCTGGAGTTTCATGTAAAAATGGGTTTTCTAGTAACCCCTTCACTCCTACTCTGAAGATGTTCTTGGTAAGCCTGGCGTGGAAAGGTAATATGAGACTGAGTGTACCGATGAGAACAGTTTACGCCTCAGTTAGGCACCATATCTTCCACTGAAAGGTTGAGAGGCATAGCAGGTTTTAGATAAAGTCCATGATAGGCAATTGATTCAAATGTACCCAGATAGAAAAAATGCAGATGAATTTGATGCTGTGGATAATAGTGTTCTGACAAGCACAACCGTTTCCCCAAATGAGTATGCTCAAGATTTGATGTCTTTTTGGTGAGAAATGAATTCTTTTTTCTGATTGAATGTGATTTTCCTAGTTTTGGACATGGTCAGTTACATGTTTTACAGTTTACACTGTGGAATTTATGTGTTTGTGTGTAATGAACAACTGATTCAAAATACTACAACTGTACAATAACATGACTGGATTATTTGGAAACTTGTTTATCAAATTAAAGAAAATCACTATGTTCTAAAGGCAATGGTGTTGTAGATGTTAGGTTTTTCACTGGAAGTCTTCTTATGTTATAAAATGGATTACTGTTGTCATTGGTGCCATTGAGTCTATTTTGACTCGTGACAGCCCCATTAACTTCAGAATAAGACTGTCCCATGGGCTTCTTTAGGCTGTAATCTTTATGGAAGCAGATTGCCTGGTCTTTTGTACTTGGAGTTTTTGTATAGGTGTCTCTTGAACAGAAAACTGGACATTGGGACACAGCGCAGTGAGCCAAGAATCTGAGAATAGCACAGCCCCTCACCTTCCAGAACATAAAGTAGATAAAGAGCTCATAGCCCAGCCCCATGGTACCTCTAGAACTACACCAGCAGCAAGAGGTTTATTTATTTGTAGTTGACTCACAGTGTCGGTACTGAGAGTGGGGTTTACTGGGAAGTAAATTGGAAAGTGGGAGAAGTGAAGACTATCACCTAATGCAAATGCAAGTTTTAGCCAAGCAGTCCCAAAACATAATTCCTCAATTTGTCCAGGCTCCAGTTTCAGTTTAGCAAGCTTTTCTTTCCATCATCAAAGGCAAGGTTTGCCTCAGAGCAGGTATAAGTCAGCTTCTCCCTCAAAATCAGTAAAAAAAGCAAAACTTTTAAGTATCAACACAAATGCAAAAAGCATCTGGTTACACCTTGCTACAGTTTCACCAGAGAGCAATGTCACAATCTTCACCATCGGTTCATGGCACCAGGATCTATCTCTCCAGAGCCTTGCTCCAGTCTCCCTCAAGGCTTGCCTCCTCAAATCTTTCTCACCTCAATTCTTGTTACCCAATGTGGGAAGCACTCTTTCTCTTATCCTAGTCCCACAGCTGCTGTTCATTTCTAATACCATGCTGATTTGCTAGACCATATGCCTGCAGTTAGTCTAGCTAGAGACCAGAGGCAACTAACTGTAATAATTAATAAAAATAAAAGAGCACCAACTTTTAGGCTAACACCATAATGGATTTGAACCTTCCCCTTTCATTTGAGAGTTGAGCAACTGAAATATTGATTATAACACATGCTTCCTTATCAGAGATACTAAAAACAAATTGTTTTCCAGTGACTCAGAATAGTACAAGTGCAGTGGTTGCTTTTGAACTTCCTAAAAGTCACTTCTAGAGAAAGGATCCCACATTATATCTTAACAAAATTGTCAGTCTGAGGGTAGTGTCTCCTTCCACTCAGAAATAGCCAGACTCCACTGTCATAGCAAAAGATAACAAACACAAACTCTTTCCTCTCCAAAGATAACAAAAATTAAACTTCTATTACAGCATTATGTCAAACTGTAGCAGATATTATCCACAATTCCATTAGCACACTGACTTCATATAAGAGCCATTTATGGATGCTTCTGTTAAAAAACCTGATCATTGTATTTGTTTTTCTTTAAAGATGCAGGTGTAATGAGAAGCTATTCATGGAATATTAGACTTTGCTAATTTCTTTCAATTCAAAGAATCTAAGATTAGCCATGCACAGTCGGCATTGCCCAAAGACAAAATGTCACTTCAAAAAAAATGAGAAGCACATTGTTCTTAAAAATTAAAGTAATAAGGGATGTAAAATATCACAGCACAGTTTAGAAGGGGGAAAAAAAGACTAGCAAAAGTACCAGAGTCAATCAGTCAAAAATAATTATGTTATTAAGAAACCATTTGACTGTATATAGATGAAAAGCAATATTGTGTTCAATCTACAGAAGCTTTAGCGTATATCTGAAGCATCTAAATTACTTGTATTAATATATATGAAACGTATAATTTTTATAGTCTGCCAGCTTAATTACCTAACAAAGTAAGTGAGCCTCATGGGCTTGCTTCGCACATCATTTTGTAAAAGGTCATTTTTATTAGCAACAGTGGTCAAATCAAATATGCAATTTCTGGGATAATATGGCACGTAATGCACTGATACATTCAAATACTATAGATACTAAAGCCAAGAAAGGCCATAGTAGGAAGCAAAGTGTAGATTCAAAGTGTCTGGGTTGTTTGTGATTTCCTCAGCAGCCCCTCGCTCCACAAATGGGCGTCCGTGATCTGCTGAGTGTTCAGGATGACAAAAGGCACAGCCATATCCTTTGATTTTTTTTCTGGACTTAGCATTCAAGAAGTGCTTTATGGCCAAGAATTTTTCACAAGGCTATGCTAGTGGACGGCAGAAAGATGGACAGTCTCCTCCCGTGCAATTTACTGCCTCTGAAAATCCATCGGCGTGGTCAGCTGTGAGTAGATTTCAGCTCAACAGCAAACAACAAAATGTTCGTGGATAACTGTGATTCTCTCTGGTGAAGTATTTGTGGCGCTTGTGCACCGTCTAAGACACATTCTAGGTGATAATGTTGAACAAGGTGAGAAGCCTATTCTCATGGAAGCCACCTTGCAGAGGGTAGAAAAAGTAGACCACAACTAATCAAGCAAGGAGGCCACTTCACATAGCTAGCAATGCCTTGTTTCTGAGTGACGTGATTAAACAGGATTGGACATGAAGACACAGTTTGATAGAAAAATTGAGAATTTTTAGCTAAACACTGAGCAGTGAGAGTCAATGGAAAACCAGTCTTCTCTGGGAATATTCACTCAGATCACAACAACAAAAAAAGTAAATACAAAAGAATCAGGCAGACAAAAAGCTAGAGGAAGGGCGTTTCAGGTGGAAAAAGCTGAAACGAACACGGCAGTCTGATGTCATTCTTCACAGCTAAATCGTTTTCATAATTAAGGATTCTAAACCCCTCAGTTGTTTCTTATTATTCCTGAAGAGCGGAAGTTGCACGCCAGTGGGCCGTGGGCTGGAGGCAGCCTGTGGAGGTGTTTTCTTTGGGCAGCACACAGATTTTGGTTTATTGGTTTTTGTTTTTTTTTCAGGGCAACACTCAAAAGTTGCAAGCTCTGAAATGAAAACCCAAATTTCTTCTTTCTTCTTTCTTCTTGAAAACAAGACTGTCTGGAATCGCAGCAGGTGGCACCTCGGACAGGTAGGAGTGACTTAGGTTTTATTTCCCATTTGTCATTATCTTGTCTCTTTTTTCCCCCCTCTGATCCTCTCACACTGAGGTCAAAGCTCAGTTACCATTCATTATTAATCAAATTCATGGTATAAATTTTTGCTGTAACTATGTTTAACTCAATAGTAGGAAGAGAAAAGCTAATTTGGGAGGGTCTTGTGTCTATAACCATTGAATAAAATCTATCCCTATTTCTCTCAGTTACATTTTCTTCCTGGGCCTACGAGATATATGAGTTTGGGACACCTGAATCTGAGATTTAAAATCCAGAGAACTATCTAAAATTTGCTTTCTGAAAAATAAAATTAAAGTAATTGCAGTCAGCCGGTATTGCGTAGCTGTTGAATTTTGGCTTTAAAACTTCCTAGTACTAAAATGTGTTCGTTAAAACGTTAGATCTCTTGGTATTTTTTTTTCTCTGAAAACCTGTCAATTTGGATATATAGTAATTAAACAGCTTATCTTAATGATTAAAAATTATAGAGGTGAGGGTGATGAGACTTCCTCTCACATATATGGGTATGTGATCATGAGGGGTCAGTCCCTGGAAAAAGATATAAAATTTGGAAAGGTGGGGGCGGTCAGAGAAGGAAACACCAAGACAGCTGACATAAAGTTGACAACAATGGGCTTAATTAACAGCACAGAAGGTAAAGATAGTGCAAGACTGACAAGATTTCAATTTTTTGTACATATGTTGGCCTGAGCTGGATTTAACTCTTAGGCACCTACCAACAACCAACCTACATAAACACCAATCTACGCCAACACACCACAACCCTAGTGGATATTGTAGAACTGTTCTCTGTAGAGTTTCCAAGACTATAATCTTTACAGAAGCAGATGGCAATATCTTTTTCCCTTGGGGCACCTCATGAATTTCGACCCCACCTTTTGTTTAGCATTCAAATACTTGAGCCGTGGAGCCATTACGATTAGCTGTGGAGTTTATCTTTCAAAATTATTTTCCTAGCCATAGTTTGACTTTGCCATGTAGATGGGTGGGAATATGCAAATAGGACATAGTCCATCCATAAGGGATTGGCTGGCTACCAATAAACAACAGGACTGGCTAGTGTCTTCATTAAATTTCGCAACCTAGCAGCAGAAAGAGAGACTTCCACCAGGGAATTAACATCACCACCAGGAAAAGAGCAGCCATGGCCACACTAGAGACTTTATGTGAAATGGGACCTTTCCGGCTGTTACACCATTGGAACAAGAGCCATTTGCCCAAGTTTGTTGGACAACTAGGGGTGGGGGGGGGTCATAATCAGCAAGACTGAGAACTTTATAACACGAGCCTAAAGCCGTGAGGCCCAAGGCTGAGGTACCTGGAAACACATTTCGGGAGCCATCCTGACTATTTTCTGCTATTAACCTGGATTATAATTCTTTGATTCCCTAACGTGGTTCTGTGTGGTCTGTAAGTTATCACATCAGATTTTGAACTTAGCAAAGCAGTTAGATTGGTGTTGAGGTGAGTAGAAAAAGGTATAGGGGGAATACATCTGACCTCATAGAAATTGGGGTTTTGTTATTGGTACTGTTTATACGGACATTTCTTATTTGCAAAGCTGATAAAGGTCAGATATGGCCGTGCCCATGTGGCCTTTGCTATTTATATCTATATTATTATGTGAGTTGTTTGGGTTTTTTTTTCCCCCCCATGTAAATTTGTGATTTGGTACAAAGTTCTTCAGAACAATGGTTTACTTCACCTTAGTTATACTCTCAAGCTTCCCCAAGGTTTTTAGAAACAGCTAAGGAAGGGAGTCACTGAGTCACTGTACCAGAAATAGTTGGAGAACACAGATCCATTTTAGGAATTAGCATGTGATCAAGAACCAATGATAAGAAGTCCAAGCTGCCTTGAAGGCATTAGCAAAACATAAGGCAGATGGAATTGATGGGCTATCAAATTACTTATCTCAGCACACAGATGCAGCCCTAGATGTGCTTACTAAACTATCCAAGAAAATGTGGGGGACAGTTACCTGGCCAACTGGCTGGAATAAATCCATATTTATTCTCATTTCTAAAAAAAAGGTGATTCAACAGAACGTGGAAAATACTGAGTAATATTATTAATATCACATGCAGGTAAAATCTTTCTGAAGATCAATTTAAAAAATAAATAAATGGCTAGAACAATACATTGACAGAGAACTTCCAGAAACCAGCCTGGATTTAGAAGAAGCTATGGCACTATGGTTATCAATGTTGATGTCAGATGGATCTTGGCTAAAAGTAAATAATGCTAGAAGAATGTCTACTTAGGTTTTATTGATTATGCAGAGGCATTTGACCCTGTAGATCATAGCAAATGATGACTAGCACTGAGAAGATTGAGAATGCCAAAACATTTAATTGTCCTCATGGGACACCTGTATACTTAGATCAAGAAGCTGTAGAAAGGCAGAGCAAGAGAACATAACATGTTTCATATTCAAGAAAGATGTGTGTTTGGGCTGTGTCTTTTCATCATACCTATTCAAACTGTATGCAGAACAAATCTTTGGAGAAGCAGGACAATATGAAGAATGTGGCATCATGGTCAGAGGAAGACTCATCAACAACTTGTGTTATGCAGATAATAAAACCTTGCTTGCTGAAAGTAAGGAGGAGTTGAAACATTTGCTGCGAAGGATCAAAGATCACAGCCTCCAATATGGACTACATCTTAACATCAAGAAAAAAACAACAGCTCCTCACTACTTGGCAAATAGACAACATCATAACAGACAAGGACAATGTAGAAATTCTCAATGACTTCAACCTGCTTGGATCCACAGTAGATACACTTGGCACCAGCAGCAGGAAACCAAAAGACATATTGCATTGTGAAAAATCTGCTGTCAGGGACCTTTCCAAAATGCTGCTGAGAAAAATGTCAGCCTTAAGACCAAGTTGAAGTAGTACCTTGCTGTGTGGCTTACTAGTGCTGTGTGTAGGTTTTGAGGTCAAGGAATGCAATGCCTTCCATTTCGTTTTTATTTCTCAGAACTGCTTAGCTTATTCAAGGTCTTTCTTTTCCAAATAAACATGAACGTTCCCCTTTTGATCTTGAAAAGTGAATTTGGTATCTGTATTGAGATTACTTTGACTTTAAACATGTAGATTGCTTCTGGAAAGATTGTCATTTTCACAATATTAAGTCTTCCCATCCATGAACAGCGTATATTTTCCTAATTCTTTTTTTTTTTAATTTAAATTTTTATTAATTTCAGTAAAAATTTACAGAGGCTTTGGATTTCCATTCATTCATTGTTGTAGATTTGTCCCCTCCCAAGGCTCCCCCCCACCCCAGAACACTACCCTCTTGGAAAAGTAAAAGATTCTTTCATTGTTTTACAAACCCTCCCCCAGGTCCACTCTACCATGTAGCCATCGCTCTAGACTCCTGTCATGA
>NW_006399868.1:1174063-1188406 GCF_000299155.1 Elephantulus edwardii
TATTATTATTATTTATTTTAATGAAAATTTGCAGAGAGTTTGGATTTCCATTCATTCATTGTTGTACTTTTCTCCCTGCCCATCCCTCCCCACCTCCCACCCCCCAGTTAGCTCTTCTCTTTGAAAAGTAAAATTCTTTCATTGTTTTACAATCCCTCCCCCAGGACCACTTTACTATGCAACGTTCGTTCTGGACTCCTGTTATGACAATAATACCCAATCACATATCCCTTTTAAACAGTTCTCTCCTTCATCTGTTTCAATGCAGTATACATAATTGATCCCATCTTTCTCAGTCTCCCCCCAAAGCTCAATGTCAGTCCTGTTTTACAACTGTGGCACTATGTAGTATTTGTCATTTTGTGACTGAGATAATTTCACTCAGCACAGTATCCTCCAAGGCTACCCATTTTGAATAATATTTCATGAGTTACTTGTTTTTCAATAAAGCGTAATATAGCACAGCTTCTCTATCCATTCATATGTTGATGGGCACTTAGGTTGTTTCCAACTCTTTGCTGTTATGAACAAAGCATTAATAAACATGGGTGTGCATATATCTGTTTGAGTGGCGGTTATGGTTTCTTTACATTTTTCTATTTATGTAGGTCTTTTAATTTGTCTTGCAGAAATAATACATATGATTGATTGTATGAAACACAATGTGAACGAAGAATAGTGAAACACAATGTATATAAACTTTGTAATAAGCAAATCAATTTAATAAAATAATGAAAAATAAAATATATATGAATACCTATGAAACACAATGTAAATTAAAGATTGTATAAAACACAATGTGTGTGAATAAAACATAATGTAAAGAAATTATTATATGAAAACTAGTAAATATTTAAAAAAGACTTAGCTGAGCTTAATTCAAACTATGGTATTTTCAATCACTTGATGGCATCGGATATTTGCACAATGAATAAGGATGACAGAGGAAACATCAAGGTCTTTGAGTTGTGGTATTACAGAAGAGCTGAATATCCCATGGACTGCCAAAAGGACAAACAAATATCTCTTGGAAAAGGAGTAGCTAGTATACTCCCTGGAGGCAAGAGTAGTAAAATTTCATTTGGCAAACTTTGGATGTGTTTTTTTTGAGGATCCAATCCTTGGAAAAGGACATCATCTTTGGAAAAGTGAAGGACTAACAAAGGAGGAGAAGATCTTTCTTACAACATGGATTGACCCAGTGACTGTACAGTGGGCTCAAGTGGTCAGAGATGCTGATTGCACAGGACAGGGAAGGGTTAAGATCCACTGTTCACAGTATGGTTAAGAGTTGTAGTCGACTTGATCGTACTCAACAAAGAAGAGAAAGAAGTTATGAATGTTTGTGAATAACAATTCTTTAATGCTGTATATTAATTCCACTTGATAGCAAAGAAATGATAGAACTTTCCAAGGTCACCCGAGAGTAAGAATAAGAGAGATGCACGCATGCGAAGTCCTTTCCCTTTTCGCCATCTCCAGCTGAAATTGAAGTAGCTTTTCTGTATAATCTTTTGCAGTCCAAAAAAAATGAAAGCATTTCTAGGTCACTGTTTTTGTCAAACCTGGGCATGCATAAGAAATACCTGCAGAGCTCATTAAAAATGCCCTCTCACCAGATATTCTGATTCAGTGGGTGATCCACCCATCTGAACCTGAGAAGGACCAATGGATGTCGAACTAGCCTCAGGAACTAATTTTTAATGAAAAACATAGCACATGTGGAAGGATTCTGAATGGCACCTGAAGATAAGACACCGCATGAGAATGGATAAAAATACACAAGCACCTAACATCACAGAAAAAAAATATCTCTAAAATTGTCTCAAGTAGTCTTGTCATTAAGGTAGGGCTCAGAAGACAGACTTAAAAAAGAAATTTTAACTACAGTAATGAGAATCTAATGAAAAGAGCAGGATCATGCTTTGATTTTTTGACGTATGTTCCAAAATATCTTAGGTAATTTGCTTTTTCTAGTGTAGAAAATAAAGATGTTTAATGGCATATTAAAATATTTATACTTATTATTTTTATTAATTGCACTGCACAGACATAGTATTCACATTTAAACATCTTTAATCTCCATTCTACTTCTGTCTAAAATAGGATGCTTGCCTGACTCCACTACCCATTTCATTATATCTTTCTTGGTGAAAGATCTGAAAAACCTCAACACTGGGGGAAATTATTGTCACCATGGCACAAGGAGCATTAGGACTGTTGATACAACAGTGAGATTAAGTCTCTGTCTTCTTTATTTTTCAAGCAGAACATCTGTAAACTATAAAGTCTTCAAATATTCACTTGCTGTTAAAATTTCTTTTCTGTCGGTGAAAACCCACCTCTACCAAGCATGGTATTTAAGAAAGAAATACCTCCTTTTGGAATCAGTTGGATCCTAGGTTTGTGTTCTCCTCTGATGCTTCCTCTCTGTGCCTTAGGAAAATTACTGAAACTTCTGTGTTTCAGTTTCCTTGTCTATCATACAAAAACAATACTACTTTTGTTACAGAGTTGTTAAAAGCTTATACATAATAAGGTACCATAAACACTTAACATCCTCCAAAAAACCGACAAAAAAAACCCAAAAAACCTAACAAGCAAAAAACTTAACATCCCAAGTTGAGAAGAGTGGGTATGACATTATACATCTGACAGTACAGTTCCTAGAACTGTGTAAGAGGTAGTCATCTGTAATGAACTGTTGAAGACAAACTGGAAAGTGTGTACAAGGAGAAAAAGGAACACAAGCCATTCCTCATCTCTGTCATAACTTGAAAAAATTTAAACCTCAGATATTTGGGCTTTCTAAACTCATGACAACTGGAGGAAGATGCTACCGCCAAACAAAGGTCCAGGCAGTAAATGAGATACGGAGTCATCCTCAGTAGAGAAAATGGACAGTCTTGGCCACAGAATAAGGATCCTGGGTCAATTGTTGCTGGGTCTGAGGTCAAGATATCCAACCAGACCAACATAAGAACATGAACAGAATTATAAACCTGAACTACCAGCCTAACCATAACAATTAAGCTAAAATCTAATAGAACAAAGATCTTTTACCTAGAAATAAGCTCACCTAGATACTTAATAGGGAGTTCTGGTGCCTTAGTGGTAAAGAGTTGTACTGCCAACTCAAAGGCACACAGTTCAGATCCACCAGTTGCTGTGCAGGACATGAGCTACGTCCTCCTATGAGATTTACTGCTTCTGAAAATCTGCTGCAGGGTTGATCAACCATAAATTGATTCTGACTCAACAGTACATAACATCAGCAATATGTATTTATTACAGCGTATTTAAATCCTTAAGTATTTAAATCATCAGACATTTTCATTTATTCTTGCTGAGTTTTAAAATTTGTTATCTTGTTTGGCTTTGCATTGGGAAAGAGTGCTGTCAGAGACCTCTCTAAACCTACTGAAAAGGAACAATGTCAGTCTGGAGACTAAGGTGCGCCTGATCCAGGCCATAGTCTTCACAATTACTTGCTAAGCATTTGAGAGCTGGACAATGACTAAGGATGAGAGAAAAAGGATCAAATGTCCTTGAGTTGTAGTGCTGGAGAAGTGTGTTGAACATCAAATGGACTGCCAAAGAACAAACAGGTCTGTCCTGGAGAGGGTGAAACCAAGCTGCTCCCTGGAGGCAAGCATTTTAAAGCTTCATCTCACACTCTGGGCACATCAGGAGGGACCAGTCCTTGGAGAAGGACTTCGTGCTCAGAAGGGTAGAGGGACAGCACAGGACAGGAAGACCCAGGATGAGATGGATTGATTCGGTGACTGGAGAAATGTGATTAGGTCTGTGTGAGATGATGAGATTGGCTCATTAGAGCAAGATTCAGCGCTAAGGTACACAGAGTTGCTAAGAGTCACAGACAACATACTTACAAAAATAAATGTAGTAGAGTCTATTGAAAATAATATAAAAACCTGGAAGGCTAGTTTTCAGTCATATGAAAAATTGTGCAAGGGATTAACATCTTTCCATAGCATAATTTTCTTTGTAGAAGGAATATTGTTTTTGCTGTATTTAGAATAGTTTCTTAATTTTTTGAAACAGAATTACAGGGTTAAGAGTTATGAATGTTTTTAAATGTTTGAAATCCAATATTATTTTCCAAAGTCCTTGTATAAGTTACACTCTAATTAGTAATAAATGACACTATCCATTTAACTAAACTTGGCTTAGATTATTTAATAGTGTTTTAAACAATTTTTGGTAATTTAATTTTCTTTTTTATTATGGTATGCATGAATATTTTCATTTACTCTGTTTTATATAATAAAGATCCACATTTATGCATTGACTATATGTCTCACTCAGCCCTTTATCATCTGCATTTGAATGCTTTGTTACTAATGTGAATAAACTCTTTTATAATGAAATATACTGTATTTATTTCATATACTTTCTTCAGGCTACTGTTCATCTTTTAAAAAATAATGTACATTTGGAGACATAACTTGAAAACGATTTCTTTTTGAAGCAAAAATCATAAACAAATTTTAAATATTTAGTAAATTGTCTACCACATACTTGTGGCTGCTTTTAAAGCAGGAACATCCTTCACCCCAAGATTTCATGAGTATTTAATAGTACGTTCGTCAATGGTTTATTTCTTTTTTAATATCAATAAAAGTTTAGACAGCATATTGCATTTTCATTTAATCATTCCTAAGCATTTTATTTTATAACAGTAATTACAATATCCACCAAGTCTGATCATCTCCTTATTTTATGCTGTCTTTCCCTTTACTCCTTTTAGTATCTATTAGCTTTTTATTAATTTTTACTTCCCTTTTCCTCCTTGGAAACTATTTAAGAATGGCTCTGTGAGTAAACCTTTTTTTACCCTTTTATAATAGTGATTTTATACAGTATTTGTCCTTTTGCAAATAACTTATTTCACTCGGTGAAAACATGTGTCCTTTCAAAGTCACACGTTATGCAATTTTTCATGAATTTCCTGTTTAGTATTGCATAACACTTTATTGAGGGAGCTCTGGTGGCTTAGTGACAGGAAGTTGTACTGCAATCCCAAAGGCATGTGGTTCAAGACCACCAGTTGCTCTGCAGGAGAATAATGGGCAATCTCCTTGATCCAGTGAATCTCTGTGATTAACTGCCTCTGAAAACTCACCAGATGGTCACTACGGGTCGACTCTGACTCTATGGTACACACAACAACAACAGCAACACCACCACCACTTTACTGTTTGAATGTACTTTTTTTTAAAAAATTTTTTATCTTTTTTTTATTATTTTGTGTGCGTGTACCATCAAATCAGATCTGACTGGTACAGGAGGATATTGCGCCTCCTTCTCTGGCAGAGAATCTGGTGGATTCGAACCGTGTTCCTTTGGGATTGCAGTGCAGCTTCTTGCCACTAGGCCACCAGAGCTCCCTTGAATGTACTTTTTAAAAAACATTCATTTACTGATAGTCTTCTAAAGAAAAGTGGATATGCATATATTTGTTCTTGATGCAGATCTTATTTCTTTAGAATATAAAAGGGGGTGATCTACAGACCTCATGTCTGGTTTTAAATTGGTTTTGGTCAAACTTTCTTCTAACTGGTTTTGGTCAAACATTCTTCTAAATAGCATAGCACTGGTCTGTCCATTTGCTGTACAGAGGTAACTCGTGGCTGCTGTGATGCTAAACACTGTGAGACTGATGTCTCAAATGTGAGAATGGTTACCCGTGGTGGACAGTGTTTGGTGGAGCTTCCTGATTAAAACAAGGTTGGAAGCAGGAGTGGCAGTCACTTCTGAAATAGCATGCCTCTGGAAACTCTATGAACTTGGAGAAACAATGAAAGTTATCCAAGTGTTCAGGTCTTTCGTTCATAGGGTCACTCTCTATGAGTCATCTACGACTCGATAGCACTTAACAACAAGTGAAATTGTTGGATCAAATGGTGTCTCCATTTCCATCTCTCTAAAAAAAATGTCAAACTCTTTTCTATAGCAGTTGCTCAGAGTCCTTTTACATTTCCACTAGTGTGTGTTTAACCTCAGCAGCACTTGCTGTTTACTCTTTCTTTGAACTTTATTACTATTTTTGATGTGAGAGGAACGCTGTGCTGCAATACGAAAGGCACGCAGCTATGGATAGGTTCTGATTTTAGGGTACATAACAACAGGAATGCATTGTAGATAATGTAGATAAGTGTAGATAATGCTGATAGGAGTGGAATTCCAAAGCACTGTGTTTATACAGAAAATATATTAATTGAGAAGTAATAAATCTAACAGAACAAGGGGCCACTGTATGTCTTAAACCAGAAAAGGTGTGTGTCAGGGTCCTATCTCTTCACCACAGCTATGTAATTTCATGCAGAACAAAATTGGAGAAACTTTATCATGTGAAGACTGAGGCAATAGCATTGGAGGCCAACAGTGATATGCAGATGATTCAACCATGCTTGTGAAAAGTGAAGCAGAATTGAAGTACTTACTGATGATCGATCAAAAAAAGCACTTGATATAGATAATTTCTTCATGTGTTGATTATCCAATTAAATGTCTTCTTTGATGAAGTGGGTTTTTTTCGTGTCCTCTACCCATTTTGTAGTTGGATTGTTCATCTTTTTCTTATTGAGGTGTTGAGATTCTCCATGAATTTTAGATACAATTGCTGGTCAGATGTGTGCTAAATTCCCACCCTCAACCACTGAGATGTGAGGTAAAGTTTCTAATTCCTGGATTGTTGTTCTTTGTCAGATGAAACATCTTAAAGTATAATTCTGAATTCTCCTCTCTTTAGCATTTACTTTCCTTATGGCCAGCCAGAAGCAGAGATCTTTTTAAAATAGCAGATTAATGGCAACTATTACTGTTATTTCCTTCATTAACATGGAATGAGAATCTGTGATAGAGTGTACTTTTCTCCAATAGCCTTCCTGCTTAATAAATTGACTTTTGCCTTAGATTCACACACTTAAGATGTGTATAAATGTTCAAAAGGGAAAGTAGAAAGGGAGAAGAGGTAGGGAAAAGGGATGGTTAGGAAACAGTAGGATAGCAAAGGCTAGGGGGTAGAGAGAGAGGTGAAAGAATAAGTGAGATCCAACAGGGACTTGGAAAGACAGGTAATAAGAAATCTATAGTAATTATATAAAATCCAATGAATGGTTCTATAAAGCAATGTGAATGAAAGATGTATAAAGTTCAATGCACGTGGATGAAGCACAATGTATATGAATATACAAGCAAAAAAAATATTGGTGAAAAATCAGAATAGCAGATGCTGATGGGCAGTGGTACTGATTAGAAAGGGGCAAGGGAATTGAGTTCCGGACCTTGATGTGGGTAGTAGTGGCACAGAGTGTGTATAGGTAAGTAAAATTTTCATCTGTACATTACAGATTGGTGTTTTACTGTTGGTGAATTTTATCTTAAATTTTAAAAAAAATTAACAACTTACCCCTAAAAAAAGACTTTCTCATTAGTATCAAATTAAGGGAGAGATAACTTAGGAGGATTGACCACAAACTTCCATAAAACACTTATAATTAAGCAAGAAGAAGAAAAGAACAGAAAATAGACACTCTCAACTTTGGTGGAATTGATCATTTATTTATTAAAGACAAATATGAAAATAGAAAATATGACTTTTATTAGAAAACTTGGGAACATAAATTTACTTTGAGCAAGTTGTAAGGAAATTCTGTGTGTACTGATAGGAAATCATTGTCAACAACTGGCAACTTCTGGGGGATTTGCCTGTAGCTTCTTTTCACTCTTCTGGGGAAATCTTTTGAAGTGCATACTGTTGTTACTTGGCTTCATGTCAACTTTAACTCATAATGACACTTTGAACAACAAATTTAAAACTTGCCGAGAACATAAAAAAATAGAGAAAGGGCACCGATTAGAGTTTAATAGAACCAGAAGATCAGGATTTTTTGTGTTTGTTTTTAAAGAATTCATTAATTGTTGCATATTTTCTTCCCTCAAGACCAGATTGTTCTTTTGGGAAGGTTGGAAAAAGTAGGTTGAGGCTGAGCATCTCTTCAAAATTAACAGAAGAAAATTTAAGCAAAAGTGTAATTTAAAGATTTAAAATACAGAATGGTAAAAGGCTTTGTCTAGTAAGCAACTTGAGTCTCCCTTTGCCTTCAGGGAGTGGCTTCTGCATGTATCTCTTGATTGAAAAGGTAAGTCAGTGGGTAGATAGAGAAAGGCCAGGCAGAACTGAATCGAATCAAAAGAGCAGAAGCAATGGGACATGGGTTCCTTCAAAGTGAGCGCAGGACGGAGCAGAACGAGGGAAGGATGAAGCTAGTCTCTCTAGGGAGCCTTGTTAGCCTTCAAGAAATGTTTTTGTTCCGGCTTATTGGTTAGTGTGTTCATTTTATGGTTTCTTTGTTTGGTACTTATCTGTTAGATATTTTTTCTTAGGACTAAAGATAAAACAAACCATCTGAAACTTCACCCACCCACCTACTGTTGCTTCCGGGTCTTCTCTGGGGGTCATCACTTATTTTAGGAATCTGAGACACACAAATGAAAAGATATGGTAGTCTTTGTCACCGTAGAAAAATCCTCTCATTTTTTTTTGTGACTTTTTTAAAGATGTGCGCACGTGTGTGTGTAATATTTAAAACCTAGGAAATACAGAGAATAATAAAACATATGCTTCTGAATCCTTTCCAGATTCTAGGGTTATTAACATTTTACTTGCTCGTTGGAAAGCTTTTCTTTAAAGAAATAAAAATCTTGTACCCACAATTAAAGCTTCTTTGACCCCTAATTTCATTTTCCTTCTCTCCTTAAAGGACAAAATTCACTCCTCTGAAGTTGGCATTTTCCCAATTATTTTAAAATTTATTGTCATGTTTATGCATACATCCTGGTCTACAAGAACTATGCATTATTATTTACCATCTTGAAGATTTTGAAAATGTCATCTTCAAATATGAAACAATAACTTGCTTTTTAAACGGAACATAATGCTTTTGGAACAATTTTTCTTTTTTTATTGTGGGGTTTTGTTGTTTTTGTTTGTTTGTTTGAGAGTGTACAAAGTGATTGGTTTTTTATTCTTTATATAAATTTTCCTCCTTTGCCTCCCCCAGTTCATCTTGCAGAGCTTGTCCTGTTCCAGATTGCTAATTGTCATGCATGTCTAATTATCCATTCCCTTTGGATTGTCCTTCCCTCACCTGCCCCAGTGCAGTGTTCATTATCTAGCCAACATTTCCTGACCTCTTCCTTTGTCACCACCCATATTCACCCTATTTTTTTAGCAGTAGTTGTATTTAGTAATTGTCCTCTTGGGACTGAGACATTATTTCATGCAACATCCTATTTTCCAGACTCATCCATGTTGTGCAATGCTTTGTGAGTTTATAGTTTTTCAATACTGCATGATATTCCATTGTGTGGATGTGCCATGGTTTCTCCCTATCCATTCGTCTGTACACGTGGGCTGTCTCTATTTCCTTATTATTGTTAATAATACTGCAATAAACATGAGTATGCATACATCTGTTTGTGCCAAAACTCTGATTTACTTGCAATATATTCTCAATAATGTTATTTCTATTTTCAACTTTTTAATAAAGTGCTAGCCTGCCTTGGATAATTATATTATTTTACATTACCAGCAGTAGTATAGGGGAGTTCTCATATCTCTGAATCCTTGCCAGGTTCTGTTGCTGTCCTTTTGAATTTTGCTATTGTTGGAGTGAGATGATATGTCATTGTTACTTAAATTTGTATCTCTCTAATAGCAAGTGATTTTAAGCATTCCCCCTCCCCCCCAAAATATGGAAGAGCTAAGAAGCTTTGCTGTTGTAGTCCATAATGTGCTGTACAGTTACCCAAAAGGCCAAGAGTTTCCAGCTGTTCAACTTAAAAAGCAGCGACTCTACAGGAGAGAGAAGGTTAGTCTTTGCCCACTGATTTACAGTCTGGTAAGCCTGTGGAATTGACTCAATGGTAGTGAGTTTTGAGTGTTCATTTTGTACAGCTCAAGTTCTAGAACAAAGCAGTGAATGAAGCTTAAACTCTCTGCCTTTATGAACCTCTATATAGGGCAAACTTAGGAGGGTGAATAGACAATAAACAACAATAAATTGAATAGTCTATGCAGAATGCTCTATAGTGATAGGTACTAACGGGAAAAATACAGCTGAAAACAGGTATGAGAATCAGAGTTTGAGGTTGAAAGACCACAGGGACTTTACTGAGAAGCTATTTTTGAGGAAAGAACGAGAGAGAAATGTAAGCCATTTGACCATCTTCGAATTTGACCAACTACGAATATGTGTAATAACATAACAAAAAATATTGTGAGATATGTCAAAATATGACAGAGACATAAAGTGAGCACATGCTACTGGAAAACTGGTGCCCAAAGAGTTCCTCAACCCAGAGTTGCCACAATCCTTCAATTTGCAAATGCAATGAAGTATTTGTGAAGTGCAATAAAGTGAAACATAATAAAAGTAGTATGCCTGCAATTGTATGAGCTCCCTCCCCCAAGATAAGGTCCGAATCTCAGTTCAGACAACATGATCTGAGCTTTTTCTAACACTGAGATTCTACTAGGATTTGAAACAATTGTTATAGAAGATCAAAGACTACAGTCATCAGCATGGATTATATCTCAGCTTCAAGAAAACCAAGGTTTTCAACACTGGTCCACTAAACAACACGAAGAATCACGGAGGAATGATTGAAAAATCAATAATTTCATCTTACTTGGATCTACAATCAGCATCGTTGGTGACAACAGTCAAGAGATGAGAAGATGTGCTGCATTGTGTAAATCTGCTGTCAAGAACTTCTCCAAAACGCTGAAGAGCAATAATGTCACTTTGAAGATTGAGGTGCACCTGATTTAGGCAAGGACCTTTAAATCACTTGCTATCCATCGGAAAGCTGGACATGAATAAGAATGCCAGCAGAGGAATCGGTGCCTCTGAGCTGTAGTATTGGGGAAGATTACTGAATATCTCATGGACTGTCAAAAGAACAGCCGCATGTGTCTTGGAAAGAAAGCAGCCAGAGTGCTCCCTGGAGGCAAAGATGCTGCTCTGTCATGCTTTGGACATGTTGCTAGGAGAGGCATTTCTTGGAAGGCACATCATGCTTGGAAAGGTCAGTGAAAGAAAGAAAGACCGCCAATGAAATAGGTTGATACAGTGACTATAATAGGTTCAATGTTGTCACAGAGGATGAGACTAGCATAGAATAGGACAGGGTTCAGGTCTATTGTTTGCAGGGTTGGTATGAGTCATATTAGACTTGAAGGCATCTAACAACAACAAAAATCAACTATGAATAACAAGAGTTTTAACAGAACAAAGTGGTTTATACAAATATGGAGAACAGTCCAGAAGTAATAGTATAGAGCAGTGAGCACGACTGAGTTATTTTTGGTTCATGAAACAAGAGAAAACGAACGACCTTCATCTGAAAATCCACCTGAAGGTCAGTTATGAGTTGATTCTGGATGATAGATAGCAACAATAGGTCAGGAACAAAGAGAATGCTCTTGTTGTTATCAATCATCCATCCAGAATCAACTTATAACTGACCTTCAAGTGGATTTTCAGAGGCAGTAAGTCAGATGAGAAGAGATTGCCCATCTTTCTTCTGCGGAGCAGCTGATGGGTTCCAACCATGTATGCGCCTTTTTGGCTGGCAGTGCAACTCCGTGCCATGAGCCCACAGAGGTCCCATGTTTCTGACCTTGATCTTTATTTGTACAACCTTAGGAGATAGCTTTACTATATTGTTTTTACCATTCCTACTAATTTTGCAAGACAGCCTCCATGTTTTTAAACAACATAACAGCACCCAGATTAAAGGAAGCATTTAATCTCTTGGAGCAGGAATACATATGCAGTCTTTGAGAGTTTCCCAGAAATAGTTCACTTAGCTCGTGGCTTTGGGACAAAAGTTTCAAGTGTCGCCTCACCCCGTGATAGCTGCGAAAGCACTGTTATCCATGGCTGTAAAGGCATAACAAGTTCTAACAATTTTGTGATAGATGCTATTCTCATTTATGAGTTTGGCATTTATTATCACGATGTAAATATTGCCCCAATAATAAATCTAGTTGCTTTTAAAGAGCTGTAATATTTATCTTTATGCCTTAAAAATATCAAAATAGAGAGAGATGATGATCTTGGCAATAAATCTATTTTAATGTACACTTTTTCATATTACATAAAATGTTGAGAATTTCTAAAGATTAAATAATACAATTTTAAGAAAGAAACCAAGTCAAATATAGTGAGAAAAAAAACCCCAGCAAATACATGTAAAAATTCCATATACAATATTTAATTTCAAAATTTTGGGTGTTTTTCCAAAGATTGAGTTTACTTGTTTTATTCAGAGTTTAAAAATACAGATAAGTTGTTGGTTGAGTTGCAAAGCAATAAAGAATTCAGATGGATATAAGGCAATGAAAAGATTTCTTTTCAGGGTTGTTATTTTTATATATAATCAAAAGAGTATAGTTCATATACATACTTTTTTCCTCATATCCTTATTTAGAACCATTTATTACTTTCTCTTTGAAAAGAGTAGATGTTAGACGCCATCAAGTCGAGTACGACTCATAATGGCTCTGTGAACGACAGATCTGAACCCTGTTCCTAGGCTGTGCCGTCCTCATCCTCACCATCTCTGACACACTTGAGCCGTTGCTCCAGGAACTCTGTCAATCTATCTCATTGAGAATTTTCCTGTTTCACTGACTCTCCACCTATGTAAGCATGGTGTCCCTTTTCAAGGAATAGCCTCTATTATAACAAACCCAGGTATATGAGATGAAACTTCACTATCTTTGCTTCCAGACAGCACTATGGCTACAGTCTTTTCAGGACATATGCATTTGTTCTTTTGACAGTCATAAGATATTCTAGTACTTTTCTCCAACACCACAATTCAAAGACATCAATTCTTCTTTTGTCATTCTTATTCATTGTCCAGCTCTCAGAGACATAAGTAATTGAAAAGACCATCACTTGAATAGTGATTTAATTAGTGCTAGTGCCTCATTTTTTTTTAGCAATTTCAGGGGGAAATCCTTTGTTTGCATGGCATTTTTTAGACTCTGGTGGCATTCTTCGGCTTTTTACAAAAGACCATTCAAAAGCTAAAGGAGCAGCAGAAAAGGGAGTGGAGACTCCAAGGAGGAGACCTGAACCAAGTTTTTTAATGCTCTGTGTCTGACTAAAGTTGTTGCCCTCAGGGTAGATGCTGTACAGAGCAGATGTTTCATCTCCAGAGATTTCAGATCACCTACTGCTCTAAAAATGAACATAGGTTTTAGAGGACATACCTTGCCTCTTTCTCTATTTCTTTCATTGTCTACTCACATCTTAAATATCTTTAATGGCTCCAACAGAGGCATAATCATCCTTAATCACCCTACAAAGAACTGAACTAAATATAATTCAAATCTACTGTCGATTCAAACCTATGATGACCCTTTATGATTGTAAATCTTTAAGGAATGAGGTTGCCAGTCTTTCTATCCTGCTGCAGTTAGTGGTTTCAGACCACGGACACATAAAACATCATGCAACTCTCTTGTGGTGTTGTTGTCAAGTGCCTTCAAGTCATGTCAACTCTGAGAAATCCTATGAGCAAAAGTTTGAAACGATCCCTGAGTCTGTGCCATCCTCATAATCCCTGTCCTGTCGGAGCCATTTGTTGCAGCCCCTGTGTCAATCCATCTTATAACAGTCTTTCTCTTTTACCGACTCTCTGTTTTTTCAAGCATAAAATCTCCTTTCCAAAGACTGGTCTCTGGTGACAAAATGACAAAAATATGTGAGACAAAGTCCCATCAACCTTGTTTCTAAGAAGCACTCTGGCTTCACTTCATTCATGACAGATTTATTTATTCTTTCGGTGGTGGTGGTGGTGTTGATAGCCATTAAATTGAGCACCATTCAGAGCGACTTTGAACAAAAGACCTAATGCTTTTCTATAACTATCATTATTTCTCCATGTTCAGAGAGTTTCCATAGGCAAGTGGTTTAGGAAGTGAATGCCACTCCTTCCTCCAAACCTGTTTTACAGCTGCGAGCTCCACCAAACAAGGTCCACATTGGGAAACCATTATGGCATTTCACAGCCCAATGGCATAAGGTTCAGAATCATAGCAAACCCAGATTACTTCAGTACGGCAAACTGACAAAGAGTGGGGTACAAAGCAGCAGGAGGCGTCACTGGGCAAGGTCACCTGGCATAACAGCAAAAGGAGGCATCTTCCAGGTCAGAACCAGCAAAACCCGGCCAGAGAGGGAGGGCAGGAGGCGTCACTGGGCAAGGTCACCTCGGATAACAGCAAAAGGAGGCGTC
>NW_006399868.1:1191716-1198769 GCF_000299155.1 Elephantulus edwardii
GCACATAACAACAACTACAGTCTCACTTAACAGTGGTTAAGTGTCGTCAAGTTGAATACTATTCATAGCGACCCTATGAACAAAAGACCTGAACTCTATTCTATAATTAACATCATTTCTTTATGATTATAGAGTTTCTAGAGGCATCTGGTGTAGGAAATGGATGTCACTCTGCTTCCCGACCTGAATCAATCTGGAAGCTCCTCCAAACACTGTCCATGTTGGGTAAAGATTATGGTGCTTGACACAACCGTGGTACAGTGTTCAGCATCACAGCAACTCCTCCACTTTATTCAGTATAACAGCTAGAAAAACAATTACTGTACCACTTAAAAAATGTTTGTCCTAACATGAATATACTTTCTTTATTATTTGTTTCAGTATTCTTTGCCTACACCATAATTTAGAAGTATTCCTTTTTCTTTGGACTTCTTTATGTATTATCCGATTTTAACACACATAGAAAGAAATTGAACATACCATGGTTTGGATCAAGTGCACTTAGTCTTTGAATGGACATCTCGCTCTTTATAGAATTGTTAAAAACAGAGTTCATTTATTGACTTCATTCAGAAATTAAAACTTGAAGCACATTCCTTAAGTTAAGAAAATACAGGTGCTAATTTCAATTTTAATATTGACAAAGATCTCCCAGGTATTATTATCACTAATAAAAAGTATAAAGATTTATCTTTGTGCTTCTCAATTAGGTAAAAATGTACTTAATTAATGAAAATGCTTAAAAATCTCCCTTTTAATCCATCTAAAATATAGTATATTACTGTTTAATTTCTAATTGTTTTTGGCATTGTCCACAGAATATTTTTAGCATTTTTTACCCCAATTTCAAATAATCTATTTCTTTTGTTAAGATGCTATTGAGGATAATTTGACAGAATTTTCTAGCATTGTCTTATTCTGAAGTGCGAGTCCAAAATTTTTTAAAAGGTTCCAAATATAATTAATAAAAAAGAAATTAAGGCATAATGATTTCTTCAAATGTAAAGTGATTATCTTTACTGGGTAGTAACAATTTGCTATCTTAGGGAAATAAACACCAGGCATTTGTATCCATGTACTTCAGATCCAGGGAACAAAGAACAGTAAATTATGACCTTTCACCTTGCAGGCCACAGATAAATACCATTACCTATCAGAGCATTCTCCAATTCATAAATGTAATCCAGCTGTAAATAAAAATGCCGATCAACTTCATGACTCATACGTGTGTCATGTGGAAAAAATAATCACGGGAAGAATGAAGAGATTTATGTATAGTGAACTTTTCCCCTAGGGTTTTTGGCATTGAGTATATTGTTGCTAAGGGTCTGAAGTATGAAAGATGAAGCTTCACCACCATTGCTTCCAAAGAGCACTCTGGTTTCACTTTCTTCAAGACATACCTATTTGTTCTTTTGGCAGTCTGTGAGATACTCAGCATTCTTCAACAACACAACTCAAAGGCATCAATTCTTCTGTCATCCTCATTTATTGTGTAGTTCACAGACATATAATAGGTGACTGAAAAGATTATGTGACTTGAATCTAGCACCCTGTAGTCTTTAAACTGACATCATTGGTCTTCAGAACTCTGGAAAGGTTCCTGACAGCAGATTTTCTCAATGCTGTACATCTCCAGATACCCTGACTGCTGATACTAGAGGATTGTGGATCTATTAGTTTCCTTTTAGATTTATTCATTGATGGACATGTGGGTTATTTCCATATCTTTGCTATTAGTGACTAATGCTGCAATAAGTGTATATATTATCTGTTTCTGTCTTAGCTCTTACTTCTTCACCTGATAATGGAATAACTGGATCAAATGCACTTCTGTTTTCAACGTTTTAATGAAAGATCAAATTCCTTTTCATAATGGTTACACCATTTTATCCGTAACAGTAGTTTGTACAATTTTTAATCTCACCACAACCTTTCCAGCATTTGTTGTTTGCTGCTCTGTTGAATTTTGTTATTGTTGCTAGGGTGAGATGATATCTCACTGTTGATTTTTAATCCGCGCACCTCGGGCCTGTCTTTGATTGCTTTTGTTCAGACATTCCTCTATGTCACATAGCCCTGGTGTACAAGTTGTTGTACAGCGGTAACTTGTGGTTGCTGTCAGGCTGAACGCTGTGACACTGATGTGTCAAATGCATTAATGGTTGGTTACCCAATGCGGACAGAGAGTGGGGTGGAGCTCCCCAATTAAAACAAACTTGGAAGGAGCAGTGGCATTTACTTCTGTAACAGCTTCTCTCCGGAAACCCTATGAACCTGTAGAGAGGATGAAAGGCACCCAAGCATTGAGGATTCTCCTTCATAGGGTCGCTATGAGTCACCTGTGACTCGGGCACTTAACAACAACAACAACAACAACAACAACAAACATCACATAACAAGAACAATAGGTAGAAAAGGAACTCTGGTAGCTTAGTGGTAAAAAGTTGTACTGTCAACACAAAAGCTCATAGTTCAAATCTACTAGATACTCCTCAGGATAAAGATGGACAATCTTCTCCTATACAATTAACTCTGAAAACCACGGGAGAGTCAACTATAAGTCCATTGTGCATAACAAAACCAACAATAACTGCGACATAATTCTGGTGATCTGCTTCCCAAAGTTCACAGCATTGGAGTGGCTCTACCAGGTACACAGATAAAACCAAGTTGAAGGCAACAAGCAACAACAAAAACAAAAGTAGGGAAGATGAAGACAAGAACCAGCAACAAGGAAAATTAAAGAACTTGCGAAAGCTTTGCAGACTCATCATTGGCAAATGAAAATGTGCATTGTAAGGAAGGTGTATGGGAGTATAAAAAAGTAATGTGGTTTTGCAACTGGATGGAAATAAGTGATAATGAAAGAATTAAATTCAGAGACTGAAAGGTACTGGGGGAAAATCACATTAATGCTAAAGTAAAATCTCAACTGCCTCTCCATAATATTCACTGCTCACCTCCCCGCCCCCCCCAAAAAATAACAAGTGTAAAAAGAAAGAACATGAAGGGAGGAAGTCAGAACTGGAGATCAAAATGGGAGAAGAATAATTTGAGGGTTTATAAGAGAGAAAAGCAATACTAAAGAAGCATATAAAGGTATTTGTAGACATTACTTGTTATGGAGAAGAAATTACAGGTCCCATACCTAGACACACTTGGCAAAATTTTTTAGTTGAATGTTGAAGAAAATATGACAAAAACACCCAGCAAAACCATCTTCATGACAAAAACACCCAGCAAAACCATCTTCATGTTTTTTCCCTCTTTACATTACTAAATGCCAGAAAATTTTGGCATAATATCTGTAACATTTTTAAAGGTAAATACTGAAGCTGAAAGAATTTTTTAGCTTTCAAAATTGTATTGAATTTATTAAGTCAATAGAAAGATGTAAACCGATAAGCAACCTTTTCTAAATATACTAATTGCATCTTGAAAACAGACCACTCAAAGGTATCTTTCCAGATGGGACTTATTTCTAAGTTCACAATTTGAAGGTAATAGTAGTGAAAAAAGGTGGTAGAGACAAATTTGCATTTATTTTCTCCTTTGAAGAAAGATGCCTTGAGGAACTTATCTGAAATATGGAGATTTCGGTATAAAGAAATACATTATAGAACAATTACAGCCTAACTGTGAATAAATTTCTAAATATTCACTTATGATGAATTTTAATGTTATGAGATAATTTTATAATAAAATATTTTCTAAAGAGAACATAATATGAAATGTGGACAAAGCCATGCATTAACAATGCAAAGAAAAAGTCCAATTAATCTTTATTTATGTACTTTTATGAATACGGTTGCCACTTTGAGGAGTTTGACTAAACCATAATATTTTCAGTTGCCACAAATGCATGTGAAAGGCAGATAATGAATAAGAAAGACTGAAAAAGAATCTATGTCATTGAATGAAGGTATTGTCGAAGAGTCACGGACTTCCAGAAGAGCAGGTAAAGCCATCTTGAAACAAATGCAGCTACGGAGCTCTTTGGAGGTCAGGATGGGAAGACATTATTGAAATTAGTTTGGACTTGTTGTCAGAAGGGGCCTAGAGAAAGACGTCATGTATGATATAGTTGTAGTTGTTGTTTATCATTGAGATGGAACCAACTCATAGCTGATCCTCCAGAAGATTTTGAGACAGTTAATATTATAAGAGGAGATTGCCCGCTCTTATGTTGCAGAACAGCTGGTGGATTCGAACCTCTTATCTGTGTGTTGGCAGCACAATTCTCTTCCACCAAGCCACCAGAGTTCTGGTGTAGTAGAGTGTAAGTGAAAACGAGGAAGAGTGTTAAGGAGATGAATTGGTGCAGTGGCTGCATAGGTGAAACTCAGCACCCATCATGAGGACGGCATGGAATGAGATGGGATGGAAGATCACCAAATAAAGCCAACTTTGAATTTCATAGTTTTGCAAAATGATGAAGTGTGTATTAAGAGATCTTTGTTGTTTTTACCGTTGGGTTAGAACTGTGCCATAGCTGACCCTCCAGTGGGTTTTCAGAGGCAGTTAATTGCATGGGAGGAGATTGCCCATCCTTCTCCCACACAGTGGCTGGTTGTTAAAAAGATTGTAGGTAGTGGACACACACACACACACACACACACAAATCTTTTTATATCTCTGAATTTTTTTAGAACTTGAGAAAATATTTTTTATACTAGTTTATTTACATAATTCAAATACATTGTTTTTAGGAACAGATTATTCCAATTTCCCTTATCACCCCACCCATGAAGTTGAACAACCCCATGATTAATATACCCTCCCCCTGCACATCCTCATCCCTCTGCTTCCACCTTCCCCCCACTTGCATACTTATACTCATTCTGCAATAATGGTTTTAACCAGATGCTCTGCCGGGGAAGGAGGGACAATCTCCTCCTGTACCAGTCAGATCTGATTTGACGGTACACTCACACAAAAATAATAAAATAAAAAAAAATTTAAAAACCCCAACAATAATGGTTTTATATAATATTTGTCTTTGTGGAACTGAGTTCACTCAGCATAATGCTTTATAGTCCCTCCCAAGTCAGGTAATAATCTACAAAATCATTGTTCCTGCATGCTGCGTAGTATTCCATCATGTGAACGTACCATAATGTCTCAATCCTTTCATTGTGGATGGACATCTGGGCTGTTTCCATGTTCTTGCGATGATGAATAATGTTGCTATGAACATTGGTGTACAAACCTCTGCTTGTGCCTCAGTTCTCATTCACAGTTCTTACTCTCAGGATATATTCTAAATAGTGGAATAACTGGGTCAGAGAAATACACACACACACACACACACACACACACACACACACTCACACACACTATAAGAATCCAAAGGAGATACATTTGGTAGCATTTATATGTGTATATGCGATCACATGCATACATGCAAAGAGATATTTTTATGTGTGTGTATGTATCTATATCTAGATTTATCATCTATGTATCTCTCTAAATACATAATACATATATGCATATCTTATCTAAAACAGATATGTGTTTATTCCTTCCTGGAACATAATTTGTAACTGTTTGGAAATGCACACACTCATCTGTATTTATGACGTCTGTCTTTCAATGAACTGTCGACTTCCTGATGTCAAGTGCTAGCTATCTTTGTTCACCTGAGGCTTATCACAGAGGTTGGTACAAATTTTGGTGGGAGTGAATTAAGAATTGGAGGATTGAACTGAGGGATAACATATGCTTGTGGGTAGACAGAAAACAAACAAGAAATCCCAAACCCAAACTATTGTTGTTGAATCTATTCCTACTAACAATCCTATATGACAGTAGAATGAAGGCTATGATCTTTTTTTTTTCTTTTACAGTTTAATAAATTTTATTTAGACTAAACAATGTAAAGGTTTGGGTTTTTCCCACATGTAAATAACACTAAAAAGAGAATGAAACAGTTTAGTCAACTTTTTTCATTTTTTTAAAGCTTCTTAAATAATGATGTAGAAAGAAACTAGATTTCATCTCAAAGAAAAAACTATATGTGGCGGTTTCCTAAAGATTTCATATCTTATGGAAGTTGACTATTGTGTCTTCTTCTCAAGGAGTGAATGTCGGTGGGTTCAAACTGCCAAGCTTCTGATTAAAATAAATGCTTAACCACTTTTCCATTGTAGCTCTTTAGTGGATCTACAGACCTGCCTAAATGGTGAGGAGCAATAGGTAGACACTGTTGTGCATGGAGAAGGTAGGCTACAAAGTGGTGCCTCTATTGAAGGTACTATAAGGTATCAAAATGTACCATACAATCACTACAAATATCATTATGTCTAATGATTAAATGCTACTTCATGTGCTTTTTACTTCAAAAATTCTCACCACTGAGCCAGTTGAAAACATCATGATAGATGGAGAAAAGAAGGAAATTGTCAGCAATTTCATTTTAATTGGATCTAAAATCAACACACCTGATAAATGAAGTAAATAAATAAAAAGACGCACTACATTCAGAAATTGTGCTGTCAAGAACCTCTCCAAAGTGCTAAAGAGCAAAGATGTCAGTAAGGTGCACTTGATCCAAGTCATGGTCTCTTCAGTTACCTGCTATGCATCTGAAAGTTGGACACTGAATAAGGATGACAGAAAAAAAATCAATGCATTTGAGTCACAACTGAAAATTGGATAGGAATACTAAATACCCCACTTACTGCCAAACACCCCACTCCAATAAATGTGTCTTGGAGAAAACTCAACCAGGGTTCTCGAAGCTGCTTTTCTCATACTTTGGACATGTTATTAGGAGAGTCCAAGAGGAAGACCCTCAGTACAATGGACTGAGATCGTGACTGTAACTATGCACTTAGATTCTAAGAGATGATAATGATGGCACAAGATGGGGCAGGATTCAGATCCATTGTTCATAGTGTTGCTATAAGTTATAATTGACAATATCAGTAACACCAACTTTATGTAGAGATAATATGACTTTTTTAATAGCAGAAAGCACGTGTGATACAATAAAACATCTTCATGATATTGATTAGATATAGAAGCAAAATCATGGTTGTTGTTGTTGTT
>NW_006399868.1:1199242-1228916 GCF_000299155.1 Elephantulus edwardii
CCATCTTTCTCCTTTGGAGTCATTGGTGGAATCAAACCATCAGAAAGGTGACATCTTTAGATTAGCAGCAAGACTCACTACAGATGACAACATGTTATAAAGATTGTTGTTGTTGTTGTTATGAACTCTTAAGTCTCTCATGGTCTAGTGGTAAGGGGTTTTTATATCAAACCCAAAGCAGAGTTTCAAATCCACAATATGCTTCTTGGGAGAAAGATGGGCAATTTAGAGCCTCTTAAAACCCACTGGTGGGTCAGCTATGAGTTGGTTCTGACTTACAGGCACTGAGTTTCATGAAGATTATTGTCCAAAAAAATTCGAGGGGGGCAATTCTAATTTCAGATGGGGTTACTAGATTTGACTCAGCAACAAAAACAACATATTTCAAATAACATAAATTCATTGAAGGCACACCTTGAATGGCACCCAGGGCAAGGTGTTGAATAAAGTAGATGCTCAATAAATACTGATTAATGAATTCATGAGTTAACAGCTTTCTTGATCTTGTTGGCTGACTAGCATTGACTGTTAGATGCTAAGTGACTTGCATCTAATTTCATACTTTGACGGGAGAAGTTCTGCCAAATGAAATTGGCTAGGTTCTCAGGCTAAGCTCAGTTTCTCTTAATAGTTTTGGCTTTTCTCAAAAATATTTATAGTTCTCTTTCCACCTTCAGTGATTTATATTCAACCATGATTCACAGAGGTTAAAGTATTAACCCTGTTACACATACGTTGTTGATGTCAATATGTTGAAAAAAATGTTCTCATTCCAAAGATATGGCAAGGAATTGCCAGATATACCTTAGTTTATGTATCTTATTTTAATTCAAAACATTCTTTTAATCAAGAGTATAAGAAAGGAATTGTGGATGTATAGTATGTCATATCTCAGACTTTAAAAGGTCAGTGATTTGAATCTATCAGCTGGTCCTTGGTAGAAAGTGGACTTTCTCCTCCTCTGTAAAGATTTATTTCCTCGGAAACCTGATGGAGAACTGCTCTGAGTCAGAAGTAACTCAATAGCTTTGGGTTTAAAGAGTATATTATATATTAGACATTGTTGCTATTGTTGTTGCCTTTGAGTTGGAACCAACTCACAGCTGACCTCCACCAGTGGGTTTGCAGAGGCAGTAAATTGTATGGGAGGAGATTGCCCATCCTTCTCCAGCAGAACAGCTGGTGGATAACTTCTTACCACTATCAGACCTGATGGTCTCAAATTCATCACCAACAATTTGGAACTGACTCATAGCTGAGTCTTCAGTTGGTTTTCAGAGCTGTAATTTGCACAAGAGGAGATTGTCCTGGAGCTGATGGACGCGGATCTTCTACCTTTCAGTTGGAGTGCAAGTCCTTACCATTAGACATGACTTTGGTGAGTTAGGGAAAGAGACCTCGGAAATGGGTCTCCATATATACAAGAACCTTGTCTTTTTTATAATGGTTTCAGCTCAATGATTGCCTTCAGTCTTCTGAGTCTGAAATTTATAGTATTGAAAGATGAGAGAATCCACAAAGTTCCAGATGTGTGAAATGAAAAACGAAATATTTTTGCCATTATCATTATTGATTGAAATGATGTTAGGAGGTGCTTTCCTGAAGGCAATATGCATCTATCCTAGAGAGGAGAATGGAAAGAACTGTATGATGAAGATTCATCTTTACATGATAAGCTTCAAAGTGAACCACAAGATTTCAACTACTCAAAATGCTGAAAGGTTGAGCTCTCACAGGGAAAGGTAGAGTTAGCACTCCAGGCAGGAATGTGTGACAAAGATGAAGGCAGTATTTGCATGTGCTCTTCTTCAGTCTCTTTTTGTAATATTCCCCCCACTCATTTCCTTTACCCCAACAGTCATTCCCTGACACTACTCTTCTCTGTAAACTAAAGCCTTAACAGTATGTCTTGCATTTCTGAAAATACATCTATCATGTTTAGCTAAGCAGTCTACCACCTTATTACGTAAAAATAAGTGACAGATTTGTTGAAAAGCTGCCACGTTATGCACCCCCAGTCCTGAAAGGAAGAGCTGGGCATTCTTAATGCAAAACCTTTCTTTTGTCTGTGATTGTGTGCCATCTAATTGAGTTGTAATCAACCCATAGCTGACCCCCCAGAGAGTTTTTAGAGGCAGAAAATTTCATGAGTGGAGGTTGCCTATACTTCTCCCAGGGAGAAGATGGTGGGTTCATACCGTGCACCTTTGGCACGTGCACTGTGGCAGGACAGATCCTTACCACTAGCCCACCAAAGTTCCCTTCTCTTTTGCTAAGTGATGCAAATGATAAAATGCTTTACCACTAGCCAAAAGGTCAGCAGTTTTAATATACCCAGACATATCTCAGGAGACAAGTTTGGTGATCTGGTTCCAAAAGGTCCTATTTTTGGAAAGCCCGTGGATCAGTTTTATTCTGTATACCTGTTTTTGCCATGAGTTGAAACTGACTTGTTAGTATCTCAAAACCACAACAACAGCCCTTAATCGACTTATAATTTTCATTAACATTAATAGCTCTGGTACTTGTACTTTATCTCTCACCACTTGTTTTGTGTATCCCTCAGTAGCAATTCACTCTTTTGATTTCCTCCCCCAAGAGCAGACTAGGAAGCTATATTTTCCCTACTATTTTAAAAATTTTATTTCAAAACTCTTATTTATTTGAGTCTTCTCATTGTTTATCTCTCCCTTCTCATTTTCATTTTCCTTCTAATTAACAGTATCAAATTTCTCCTTATCCACGTGATGAGCCAACAAGAACTTTGCAGTTGCACTTTTTTTTAAAGCAAGCTAGACACCTTCATTTATTCAAGAAACATTCCTGGCATCAATGAGCCAGCAACTCACAATGCTGGTCCTGTGACTGTGATAATATCAGCCTCTGCTGTTGTGAATGAAGCAATATGCAAAGGCTTCAAGGGTAACAAGGAGGGAAGAGCAGCTCTTTACCTTACTCAAAATTGGTTTATAGTTTACAGTCAGGTCATGTGTTAACAGGGAAATCAGAGTGCTTGAGGATTTGTAATGACAATTGTATCAATCTTGCTTGCATTACAGAGACAATTTTGTTTTTGCTCTTTCTTTTTCTCCCTAAAACTAATGTAGACAGGAATGGAAAAGAAGAAAAAAAAACCTGAATGTTTTCTGTACATACACACACATACACACACACACACACACACACACACACACACACTTCATTAACACACAGCACTATAAAATTCCTAACTAGAGTGATAGGGTTAAGTTTAGGATTCTAAATAAAAAGATCTGTGCAATTGACACTTTTATTGCTTGGATTGAATCCTGCATAAGAGAGTTTCCAAGGTCCCGAGCCAGGGATCAGCGCTCTCCCCAGAGCCCTAGAGTGCAATGCAGGACACTGATCTCCAGTCTTAGTACATTGTGTGCCTGGTCTCCTGCTGGCAACAACAGCATGGCCTCTGGGGGACACACAACCATCTCTGAATGAAGAAAGTAGGGCTTCATTCTGGAAGTTGAGGCTAGCCAGCTCATAGAAGCTACTGCAGAACATGGTGAGAAATGATTGCAAGTTGATGGTGAGTGTGTCTTTTCAGGCATGTAGACGGGTTTAGGTGCAATTACCACTTAGCAAAGAATCAGCACCCTCTTACTGAAATTAGAACACAAAATGAGTCAGGCTGGTGGACAAATTGCAGTGCACTGCCCTGCTGTGTGACTGACCTACATTCCCTTTCGATCTTAGTATCAAGCTCTGCATCAGGGCTAGTAGCTAAGTGAAGGGTGGCAAAGAATAAAATTATTTTGAGAGAGGAATGGGGAGATTTCAGCTCTCTGATGTCACTTCAGATAGCAGAGAGTTAGCTTGGGATACAGTACAATCAATCTCCGTCTTCTAACATTAGGAATATTAACACTGAGCAAGAATGTAGATGGGTGATGAAACGGATACCCTGGTAAGAAGGAAGGGTAAGACAACTCATTCGGCAAGTTTGACCTAGAAAGTAGTTATTAACTTAAGTTGATATTCACATATTAACTCAGGTGAAGCAGAAAGCAATGTAAAGGGAAAGTCAGCACAGCTTGTCTATGGGACAGGAAGAAACTTGGCATTGCAGGGAAATAAAATAGCAAAGACAAATATTGTCACAAACACAGTCCTGCAGTAACAGTAATAGCAAATAATAATGTATGAGGTGATGCACAAATAGGCGTTCAAGTTCAACAGGGGTGAGAAGGCAAAGGAGAGTGCATCTTCAAGTTGATATACATTAGAGAAGATGGTATTTCTACATATGCATTTTTATGCTCTGTGAATATATCCCAGGATATACTAGAGCACAAAGGAGATGAAGCCTGGGGAAACGACTTGTCAGTAACTTGAACACCTTCATCCTTTCTCCACCACTGTCTTCTCCAACAGTGCTTTCACAGTTTTTCTACCACCATGTCTCACAGTGTGGAAAGCATTCTCTTATATTGGTCCCACAGCTGTTGATGATCTGCAACACTATTTGTCCATAGTTAAGGTAACTAGAGACCATGTCCCACCAATGGAGGCCAATGCAACGGCTAGGAAAATCAATTTTTAAGGATTCTGACTTACCCCACTATGACCAACAGAACAAACTCCTACCCCATCCTGCATCACCCTCAGAGTTGGGTCTGCTTTGCTTATGCCATTTCTGCACTTAGTGAGTCAGTTCATCTCCTAGAGGACCTTTTCTCATTCACTGACCCTTTCTTCTTCTCAGTATGATGATGTCTTTTCCCAAGGACTAGCCTCTTTTGATGACATCCCAAAGTATGTGAAATGAAGTTCACCATCCTTGCTTCTAAAGGACTATAAAATGAATAACACAACAAAGAGTATTCACCACTGAACGATCATATATGATACAAAAAGCAACATTTGTCCAAAAATAAAGGTAAGAAGGCAGAAAAGACAAATGGAAAAGGAGTACACAGGAAGGAAGTGGGAATAACATTGTTACAACGTGGGGATTGAGACCAACATCACAAAAAATGTGTACAAATTATTGAATGACAAATTACATTCTGTAAACTTTTACTCAAGCTACAATAAAATTCACCACTCCCACACAAAAATACCCCCAAAACCCCAGGAAACCCCATACCCCCCTCAACTCCCTAAAACAGTGAACAGTGCATCTGAATGTGCAAGTGTGCAAGACAGAAAATGAAAACACTGGGTCTTTGGCATATTTTGTATGGATGATACTATTTTAAGTTTTCCACAGTGAGATTCAAAATGAAGAAATGAGCCCAGGAAGTTTCTGGGTGGCTTTTTTTTCCCAGCGTGATCTTCTCCAGAATCTTCTTTTAAGTGGAACAAAACAAACGGTATATGAAAGAAAGAGAAGGAAGGAAGGAAGGAAGGGAGGGAGGGAAGGAGGGACGGAGGGAGGGGAAAGAGAGAGAAAGAAAAAGAGAAAGACCATTTTTTGGCAATCTTCCAAATAACACACACATATTTATATATATTGGCTGAAAATTATTTAAAATAACCTGTTAAGACTGACCTAAGACTTCAAGACTTTCATTTCTGTTTTCTGCTTCGATGTTGTTACGTTTCATTTCTTATTCATTTTTATTATTGGAAAATGGAGATCTTGGATTCATATGAGCAAGAGCTGAAAAAAAAAATAACAAAGTACAAAAATGCTGGAAAAAGACCTAAATTCACATCTGAGTTAAAGACATTTTATTAAAATTACCTCTACCATTATTGTAGAATGAGTATAAGGATCCCAGAGGCGTAGGATCAAGGAGGGATAGGAAAGGCTGGAAGCAGAGGGATGTGGATGTGCAGAGGGAGGGGTATTTAATCACTGGGCTGTACAATTTGATTGGGGGGGGTTGAGGGAAATTGAAAGAATTTGTTCAAATTGTAATCAAGTTTTGTAAATACAGTAGTTGGGGGAAAAATTTACCTCCACAAAAAAGTTTTTCGTAAGATATATTTTACCTAACGTAAAGCAACATTTTTCCTACTTTAAAGCAAATTAAGCATCTTTTAGGTACATTGAGAGATTGCTACTAATATGATCCTATTCTATATTTTCAAGCTTGGAATCAGAATTTACTTTTACGTGTTTTGCTCATTCTGTCCAGTTCAATGAATATTTGCCGAGCACCATTATAGAAACTAGGAAGGGATAGAAAAATTCTTTTCATTTCTTTCCATTGTCTTTGGGCCTAAGAAACAACACAAGAGTCTTTGAGAGAAAGGATGTGATGAAAGAAGCATGTTTCTTAAAGAAGCGTCCTCAAAGGATATCTCAGCCGCTGGTAGAATTGATTTTCTGGTGCATTTATTAGTGATTACATTATCAGTTTTGACATTAGACAAATCATTTAAAGATATCAAAGTGGTATTAAGAGAGCGTAAAATGTTAAGAAATAAAACATAGTAAAAATTCTGAAATCTTCCAATTTGTGAGGACAACAAGAACTGAGAAAAAAAGATCTAGGAATTGGCTTTTACAAAGTACAGTAGAGTTGTTACAGCCTCAGCTAAGTCTGGGAGATCTTGAAAGGCCACATATTTCTGATTTCATGGGAAAGTTCTGTGTAGAGTTGACTAGTTTTTTCACAACAAGCCAGAGAAAATGAAAAGATGTGTATGTGTTGGTGAGGAACAATACCTTTCTTATTTCTTATTATGGTTGGAAGTAGAGCCACTCTCCTCGGGCAAACAGACAAATAGGTTGGAGGGGCTAGGAATACAAACATAAAAGGGCAAATACTGAACATACAAGAACCCAGAGGAGCAAAGAAAGGCACAATGGAATCAAAAGCGGAGGTACAAACTGTCATTTTGGACTGGAATGAAAGGATCCTTTCTGGGGGAAAGCTGGTGAGTGGTTTAGGGAAACAAGGATAAGCTAGCGAGGAGTGTTCAGAGGGGTTTATGTGTGATGATACAAATGTTCTGCATCAGTAGGAAGCAGACAGACACCCATAATATTTTAATAGTGCGCTAGAATAAAAAGGGCCAGTTTGTTTAATTTATAATAATATTTTGTTTTAATTGTGATTTTTAAAAATATAAACTTTTTATTTTATACTGGTTTACTTAGAAAGTTTGTTTACATGGTTTTTCACACCAGATCTTTCTCATTTCCTTAAACCAGCCCTCCCTCCACCCATCAAACTGTGTGCAAAGGACCAGCTTTTATCTAACCTCGTCACTGGCAGTCTAACAAACTCTAGGAGGGGAAGATAACTAGATAAATATCTAGATTTGCCTTTATGATTATTTAAACACTACCTGCTCTTTTTTGGCATAACCAAGATACGATAGTAGATCATAAAATCTCAATCTTAAAATATCATCCATATTTCATAATTATGAAGAAATAAGAAAGATTTCAATAATTTATTTCAGAAACCCAACCAGTGCTTTTAGGGGAAAATATTTAAGCTAATTTTTCAGTAAAAGGAATAGCCAAGTTACAGCAGCAAAAGGAAGCAGGTAATGCTTTTATCTAATTTCAGGAGTGGTAGTTAGATTCTGACAAAATATAAATTAGAGCTGTCATGATCATAAAAGAAAGAGCATTAACTTACTGTTGGAGAATACATACTTAAAAAATAAGGTATTATCTTAAGAAACATAAATTGGATTTCTTAAGCACATACTATTCAACTAATTAAAAAATCAGATGAAAATATTCTACTTTTTTAAAGAAGCAGTCCTATTAAAAAGTTTAACCTGTGAAGTAATAGTACTGTTTGTTTTGTACATGTGAAAATTACAATTTGGCAGAATAATATCATTCTTGTATTTTCATGTAAAATTAGTAATTCTGTTTTAAATCATCCAAGTGGTATATTCTTGGAGAAATCTTTCTTCCAAGTTAAAAACATTTTTTTTCCCTTCAAATTGGGCATTCATCTCTGAAGTGCTTCAATTTATGGCTGGCTTCAAACAATCCAAGTATTTATTCTTAAAAAATTTTGTAAAAGAAAATCCTTGTATTTCTTTTATATTATACATAAACAACAGAAATACCTATACAAGCCAAGTAGTTTTATCAAGGTCACTTCATTTTTTTTAAGAATAGACAAAACCATGTGATCTTTTGTACCTCTTTATTTAGTGCCTGACTATCTATTTCTATCATGCTTCCTACTTTCATGATGATGGAACTTCAGCAATTTTCTCTTCCTCGGAGAACATCCTCCTCCTGGGCACTTTTGTGATGGTGGTATAAACCTTGTTGACTCACTGGCAAACCAAAATAGTTCATCTTACATATGTGGTGTTATCCTAAAACTGTGGCTGAAAGAAAAGCAGGAGTCAGGTGTGGGGATGGAAGGAAATTGGAACATCATGCCAGCATCTGCTCTTGGAATAATGAACATCCTCTTTTCTTTTAAAAAGAAAATATTTTTGTTTCAGAGTTACACTGCAATTTTAAAACATTGTTAAGTGAAATGTTCTGCTTTAAGGGAAATTTAAAAACATCAAGAAAGAAAGAAATAGGAAAAAAAAAAAAAAAAACCAAACCACCCCTTAACAATGCTATAGCTCAGAGACACACTGCCACTGTGCTTGGAGAGGCTACTATAAATTCTAACTTAAGTCTAAGGCCAAGTGGCTAGGAGTCTCCATCAGACTTGTCGTGCTAATGCCATTGTTGTTGTTGTTATGTGACGTCAAGTCATTTATGACTCATAGCGACCCTATGTACAACAGCCCTAAACCCTGCTCTGTCCTGTGCCAGTCACACTGCCTCTGACACACCCATCCCAATTACCCCAGTCACTGAATCAATCCATCTCATAGAGGGTCTTCCCCTCCTGCGCTGTCCCTCCACCCTCCCAAGCATGATGTCCCTCTCCAAGGATCTGTCCCTCCTTGCAACATGCCCAAAGTATGTCAGACGAAGCCCCAGAATCCTTGCCTCCAAGGAGTAGCTTGGTTTAACCCTCTCTAGGTTGAATCTGTTTGTTTTCTTGGCAGTCCATGGTACATTCAATACTCTTCTCCAGCACCACAGCCTAAAGACATCAATTCTCCTTCTGTCCTCCCTAGTCATTGTCCAACTCTCTGATGCATAACAATAGTCCTACCAGTTAACAAGAAGTGGTGATCTGTGATCAAGAGACAGAACCATTGATTCAATGCCAACTCATGGTGACCCCATGGATAATAGACTAAAACTGATCCTTAAGGTGCTCTTGGCCATATTTATAAATGTAGAAAGTAGCCAATAGAAGAACTGAAACTGGATATCCTGAAAAAGGATTGGTTGCCTCTGAGGAGGCAACTTTATTATGATATTAAACTGAAATTTTAATTCCTGATGATTTTTATATTAAAACTTTGAGATTTGGGGGAGGGGGGAGACCTAGAAAGTTAAGTCAAATGACTTCACCTGATAAAAACTTACGCATTTCTAAGCAGATGGCTGGCTATTGATAGTAAAGAAGGGGCATCATAGGTCTGGAACTAGCAAAGAGAGCTTTCTGTTCTCACTAACAAAGGTAGTACTTAGTAAAGAGGGCATTTTGAGATAGAACATAAAGTTGAAAAATAGAGTTTAGGATCTGAGGCTAGAATATGAGCCTGAGAGTATTGCAGTGTTTTGGTTTTTTGGGGTTTTTTTCCCCTTCTCCTTAGAAGTATCACTGACTTGCTTTATGATTTTTTAACAAGACCCTTAACCTTTATATCACATTAAAAAGCATTTTTTTATTGCCTGTAAAATGAGAAAGACTCCTGCTTCCTCTGATTTATATTTTGTATTTTACCCAAAAGCCTTATTTGTAAACATGTAGTATATATTTTTTATTTTTAAATATGTTCTTCTTATTGTCTGATGTAATAAAATTTTATTGCCTGTATAAGGACTTGTAAAAATATCAGAAAAATTTACTATACTCAACACAGCAAAGTTCTAGTCGTCTGAGTTGTGAATCGGAGGTAAAACCCCTGGTCCACTATTTAACAGCAAGAATTACAGAAAATTTAATCACAAAGAATGAAAGAGGCCCCAGATTTGGAAGTGTCTGTTTACAAGTACTTTGCAATGGCATGAACGATAACTGCTCATTAATTTAAGGGAGCTCCATATTGAACATGGAGAAAAACAAATGAACTCACAAATACGTATGTCTGCGCTCATTGAGATTCCTTAAAGTCTATTCCTGCAGAGAACTCAGAAATTGAATTTAGAGATGCTCTTTTCAAGATGCAATGAGCCACCTGCCTGCAGCTATGAAATCCAAAGAAAGAGAGGAAATACGCTGAACACAAAAGCCAATTTCTAGCATCACGTACACCGGGAATTCTGGAGTGAAATAAACTTTCCCATCATGTAATTAAGTGAAATTTCACAAAGCACATTGTATTTTCTTTCACTCAGATAAATTTTGTTTTATAACACTAGTTATAATACCCACAGTTTAATTACACATTTCACACATCCTCCCTATAATTCTCATTTCCATCAGTCTTTCTATTTTTACCCCGTTTTATCTTTGGGCAATGTTGCTCTTTTGACCTTTATGTATTTGGTTATTCTAAGATCTGAGTGCATCCCCCATGTTACTGGTCACTTGGTAAGCATGTCTGCTGTTTGGCAGAAAGTGAAGCAATGGGAGTGAGAAAAAGCCACTGTCTCAGGAGTCCCACCAGGTTCTTTTGGACAGTAATCTAGTCTAATTAAGTCTAGTAATTAAGGTTAAGTCTAGTAATCTTTTTGTTTATGTGGGTTTTCCCCTAAATTTTCCCCCACAACTTTCAGGATTTTCTATTGTGATAATCCTGTAAAGTGGTCAACAGTGGTGGCTGGGCACCATCTTAGTTCTTCTGGTCTCAGAGGTATGAAAGTTGAGGTGTGTGTGAGCCATCAGTCTGTTGGAAAAGATGTTTCTATGTATCCTTGCTTCCTTCTTTGTTCTAGACAGGGAGAGATCAATGCTTATATCTTAGATGGCTACTCTCAAACTTTTAGGACCCTAAGTCATCACTCGTTAGACTAGGTTTTAAGATCTTATATTTTTCGGATACATTGTGTCAATTGGCCTTTATATTCCCCCAAGACTATAGTCCTAAGACTCTAGAACCAGCAACTAACTCTTTCATGGTTGTTTATGATTAAGAGGCTGACAAAGCATTGCTCTCTGTGGACACTGTTATAGGCATAATTGTATTTACAGCATATACTAATATAAATGTGGCAATAGCATCTGCAAGAATGTCATCTGGCAATTTAGAGTAAGATATGGTCAGCATAATACCATCAAGTAAGGGATTAAACAGGTAAACAAGAAAGTAAGTCAACAACAGATATATAGGAAGACAAGCAGAATAAAAAGATGGGGACACATGGAAAGGTCTATAGCACTTTACAGAGGTCCTTTGCACTAGATTTGTGCAGTACAGCACATCACTGCATTTCTTGACTGCTGTTTCCATGGGAGTTATTTGTACATCCAAGTGAAATGAGATCCTTAAAAAAATCAAATCCTTTTTCTGTTTATCAAGATGCTGTTTATTGATCCAAATGTGAGGGTGCTTGTTTTCTTTATGTTGATATGTAATCTATACTCAAGGCTACAGATAACTTTGGAGCTTCATCTGTAACCGTTTCACAGTTTCCTCAGGAATATTTTGTCCTCTGCTTATGACAAGTTGTTAGGGAGTCTTCCTCCAACCCTGATGTTTAGACCATGTTCTTCATGCAGTTCAGTTACTTGGATTATGTGCTCAGCATACCGATCCAGGAGGTATGGCGAAAGCGGACACATCTTCCCTGATTTTAAACCATGCAATGTTCCCTTGTTCTTGAAGAACTTGGTCTGTATACAGGTTATGCAGTAGCACGATTACATGCTCTGGACTTTACATTCTTTGTGACAGTATCTAGAATTTGTTATGATCCTCATGCGCATTTGCATAGTCAATAAGACACAGGTAAACATCTTTCTTATATTCTCTGCTTTCACTAAGAACCATCCTATTTAAGCAATGAGATCCAAACTTATTTTTTTGTAGCTGAAGAAAGAGAACCTTGCTAAATGCACTGGCGTGTTAATGGCAAAATAAATTTTATTTTATTTTATTACTTTTATTGAGCATTTACAGAGATTTGGGATTTCCATTCATTCATTGCTGCACTTTTCTCCCTGACCACCCCTCCACCCCAGTTCACTCCTCTCTTTGCAAAGCAAAAGAAAAATTCCTTCACTGGTATACAGTTCCCCTGCCCCCTGCCCTTTCCACCCCCCTCCAGTGCACTCCACTATGCAACCTTCATTCAGGACTCTTGTGATAACCATGACACCCTATCATATTTGGCATGCTTTTCTTTGTTTTTCGTTTTGTTTTGTTTTGTTTTTTTGAGGGACATTGTATTTTAGAGTCAATGATTAAATCAAGAAAAGACTATAGGAATGGAAGGGATACAAGCTAAGGAGGCCAGCTTCCAAATTAAAATAATAATAATATAGAATATTCAAATGTATATTCTGTCCATGCGAGGTGCCTTTCGATTTTAAGCTCAGTGCTCTTTCAATTGAATTTATTCCTCAGAGAGAAACAGGATAATCAAAGCAATATTCACTCATTTCTCTGAAATATGTAGCCCTATTCTGCCCCATTAGAATTCAAAGCTGTGTGTGTGGGGGGGGAATAGAGTGCATATAATTTTCTTGAAACAAAAGAGATAAAGTACGCACTTTCTTCATTTGCTTCTCACTGTACAAGCTTTCCTGCCTTCATTGGGTTCAGGACCTTTGGTTGAGATAGTGTCTTCATCTCTGCGACACTTACTGAATTCACATTGGTACAGGAGACCAGCAGCAGGACAAACAAGCCATTAGTGATGCCATTTTCAGGTAAATGACCTTGCTAATGAAGGGAAGCATGCTGGAATGCCAAGGACTTAAATAGAATCCTGCAAAAGTCCACTCTAAATTTAACTTTCTATATTAAGTCCTCTTCAAATTTTTCCATAACCTATTAAAACAGTTTAATGAATATCATATTGAGATGGAAAGAGCCCATTATAGTGAAGATCCGCTGTATGGGGAATTTGCCTACGAGCTAAAAAGGTATTCATCTCTTGCTCCTCAGCAATTGCTAGGGATTTCTTATCATTTCCACACCCCCTCCCACCCCCCGGTTTTAAGATGACCTTGTTATTTTCTTTCCTCACTTATAGTGCTGCGTGGGAAAGATGGCCTGAAACAATTGTTATTACAAAAAATGTCAGTTGTATGAATGTGCTTATTGTTCAGAAAGAGATAAACTGCCCCCTCTTATTTTTCAGCTTGTCCTGAGCGGGATGATACTTAGTTTGGGGATTACTTTTTTCTACCCTTGATACCAAGAGTCAGGAAATCAGAAGACTTATTGTGCTGGGCAAGTCTGCTAATAGGGGCGTGTCCAAAATAACTGAAGAGCAATGATATCAGTTTGAAGACTAAGGTGTGGCTGCTTCAAGCCATGGTCTTCTCAATCACCTGCTACCCATCATAAAGCTGGCCAATGAATAGAATCAATGCCTTTGTATTGTGGTGCTGGAGAAGAGTATGGAACATCCTATGGACTGCCGTAAGAACAGCTATGGCCTGGAAATGGTGTGGCCAGTGTGTTCCTTGGAGGCAGAGGGGAGGACACTTCTTCATCTTTCTTTCTTTGGACATGTAGCTAGGTGAGGTTATTCCTTGGAAATGGATCTCATGATTGGAAAGAAGGAGGGTTAGTGAAGGAGGGTAAGAGGCCCGTCCAAATGGATTGACAGTGGGACTTCAGGAATGGGCTCTAGTGTGTCGGAGATGAGAAGGATTGCACAAGATAGAGCATGTTTAGAGGTGGCTGTCTATAGGAGCCCCAGGAGTTGCCCTCAATCCAACGGCACCTAACAGTAAGATAAAAAGACCAGTGTCTAAGATTGCAAAGAGCTAACGCTGTACCAGGCCCTGTTCTAAATGCACTTCATGTACAAATGCTAATCTGCAAATTTTTACAAACTTGTGAGGTCAGTGCTAATAAAACCAGCCTTTCATGTCAGGAAGCTCAATAACTTAACTCATTGCTGTCCAGTAAGAGTTAACTAATAGCGGACTCTTCAGTTGAAATGTTGAGGCTGTAAATCTTTTCCCCACAGAGCTGCTGGCACATGTGAGCCACCAGAGGGCGTGGCCTGTGGGTTATCAGGAGAACTCCCCATAAACTATGTCACTGAGAAAACAAAGACGTAATACTTTGCCCAAGAGTACACGACGAGTAAGTGGTGGTTGTTAGTGTGTTCTCAAGTTGAAACTGACTCATAGCTAACCCTCAACAGGTTTTCAGAAACAGTAAACAGTGTTGGAGAAAATTGTCCCTCCTTCTCTATGGTGGGTTTAAACCGCATTCCTTCGGGATTGCACACAGCTTTTTACCAATAGGCCGCAGAATTAAAATTGAGGCTCTGTGACTGTTTCCTGACTTAAAAACTCAACCGTTTATTCTGATGAACAAAACATAGATTCCTTTGTCCAAATTGCTATTAGGTGTCAGGCTGTTAGTAGATAGAAAGCACTCGGTTCAGAATGTAGCACCTTAGTGGAAGAATGTGTGCTTCAAGTCCTGTAACAGTGGAGTTTAAATGGTCTCAGGATACATGTACACAAAGGCTCCATTTAAAGCTGAAAACTTTAGGAACTGTTACAAAGATTACAAGTAAAAGAACTGAATAGAACACAGAATTAAAATTGTGCTAAGGTCTCCTCTGTGTTTTTAATAATTTTCCTCCTAACAAGAAAGTTTTTTGAATACAGTGCCTTGTTATAATTAGGTAAGAAATCCAACTTACAAAAATGTTACTTAGTGGTTTTTCAAGTTAGTATAATTAAGAAGTAGGTATTTTTGGTTCTTCATAGCCTGTTGTAAAGGATTTATCTCTGGCTATTGAGATCCCCTTTGAAGACTGATTTATTCTCTCAACTGCTGTCCTTTGAGACCATTCTGTAAACTCACTAGAGCTTTCTCCATTACACAGATGAAGTTGCTTTAATTCTTCTGCATTCCTTCTGTGGAGATTTATGTACAGGGTTACCATTTATATCATTGATAAGAGGGATCTACAAAGATTAAGCCATTGGCTTTGCAAAATTTTATCATTTCATCTCCAGCATTGTTTCTATCAAATTTTCCAATTACCAGTCCTTCATTGTCAACTTTCTCATTCCAATCACCAATAAATAATGATTCATCTTTGTGGCATGTTCCTTCAGTTTCAGACAGAAGTAAGTAAAAACCTCAATGTTGGCATTAGTGGTTGGTAGGTAAATTCACATTAACGAGTCTACTACCTTGTGGACAGATGGATATTATTATGTTGCTTGCTTGCTGTACTTCAGGGTAGATCTTGAAATGTTCTTTATTTCTTTACTATGACTGTGGGGGCATTCCTCTTCAATATTTGCTTTTGATTTCACTACAAAAAAAACAATGAAATACTGCCAGCACAAGAAAACTTATTAACAAATTTCAAGCTACTATAATGCATCTTTCATGGTCAGGCAGCTTTGTGAAACAAATTGGAGTTGACTCTTGTCAGTGAGGACATAGTTTCATAATTCTGTTTTTTGCCATTGTTCTTTATTAATCTCCTTAGTTCTAAAACTTGACAGGAGTTACCTGAATAATTGTATTAATTATTATTACAAGAAATATTGCTTACAATTTAAAGCAGTTGTTCAGAGCCACAGTTTTCTTTCCAGTTGGAATGATCACTAGGAATGAGTTAGAGGAACCAGAAGTTCTCCAGAATTTCCTTGTGCCCTCCAATGTGCAAGAGCTTAATTAGTTTTCACATTATAAGTTGTTCTCTGCTGGTAAATAGTTCTCTCTAGCTAGGACTATTTAAAACCACGTGCCTTCTTGACCTAATCAGTGTACCATACAGTTGTACTTTTTCCTTTGAGGCTCAAATCCACACCTTGCAAAGTGCTAATTTTATCTGTGCCACCTAAACCCTACTTGCTGAAACTGAGGAGGACCTGAAGCACTTGCTGCAGAATGTCAAGGACTACAGTCTTCAATATGGATTGAAGCTCAATATCGAGAAGACAAAGATTCTCACCACTGGGCTGATTGGCAGCACCATGATAGATGATGAAGATTGAGATTGAGATTGTTGACAGCTTCAGCTTGCTTGGCTCTCCAGTCAGCACTCTTGGTACCAGCAGTCAGGAAATTAAAAGATGAATTGCATTGGGAAAGTCTATTGTCAGAGAGCTCTCCAAAGTACTGAAGAGCAACAATGCCCGTGTGGAGACTAAGGTGCACCTGATCCAGGCCATGATCTTTGCAATTACTTGCTATGCAACAGAGAGCTGGACAATGACTAGGGATGATAGAGAGTTGATGCCTTTGTGCTGTGGTGCTGGAGAAGAGTACTGAATATACCATGGACTGCTAGGAGAACAAACAAGTTCATCCTGGAGAAGTTGAAGCTAAGCTGCTCCTTGGAGGCAAGGATTCTGAAGTTTTGTCTGACATACTTTGGACATGTTTCAAGGAAGGAACAGTCCTTCGAGAAGGACATCATGCTTGGGAGGGTGGAGGGACAGCACAGGAGAGGAAGATTTTCAATGAGACGGATTGATTCAGTCACTGAGGTAATGGGCATAGGTGTGTCAGAGACAGTAATTTGGCAAGGGACAGAGCAGGGCTATGAATCACAGCTGACTTGACGGCATATAACAACAGCAACACCTAAACTGGGGGTTTTGAATTGAAATGCAGTTGTACATTTGAACTGGGGGTGAGAGATTCAAAACTAAGCTTTGGGTCTTATCTGAGGGAAGAAGATCAGCAAGGACAATGAATCCTTTCACGTAAATTCATTTGAACAAGTTCAAGATGTCTGTGCAGTGTATTATTATTAAAGCAGCTTTGTTTCTGCAGGCACCTGAGTTAGGAGAAAACTGGGGAGAACTGAGATCCTCATAAAGTGTGACTACATCTGAGTTATTGGCAATGTGCAGAAACACATTGGAAGAAAGGCCTGGGAGATGCATTTCTCAAAATAGCGGCCATCAAAACCCCAATGGAATGCTAATTGAAAGAATATTATCATTAGCAAATTGAATGCGTGCCCAAAGCTTTAGGACCTGTTCTTTAGCTTTGTTTGTTTTACCAATATGAGAAAGGATTCAGACAAGATCTAAAGAGCCCCAAGCCTCAAATTATTCAACCTGTACTATGGTCAAGACTTTCTCCATAACAGATCTATTTATTCTTTTGGAAGTTCATGGGCTGTTCAGTATTCTTCTCCAACATCAGAGCTCAAACTCCTCAATTCGTCTATCATCCTTATTCTCTGTCCAGAGCTCAGATGCACAGTAAATGGTTGAAAAGACTGTGGCCTGAATCAGGTACACTTTAGTCTTCAAACTGACATCATTGCCCCTCAGCAATTTGGAGAGGTCCCTGACTGCAGACTTTCCCAATGCAATACATCCCCTGATTTCCTGACTGCTGTACCAAGGGTGTTTATTGTGGATTCAAATAACTCTCCAAATAGTTATGTCTAAGAGAAAGTACAGTCAGAGTGCTCCGTGGAGGCAAAGTTGACAAAGGTTAATCTGCCATACTTTGGGTATGTTGCTTCTTGTAGAGTTTGTGTGCTGCGGAATCAGAACTGGCCACAGCTGACCCTGCAGTGAGTTTTACAGGCATTAAATTGCATGGGAAGCCATTGTTCATCTTTCTCCTGTGGAGCAGTTGGCAGATTCCAACCATGTGCCTTTGGGTTTTCAGCTTAGCTTCTTACCACTAGGCCTCCAGAGCTCCCCAGAAAATTGTTATTCTATGGAGAGGGGTACTAGACTTGGAAAGGTGGCAGAAGGGTGGACAAAAGAGAAGACCTTCAACAAGATAGATTGACTTAGTGATTGCTTGCAAATGGGTCAAATATGTCAGAAATTATTGGGATGGCGTGGGATAGGACAGGGCTCAGATCTGCTGTTCAGAAGGTCTCTCTGAGTCATACTCAACTCAGTGGTCTTGACAACTTAGTACTCATGGTCAAGCCCAGCTTTGTCCCATGTTTGAGCTAAAAGCACAGAAGAGAAGCAATTTCTCTTGATCAAGCTTTACTTGCCACCTTTCATGTCTCTCTGCAGAAGACTTTTTGAAGTATTTGAAGCTGTATCGGGTGTACGCACAACAGTCCAATGTATTAGAGACAATTTTCCAACTGCCCGTAGTTGTAACTTGTGGTGTCAGGCAGTTTCTATTGGCTTCTTCTCATTTTCTGTCTTAATGTCCTACTTCTATTCAGGAGTTTGCTGGGACCACCGCCAAATAACCTTTTATATTTGCATATTCACCTGGAGGAACCCAGATTAAGAGTCGTGAGGGGTTGCTGTCAGGATTAAATGGAATTCTTCATAACTACCTACACAGTGCTGGGTGCTTCAGGGTCCCAGCACCCTAAATCTTGAATATAATGATGCTGGCTTCTGGCCTTACAGGGCTGGCTGGCAGCTCTGAAGATAAAAACTGTACCAACTGCAAGCCTATTAACCATCTCTCATTCTCTTCCTGAATCCCTTTTGGCACAGAAGGTTAAATATCTGTCTGCCACCCCAATGTCTGCGGTTCGAATACATCAGGTACTATGCTGAAGAAAATGAGGCTCTCTGCTTTCATAGAGGTTATCACCTTACAGGAGTTTTGGGGGCATGGTCCGTAGCATGCGGTGCTACCAATCAAAAGATCTCAGCTTTAAAAACTCCATAGCATAGTTCTACTCTGTCCTATGGCTTCACTAGGAGCTGTACCCCATTTCAGGGCAGTAGGGTTTGGTTCTACATTCTAAATAATAGCTCTTGAAAGTTCTCCACTCTGATTGGGATAATAGAAAATGAACTCATGGCACAAAGCTCTTTCTGAGATCTCGTTGTGAGTGGGGCTGTGAAGCAGTTTCAAGTGAGCACACAATCATTCCCTTTTGAACATATGTGTGAGGTTGCTTAATTCCTGTTTATCTTGCTTCAGTTCAATGTGCTTGGACTGAGGGGTTCTGGGTACATTTCAGTCTCCATCAGAAATCCTCCAATATAGAAATGAAAGGATGACTCTCTATAATAATTTGTCTATCTGATCCAATACTTGGTATCTAAGGAGGTGATTTTGTGTAAGCTTCTCTAAGTAGAGAGTGAAAAGACCTAGTTTTTAGCCCTTAGTCTGTTACTAATTGTGTTTACCATGAATAACCACTGAATTTGCTTTGAGTCTCAGATTATTCGTGTGAAAATTCAAGGATTTATTTAGGCTGTCTCTAAGTCTTCTCAAAATGCTGAGATATTATACTTCCTTTCTTCTTTCATTTTTACATTTTTTAAATCAATTTATGGATTTTCATGATACATAGACTTACACATGTATAGAAGCAAATAAAAATAGATGGATGTCTAAGAACTTTCAACTGATAACTTGTGGCTTTGAGGTTTATTTTTTTGGAGAATTTACAGAGCAGGAATGGTAAAGGGTTCCATGGAAGCAATGTATTCTAGAGCAGGCCACTCACCACCTGGACATCTGATGGCTCAGTGGTCAAGATTGTAGTAAGGTTATGCTGCCAATCCAAAGGTGTGCAGTTCAAATCCTCTTGCTGCTCTGCTGGAAAAAGATGGACAATTTCCTCCTGTTCAACTTACTGACTCTTAAAATATGTTGGAGGATCAATTATGAGAGAAGATTATAACTTGGTGGAGCGTAACAACAGCAGCAGCAGTAGCCTCAGCAAGGCAGCACTGGGACTTGTCCCGAGTCATCTGCCTAAGTAATTTGCAAAGAGCTCTGAGAGCGGCAGATGAAAGGGTCTGTGTGCCACAGAACAAAATATGATACGTTCTGTAGGTGTTTTGACCCAAAATCAATACACTGCTCTTTCTTGTGCTTGTGCATGAAACTGCAAAAGTGAACCTGAATTGAAGTAAAAAAGAAACAGATTCATCTGTTTCTGTTGACCTAGATAATGAAAGAATAAAATTGATCCAAGATCATATAGGATGAGAAGTAAATAGGTTCTTAAAGATTTTTTCTGATTTTAGCATGTCAAATTTCCACACATACCATTTCTTATTCTCACAGTTGGTGCAAAATTAATAGGGTCGTGACTTGAAATCTTAGAGCTGCCTTTGCCAGCCTCAGGGTCTTCAGAAACATACACAAATATAAAAAGGAGGAAGGAAGTGCCTTACCTACAGGAAAGTAGATCATCTCCAGCAACATCAACGGCCTGTTTCACCCACAGCATCATGGTGTTTGACCTCCGTGTCGTGTCAGTGCATCCTAATCATTTTTTAACCCTTTCCATCTAGTCTCAAATCTTATTGTTTCCTGGTTTCTGTCTCTTTTGGACCCTTTTTGTTTCACACTGATTTATTATTTTCTTTCTATGACCATTGATAGGTTGTGTCATGCCATCAAATTAATGGTGAACCAATTCTTTGATTTAAGTTTCTAACAGAAAATAAATGAAGTATCATCATTTCTTTATTATTATAGGTCCTTAAATATATATGTTTAAATTATAAGAATCCATTAGCTGGTATTGACCACTTACCCAGCTTTCGGCTTGTCCTCCTCCTGAAATGTTGTCTGAATTAGAAGGAATATTATACCCACTATAATGATTTTATTTCTCTTATACTTGTTAAAGTTTTAAAAATTTTTTTAATTTTAGTTTGTATACACAGTTCATAAACAATGTGTTTCACACTATCTTTCATTCACGTTGTGTGTCATTCAATCATTCCCATTCATTATGTTTTATAAAATTAATCACCATTGAACTTTGCCCACCATTACCCTGTCTTTCTAGATACCCGCCAGATCTTTCCCCTTTCCCTTCCATCCCATCACTCACCAAATTATGTGACCCTGTGATTGTTTAAGTCTTTTAACACATACATAGAATTCCCTGTGGACTCTCGAAATGTTTTTGTTTTTTTTTACCATGGCAATTTTTTTTTAAAAAACTCAATAACTTTGAGAAAAGAATAAGCTCGCTCGCTCACACGATCTCTCTTGCATGCGCTCGCGCTCTCTTCTCTCTCTCAAACACACACACACACACACACACACAAACACCATTAAGAGGATCAGGATATCACAGGTTAGGGCAGGGTACAAATGCATTGTTCACAGGGTTGCTATGAGTTGTCTATGACTTGACAGTACTTAACAACAACAAGGTTCTGTTTGATTAACCAGGTTTTAACTCAATCCATGTTGTTGTTGTTAAGAACCTTGCAGTTGGAAATGGCCCATAGCTGACCTTCCAGCGGGCTTTCAGAGGCAGTAATTTGCATGGAAGTAGATTGCCTATCCTTCTTGCATGAAATAGCTGGTATATTAGATATGCAGGACTTTGGGATTGCAGCTCAGCTTCTTACCACTAGGTCACCTGAGCTCCTGACTATGAAGAGACAGTCTACAGTAATTTCAGAAAAAAAAGGAATAATCTAAGATGAAAACAAAAACCAGTCCAAATCCACTGCTGCTGAGTTAATTGCAACTCACAGTGACCTTCCTTTGGGTTTTTGAGGCTATCTAACCATCTTTTGCCCTTGGGGAAGCTACAGGATTTGAACTACTGACCTTTTGGTGAGCATCAAAACACCTCCAGAACTTCTCAGATGAAAGTTAAAGTTTTCCTCTAAGGAAACAACAATCTCAAATTTAATGCCACCCTATAGCACTGAGTATTTCCCTCAGTCAATAAATGAATTAGTTTAATTCCTTTTAAATCAACCTTCCTCTGCTCCAATACTGGCCCTTTAAAGTATTATAACTCAGCTCTTGTTGCATGTTTCTGGTACAAAGTTGTTCAGAACTATTTTATCCTTTATATACCCAGAGTGTACCATATTAAGGGTGTCACAAACTATGTCCCCAGTTTGCAACAAGTCAATGTATTCTTTTTTTTTTAATTTTTTTAAATTATTTTTGCGTGTCTGTGTACCATCAAATCAGATCTGACTGGTACAGGAGGAGATTGTTCCTCCTTCTCCAGCAGAGCATCTGGTGGATTCGAACCATGAACCTCTGGGATTGCAGTGCAGCTTCTTGCCACTAGGCCACCAGAGCTCCCCTAAACAAATCAATGTACTCTAAAAATACCACATAACAATTCTAGATGAGCATTTACAGAAATTTTTTTTTCAAGTGATGCAAAAAGTAAACCTTTTAACTTCACTAAATAAACCTAAGAGAACTCTGGTGGCTTGGTGGTAAGGAATTTCACTGCAAATTCAAAGGGATGTAGTTCATATCTACCAGCTGCTCTCCAAGAGAAAGATGCAAATTCTTCTGTTGTGTGATATATGTAAGAATCAAACCTCAGCTTATGCTAAAGTGCAGCTACCTCTGCCCCTCCTCCTTCAGACCTGGTGCATTGCTCCCCCTCCCTCCCCCTCCTTCTGCCTGTGTGGCTACCTTATCTCATACAGAGGCAAAATGTTACTCTTTGTGAAGGCACAGAAAAAACTTCCCCGCATTCCTGTACCTAAAGGTAACTACTCACCAATCAGACCCCAACAAGTCTCCAGGCTACCCCCCTGCGCAATGGTCAACAAATCGAATGCAAGCCATTACACCAGCTGCTCTAAATAGCCAACCATAGCTCAATTAGTTAGACAAAGAATTAAAAAAGGTATAAAAGGAAAAGCTGGCTTTGTCTCAGGGCTCTTACATAGACTGCTGTTTCAGTCTATGAGGGCCCCAGTTCGAACTTGGAATAAACTTTGTTAATTTGGCTAATAGGCTCGGTGATCTTTTTGTGGACTTGCTCCGAGACAATACACTGCCTTTGAAAACTCACTTTTGAGTCAGCTATGAGTTCATTCCAAATCTATGGTACGTAACAACAATCACAAATAGGAAAATCTGTCTGCACACACTAGGTTAGTTTTCATCACTCTTATAAACTAGACTATGACTCTTACTCTTTGCCCCAGCTTTGCAATCTTTATCTCCTTACGTGACTCATCATTTAACTTCCAATCCTCAACTTATTTAAAATAATTTTACTTCAATTAAATATTTCACATACAGGGAGCTCTGGTGGCCTACTGGCAAGAACCTGCGCTGCAATCATGAAGGCCAGTGGTTCGAGGCCACCAAATGCTCCGTGGGAGAAGGATGGGCAATCTCCTCCCATGCGATTAACTGCCCCTGAAAACCCACTGGAGGGTCAGCTATGGGTCGATTCCAACTCGGCAGTACACAACAATATGTAATATTTTGGATTTCATTGTTGAATAGAGGCAATACAATAACGATGCAAAGCCTAGGTATAAAGATTAGGTGTTCTTCTATGACTCAGACATGGAAACCTCTGGCTCATGACTTTGACTCTTGCTTCACCTTGTCTACCTAATCTTTTCAGTTACTTATGTCTTCTCGCATAGATAAATTTAGTGATAACATGGGAGTGAGATTAGAAGAGTAATGAAAGAAATAGATAACGAGGAAAATATACAATTAAATGAAGACCATGTAGTCCATGTTCCCTTAACCCACTAGGCTTCTTTCACCAAAATTTGACATTTTGGCTTATAACTGCAATATAAATAGAAGGAGAATGATTATTCTATTTTAACATGTTAAGCTAGAATAAAGGATAGCTGATTTGTGGTTTACAGCTTTTTATTTCCAAAATTATAGCAGTAGACCAGACTTTAGAAGGCAGTCTTATGCCCTAAAGAACTTAATATAAGATACTGGGTCATAACTCAGTTAAGAAATTATGTCTGATCTTTCAAACTCACAACTATCATTAAAGAAATGTAGAAATTTCAACAGAAAAAGTATGTTTTTAGAAAAAGAAATACATAACCTACTAACAATATTTATAATGTAAGAGCAGAATTACCTGGTCTTTATATGGGGAATTTCAGGTATATGGTAGCTTTTCCAAATTAAAAAAATATACTAATGAAGTCAAGCTGAAATTAACTTTTAAAATTATTAATTACAAATATTGATAATTTTATGCCATATTATAAAATTCTTAGTAAAAAGAGATAGTTCCATTCCTATAATAGGGAGCAAATAGTTTATTCTGCTGTATTATTTAAACAGGTATCATTGCTGGTTTTGAAAAAAATCATACAGATTGCAATGGTGTTCACTTCTAAAATAACTGAAAATTGCAGAGTTTGATTATCTAAAGAAATCAAGCACAATGATAAAATGAATATACTTGCACTTAATGGGAATATTGTGAAGGTTAATAAAATCAAACAACCTTGCAGGGATGTAGGTGATGGTTAATATACCACACTGAATTTTTGGATTAATATTAAAAGAAAGAGACCTGATTCATTTCTGTTTATTCCACGATTCAAAGGAAGTGAAACTCCTGGGAATTATTAGAGAGACAAATTAAAACAGCAGATGGACTTGCAGTTGCCTGCATAAGAATGTCTTTTCATAAAGACTCCTGACAATTTCAGAAATTCTAAGGTATTGTATTTAATTTTGAATAAAAAACATTACTTTCTTCCCCTTTTCACTAGACTGTCAATCTCTGAGGGCCCCAAAGAGAATGATATGAAAACATCATGAAAGTATTTTCCCTGGCTTTTTAAAAGACATCCTGCAATTTCTGTCTTACAAAGTAGGAATCTTTACTTTGGCTATTATCTGAGAGCAATTATTTTTGTGGATGACAATTTTGACAGAGATTTAAAGGAGAAAACATCAATTTCCTATTACATTTTTATTCAAAATAATTAACAAACTTTATTCTTGTTTTATGTATCATTGAGTTAAACAATGACTGTGTTAACATAATGTTCAGATTGGTTTTGGTCTGAGGATATTGTACCCATAGATTGATGTTTGTTTTCTTCACCATTGTATGGAATGTTTGCGTAAATATCTATTTTAGATACTCATATAATTGACCCTTACCAAATTTTGTTTTGTTTTTGAAGGCATACACAGATGTTGAAAACATATAACTGGCAAACTCTAGTGGGGAAAGTGCATAATTTAAGGCATTTAATTGTATTAATCTTTCTAAAAGTCCATGTAAAGATGTATGCTTATAAAATAAATTATCAAAATGGACGTTACAGATTTTTGTTTCCAGTAAGTGCACAGTGTTTTTCTGCAGACCAAATTTCTTTAAGACACTAGAAAGGTTATACAGAATATTAATGGTAACATTGTGTTTGAAAGCACTGGAGTTATGTACCTTTGAGCCAGGACCCATAGCTGACCCTCCAGTGTGTTTTCAGAGGCTGTAAATTTCAATGGAGGAGATTACTCACCTGTCTAAAGAGAAGAAATATGGGATATCGGAGTACAGGACCATGAGTGTTTCTCTGAAAGAGCCAGAGGGAGTGAGAATAGCACAGACCCTTGTTGCCCCAGAGCAGAAAGCAGATAAAGAGCCCACAGCTCAGACCCATGGTGCCTGTAAAGCCCCACCAGCAGCAAGAGGTTAATTCTTTGCTCACTCTAAGGTTCACATTTGTGGTATCAACAATAGGGTTTATTAGGGAAGGAAGCTGGAGAGAGAAGGAGGCAAAGAATATCAATGCAAAGTCAAGTTTTAGTCTGATTTCCAAAGCACAATTCCTCAAGTAGTCCAGAATCTGATTTCAGTTCAGCAGTCAAATCCAAGTCATAAATCAACTTCTTCAAGCTTCCAGCAAGAACAGAAAAAGCCTTTAACTGTGGCCAGCACAAAAGAAAGAAGCCTCAGGTCATATCTTGCCATAGTCTCTCCACTGCAATGCCACTGTCTCTCCAACAACATCACCAGGGTCTGTTCACGAGTGTCTTGCTTTCACCAGGGTCTTGCACTTTTTCTTCACCTAGTCCCACAGCTGTTGATGATTTGCAAGACCATCCTAATTTGCATGACTATGTGTAGCTGGAGACCAGAGGCAGCTAACTGTAATGGCTGAAAAAAGAAGCTTTTTTTTTCCTTTTTGTGTGTGTGCGTGTACTGTCAAATCAGATCTGACTGGAACAGGAGATTTCCCCTCCTTCTCCAACAAAGCATCTGGTGGATTTGAACTATGTACCTCTGGGATTGCAGTTTAGCTTCTTGCCACTAGGCCACCAGAGATCACCAAAAGAAGCCAACTTTTAGGCCAACACTAACACTGATCCATTGCTGACCCTCCAGTAGGTTTTCAGAGGCAGTAAACTGCAATGGAGGAGATTTCTCACCTTTCTTCCACAGAGCAGCTGGTGGATTAGAACCACATGACTTCTTGTTGGCAGCACAATTACTTACCACTAAGCCACCAGAGGGAGCTGCAAATGGACTTGAGGGACTAAGAACTCAGAAAAAAAGAAAGCACTCAAAGAAATGACCAGACATACATTTACCATGTTCCTTTTTGAGGCATGTTCTCAAGTAGGTGAGATTCAGCATCGAGGTGGAGATGTTAAGCAGAGATTACTGGACTGAGTAAGAGTGTAGTTTGTGTACACGGCTTACAAAGACGCTTTTGCTGTTAGATGGTCAACTCATAGTGATTCTATCTAAACCTTACCTTATCTTGAACTATCTTAAATGATCTTCACCAAGTTCAAATCTAGTCTCACTTGCTATGTCAATCCATCTTATTGAGGGCCTTCCTCTCTTTCAACCTCCTACTTTTTTTTTTTTTGTTTGTTAGGCTGTTGTTTATCCAGTTGGTTCTGGCTAATAGAGATCCTACTTACAACAAAACAAAACCCACCCTGATTGTATATCATCCTCACAATCTGTTACATAAATCTATTTTTGAAGCCACTCTGTCAATCTATCTTTCTGAGAATCTTCTTTGCTAACTTTCTATTTTGCCAAAGTTATATCCTTCTCCAATGGTTAATTCCTCTTTATAACATGTCCAAAGTTTGTGAAGGGACGTCTTGCCATCCTCATTCCTAAGGAATGTTTCTGGTTGTATTTCTTCTAAGACAGATTTGTTCATACTTCTGTAAATCTATGGTATGTTCAATAATTAAAGAATAAGAGACTTGGGTAATCATTCAAGACTCTCAGTGAGAATCTATAGAAAACTATAACCTATTAGAATAGGTAAAAAAAAAAAGGCATAAATCTCAAAGAGACTTAAGTCCAACTTTGAAACACATCAATTCTTAAATAGGTTAAGAAAATCAATCCCTAACTTAAATGCTTACCAAAACAAAATTAAACCCCTGTAGACAGCTATAATACTATTCACTGTGTCAATCCATCTCATTGAGTCTTCCTCAATTTCTTTTTTCTATTTTCAAAGAATATTGTCTTCTCTAGGAACTGGCCCTTCCTAATAGCATGTTTATAAGGAGCTAGCACATATAATTTTGAAGAGTTTCATGAAATAGTTACCAAAAGTGATTTAGACAAAATGTATCAACTCTCTCATTTATTAAAACCAAAAATTTAACAATTACTTTAAACAATTACTCTTAAGATTAGGAAAGGGTACAATTATTGCTACTAAACTAACTCATGTAGGTTCATCTAAAAACAACCTACTTTGCTTTACAAATTTTCACAGGAAACATATAAAATATTACTTTCCAAAAATATACTAAGTCATCTGATTTCTAAAATAAGGGATTCATTTTTTGCAGTGGGTCTGTGGGCTGGTCTGGGGCCTGGGGCCTTGAAGTCTCCCTCCACCCTAGGAGTTGGCTGGCTAGCTAGCATCTCGATGGTGATCTCATCTTGACGGCAGTCACATAAGGGAAGTTTCTGGGGTCCTGTTTGTTGTGTGTCACTGTTCTTTTTCCCCTTCAAAAGGGGGTGGCCCTCGAGCCTTAGACTGGGGGTGAGCCTGCTCTAGGGTGTGGCTTTAAAATCCTGTAAGGCCCTTTTGGCTGTGGTCCTCAGGCCAAATTTACTAATTTAGGAATGAATGTTCTGTAAAGGACACAGCAATCATTTGTCTGTTTGCTGTACTGAACAACTTGGTGTTGTTCTGATGCTGAACACTGTTCCCTAGTCGTGTCAAATACCGTAATGGTTACCCATTATGTACAATGTTAGGATGAGCTTCCAGATTGAGTCATGTTGGGAAGCAGGAATGGCATCCATTTCCTAAACTAGGTGCCACTGGAAACACTACAAACTCTCCTACAATTGTACAGAAATGATGTTAATTATAGAACACAGTTCAGGTCTTTTGTGCAAAGCTTCTTCTGAGTCGTATTCGACTCGACAACACTTAACCACTACTAAATGAGAGTTGTTGTTAACAACAACAACAAAATGAGACTGGTTCTGTTATATTTGGAGGAACATTTTCCCACTTTACACATCACTCTTTGTCAATGTGCAGTATGAAGTAACCTGGGTTTGCTGTGATGGTGAATCTTGTGCCATGGGGATATCAAATAACATAATGGTTATCCATTGTGGACAGTGTTTGGTGGAGCTCCCAGTTGTAAAACAGGTTTGGAAGCAGGAGTGGCATCCACTTCCTAAACCACATGCCTCTGGAAACTATGAGCTTGGAGAAACAATGGTAGCTATGGAAAGGCATTTAGATCTTTTTTTCACAGAGTCACTATGAGTCATGCTCAACTCAATGGCAATCTCCACCACCACCATCAACAGTGATCTCTATAAGAAAAGAAAGAAGACTCAAGGCCATGCAGCCTTGATCAGAACAGAGGTCTAGAATCCTATCTACAGAGCCACAGTCTCCAGCTTAAATGAGCAAGGGCAAAAGCATATTCTAATGAATGTTCTGCAAACTGACCTCAGCTGCAGAGAGAAGAGACAGCTGCCACAAAGCCTTTGTCGTGAACATGAAGAGAATACTCTAGTGAGTGTCACTTTCTATTTTACCTACTGGTAAACTAGTGTCATACAGCAGGCGAGTTCAGTGTCACAAATGCTTTGAGAAGGGTTTTCAATTTGTATTTGACATTGTGCATGTGTAATGGCCCCAAGCATAACTGATTCTGAGTGACTGTAATTTGCTTCTGTCTTGGCCTGTGGAAGAACTCCTCTCAGAGGTTGTACGGGATGGGAACGCAGCACCTGAACCTTCACCTCCAAGCTGCCATGATTAGGGGGAATGTGACAGTGAGTAGGAAGCCTGGTGACATCTTTGATGAGTGTATTATTGGACATGAGTGTCATTCCTTGCTGACTTTCTGTGTAAAGTGAATCAGGTGAAGAACAATATATGTTCTTGATAATGCCTTATATATATGCCTTGCTGGAAAATACCAACACAACAACAACATACAGATAATATCAATTATCACTGCTTTGCTATGAGCAAGCTGAATATGTTATGCAATTAGTATCCTACCTTGCCAGGCAGTTATTGAACCTCATTCACTGCCATTTATTTCTGATTATGTGCCAGGCATTGTGATAAGAGAACATGCCCGTGTTACATTTCATGTCCACAAGAAAAGTATGAGAGACTTTCTCAAAAAGTTGCAAATAGAGATACCATTTGACCCAGCAATTTCTCTACTGGGAATATACGCTACAGAAACCATAACTGTCACCCAGGCAGATATATACACACCCATGTTTATTGTGGCTTTGTTCACAATAGCAAGGAGTTGGAAACAACCTAAATACCCATCAACAAACGGATGGGTAGAGAAGCTGTGGTATATTCACACAATGGAATACTATGCTGCATTGAAAAACAAGGAACTCATG
>NW_006399868.1:1229016-1298535 GCF_000299155.1 Elephantulus edwardii
CATTGAAAAACAAGGAACTCATGCAATATTATTCAAAATGGGTGACTCTGGAGGACATTATGCTGAGTAAAGTATCTCAGTCACAGAAGGACAAATACTGCATAGTGCCACTGTTGTAGAACAGGACTGACATCAGGGTTGGGGTGACACTGAGAAAAACTGGATAAATTACGGATACTGCACTGAAACAGATGAGAGAGAGAATAGTTTAAAAGCGATATATGATTGGGTATTATGGTCATGACAAGAATCTAGAATGTAGGCTGCACAGTGGAGTGTACTTGGGGTGGGAGGGGGTGGGGAAGACTGTATAACAATAAAAGAATTTTTCTTTTACTTTTCAAAGAGAAGAGTGAACTGGGGGGAGAGGTGGGCAGGGAGAAAAATGCAACAATGAATGGAAATCCAAAATTTCTGTAATGTTCATTAACAAGTTGCCACAAATGACAGCTAAAACAAAATGTGTTTCTAAGCACGGTCTCAATTTAAAAGTGTGCGACAATGTTTTAAAATTAATAAAATAAAATTTAAAAAAATGTATGAGAGAACATATAACTTTTACCTCCATTTTTTTCCTGTTTGAGACCTACCCTTTTTTTGGTCTATTTAAGCTTTTACAATATCTGCTTCATTTGTATTATTTTGTCCCTATTCATTCTTATATAAATTTTATTTCATTTTTGTTAATTATAGCATATCCAGTACAACATATATACATTCAACAGCTTCTACACATCAAGTTTGATGACATTAATTATATTTTTTAATTGTGTAGTCCATTTTACCCTCATTTCCTAAATTATTCTTACTTTTTTAACAAAATCTCTCTTCTTAAGGCTAGTTGCTGCTATCTCTTTATTCTGCATAGACAATTCTATTTTGTCTAAAAATAACAGACAAAATTCTTAGGTGGACTTTTTTCTTTTTCTTTTTTTTTCCCTTTTTCTAATTAAGTTAGACTATTGCTTGGCTTTAAGAAAACTTCAGGGGCTTCTTTTGGCTTAAGCATTATAGATTATCTCAAGGTAATTGTATCAGGGCTACATTTATCCTCCATGGCTCTAGAAAATGAATCTCCTTTTTAACAGATGGTGGAGAAGCTAGGATGTTGGAGGCTTGATTAATTTGCCCAGTTGCATTTGGTCCATACCATGTCTATCTATCTTTAATGCCTATCTATTATCAATCTATTCCACACTGCAACCTGATACAGAAAAGTAATTATTCAGGAGACTTACTGTGAACGTAAAGAATAATGAGGGATAGAAAAGACCTACAGCAGGAAAAACAGAGCCAGTACTGATAGGAAAAAAATACAACAAGATCAGAGAAAAGATGGGTCTGAGAAACACTGGACATTAATTACTGAGACACAACCTGCATTACTCATAGAGTTAGTCCTTCTAGATTTTTAAAATATAATACCCCAATAATACAAAAAAATGTGGCATTGGCACATCAATAATTCTCCAATTATCATATTCAGTTATCAATGGAGTAGAATAAGTTGTAAAAAAATTAATGCAGATAACAGCCTTTTAGAATATGATAAAGATGGCATTTAAAATCAGTAAGGAACAGATGGTATCAATAAATCATGAAGGGACAGTCAGAGAGCCATCTGGAAAAAATAAAGTTGGGTCTGTACTTTATCCATAGATCAGGATAAATTTCAAATGAAAAATCATGTACATGTTAATATAAGAATGCATTAACAGCATAGCTCTTTAAAGAACAAGTTGGCAGTTTATATTAACCCACATGGCCTAGCTTTACTATTCCTGTTACTCAAAAGAAAAGAAAACATATGCTAATGTAAAAATATTGAATTTATTCTGAAAAACAAAACAAAACAAAACCAACCACCAAAATATTCCTCAACTGTTTAATGGATAAATAGACCATAGTGTGATCATACACATGGAGAATTTATTGTTAGGTGATCTTATGATCATACGGCACAGAGACAGCCATGATATTAGCCCTGTGAACAATAATTCAGAACCTCGCTCTGTCCTGTCGCTTGCTCACGATTCCTTCATGCTCCAGCCCATTATTGCACTTTATCAATCCATCTCATTGATGAGCTTCTTTTCATTTATTGACCCTCTACTTTTTTCTTTTTTTAATGTTTTTTAAAATTTCTATTCATTCATTATTGCACAATTTCCTTCCTGCCCATCCCTCCCCCCAGTTAGCTTTTTTCTTTGACAAGTAAAAAAAAATAAATAAATTAAAAATTTTAAAAATTCTTTCATTGTTATACAATCCCCTCCCCCCTTCCTGTTCACTCCACTATGCAGGTTTCATTCTAGACTCTTGTCATGACAATAATACCTAATCATATATTTCTCCTAAACAGTTCCCTTCCTCGTCTGATCCTGTACTTATACCAGCATAAAATTAATAAATTCCTGTTCCATGTTTAAATATGAATAAGTCTCAAATACATTTATTCAAAGAAAAAGTCAGGGTTACCAGGGTGCATTTTATATTATTCCTCTTATATGCCATGTTAGAAAAGATAAAACTAAATAAAATTATATATAAATAGAAATACAAATACAAATAAATGTAAATATAAATAATGTAAATGTAAATATAAATATGAATATAAATATAAAATAATTATAGAGAATAGACACTAGCTTGCTAAAGATTGCTATTGCAGAGAGGAGGTTTACTATACCTGGGAAGGACAGAAATTTTTAGGATAATGGAAAAGTTTATGTTTTCATAGTGATTGTTCAACACCATGCATTTCCCCTACACTCCTAGAACTGTTCATATACACAAGGTTAACTATAGGTGAATTATGCTGTAAGAACTTTATCTCAAAATATTAATATGATTTTTGATTTTCTAAAATTACTGGGGGAAAAAATCTTAGAAGAGTATTTTGTTTTGACCTATCATCGAAAAATACTTTTCATTAGACTCAAAACAAGAGATCTAAAGGCAGCTATTGATTGGTACATTACTACTTGGAAATAAACATTAAATTAAGTGAAAATCTCATTAAAAGTCAAAAGACAAATGGTATATTTCAAAAGATGTTTACAACTTATGCTATAGAAACAAAGGGGTTATTATATCTAGTATAGAATAAAAAGAGTCATTAGGAAAAGCCCGATAGAAAATTTGCTAAATTGGATATATAGTTCCCAGAAAAAAAGAGATTAGAATTAAACAAAAAAGATACTCTTCCTTGCGCAAAAAAAGAAAACACAAATTAAAACATCATTCATATTGAAAATTCACCTGTTATTTTGACAAAAATGAATAAAAAGATAGCCTGTGAGTAAAGCTTAAAAATATTAATTCAAATATTTTATGTAGAAGTGAAATTGAGAATGGAGGTCTGGTGGCCTAGTAGCAAGAAGCTGTGCTGCAATGGCTGAAGGCATGAGGTTCGAATCCACCAAATGCTCTGCTGGAGAAGGAGGGTCAATCTCCTCCTGTGCCAGTTAGGTCTGATTCTAGAAGGGGAAAAAAAAAGAAGACAATGTGGAGTCTAATTTCCAATATTCCAATAGAACAGAATTGCAATTACTGTTAAAATAATCTATGGTGAGGTGATTAAATCTGTCTTCTAGTATTTCTCTTGGCACCAGCAGCCAGGAAATGAAAAGACAAGACATATCACGATTGGAAAGTCTGCTGTTAAGGACCTCTCCAGAGTACTGAAGGGCAATGGTGTCACTCTGGAGACTAACGTGTGCCTGATCCAGGCCATGGTCTTTGTAGTTACTTGCTATGCCTCAGAGAGCTAGACAATGACTAGGGATGATAGAAGGAGAATTGATGCCTTTGAACTGTGGTGCTGGAGAAGGTATTGAATATACCATGGACTGCTAAAAACACCAACAAGTTCATCCAGGAGAGGGTGAAAGCAGCCTGCTCCTTGGAGGCAAGGATTCTGAACCTTCGTCTGACATACTTTGGACATGTTGCAAGGAGTGACCAGTCCTTGGAGAGGGATGTCATATTTGGGAGGGTGGAGGGACAGCGCAGGAGAGAAAGACCCTTTATGAAGTGAGTTGAGTCAGTGACTGGAGTAATGCGGGTGGATGTGTCAGAGACAGTGAAGCTGGCACAGGACAGGCTGTTGGACATAGGGTCGCTATGAGTCGCAGGCGACTCGATGGCACATAACAACAACAACAACAATACATTTGTAAAATAAAGATTATTCACTGAGTAATGCCTGCAACAGTAGGTGATATTTACTCCATTTTAAGAGGTGATAGCTCCATTCTCAGTCCTTTATAGTAATTCACTCATTTACCTTTTATTACTTCTCTATCAGGTAAGTGTTATTACTATTGTTTTAGAAATTGATAAATACAAAAGTTAATTTGTTGATCCTTTTGCTGCTGTTATTTGTTGCTGACTGGGATGAAGAGGAGGCAGGGACACCAGGAATGACGTTTGAGAGAGATTTAAGCAGAGGACTAACAGCTCAAAGACTGCAGCACTGAGCCAACACGGCTTTAGCTTTTATTTAGAATTACCAGGAAGTAAATCGCAGAAAAAAAATTCCTTACTAATGAAGGTATATTTTTCTCTGCTGACCTTCTTTTCTTATCTCAGGAAGAACATGATTTACAACTCACAAGCTGTAAGGGTGGCGTCTCTTTGTCTGCAAGGAATACTTCATTCTTTGTGATTTGTCAGGAGAAAATCCGGCTTGTTTTGTCCCTCACTCAGCTCCTGTTTAAGCATTTGGCTTGTGATTTGGCTTACCATCTTTATGTGCTGTCAAGTCAGAAGTCACTCATAGCTGACTCTCCAGAGGTCGCACATCTCATGGGAAGAGATTGCCCGTCTTTCTCCTGCAGAGCAACTGCTGGATTGGAACCTCTTGCCTTTGGGTGGACAAAATAACACGTCGGTCACTAGATCCTAGATTAGAGAATACTTGACTAGGTTGAGACTAGGAATTCTGACTCCATTTAGACATTTACACTGACAAGTAATTGGAAACCACTAACATTTCATCTGGTAAGAATGAAAAAGTTTAAAAAGTAGACTCATGCATGCATCAGAGTATTATGGCATTGTAAACAAGTATGTAGCACATCGCACATTATCATTTAAAAACTCTCATGATTATATAGGGTGGTCTGGTAGCCTAGTGGTTGGTAGCCATGCTTTAGTCCCCAAAGCACACATCAGCTAGTTCCTGAGAGAAGAATGGATTATCTCTTCCCAGGTGACTTACAGTCTCTCACAACCCACTGGGGGGCCAGCTATGAGTCTGTTCTAACTTGAAAGCACACAGCAGCAACAACAAACAACAATGGACAAATGTAGAAAGATATTTATCTTTCAGTGAAAAGGTAAAGTGGCTAACAATATGAGGAGAGTTACTGATCTTAGACATCAAACATCTTTCAATACAATAGAAGGCATTGTTCTGGATGCTATCAGTAAGGTGTGCAGTGACTCAGAATCTGGGTACCAGGCTGTAAGAACAACCAGAAGACTTCACATTATGAACTCTTGTACATTTTTGATATGGAGCTAAGTGCTCTGAATGCCATACCTATTGTAAGAGTGAATAAATAAAAGGTAAAACTATCAAGAGATATGAAAGGAGGGGAAATAACAGCATAAGGTATTTACAGTTCCTTAGGAGTCCCAGGGACATAGTGGGTTAGACCTTGGACAGCTAACCAAATAGGGTCCCATGCTCACCATCTCTGCCATGACCAAGCCCTTTGCTGCAGGCAATCTGTCTCATTGAAAGTCGTCTTTTTCTGTCACTGACCGTTCTTCCACTTCTCCCAGCATTATGTCCTTTTCCACGATCTGGCGCCTCTTAAAAAGTTGACGAAAGTCTGAGGTGAAGTTTCAGCATCCTTGCCTCTAATCTTCACCTTCTTGAACTTCCTTCAAGAGACACTTGTTTGTTCTTTTGCTGGTCCCTGGGATATTCAATATTGTTGCTGTTGGTAGATGAACTGGGTTTGCTAGAAAGTGATCTTAACAACTCTCTGAAACTATCCTTAACCTACACCATCCTCACAATCTCTGAGATGCACAAACCCATTGTTATATTGCGCCGGTCCATTTGTCAAGGTTCTCTCTCTCTCTTTTTCTGACCCTCCTCCGCTCCCAGCATGAGACTCCAAGGACTGGCCCCACCTGACAGCATGCCCAAAGTCAAGGAGCACCCTGTTTGCATTTCCTCCAAGACAGGCTTGCTTGCTGTTTGGACAGACCACAAGATTTCTGTACTCTTTTCCAACACTGCAATTCAAGGGTATTCACAACTTTTCACCAAATAGTCATGGATAATTTTCCAAAAGATATAAAGAATTCTTTTAATTCAAAAAGCCAAAGATTTTGTAGAATCTATAGAAATCAGACATTCTGTAGAAGATTCATGAAGGAACTCTTTATATAAAAAGTGGTGTGGAGATCAGGGAAGAACAATTGAAATCAATATGATACATCCTTCAGGTGTAAAAAATAAAAACAAAAATACCTCACACTTAAGAATATTGACAAAGATGTAATCCTTACATCGTTTCTGTTTCCTTATCTCTTTGTCAATATTCATGAGTGTGAGGTATTTTTGTTTTTTACACCTGAAGGATAGGTCATATTGGAAACAGAAAATCATTGGTCATATTCATACAATCTAAATAGATAAAACCATTGTGTATATCAATCAGTTTGAAATATTAACTCAAAATTAAGATGTACTTCCTCCATTGGCTTAGAAATACACTTATCAAGAGTGAGCATAGTAGGATGGTTTGTAACCACAAATGTGCTGACTGTTAACCATGAAGAGAAAGAATGCATGAAATATGATGTGTACTTTCAATAGAATACTACTTATGACCACTGCATGTATCAATGTCTGTTAAGCAAAAGAAAAAAAAAACACAAAAAAACCCCCCGAAACCCCAAAACTACTCCGTTGATAACTGTAAAATATAGTACATTATTTCTATAAATATTAATCATAAATTTCAAATGCATTTATTTTAGAAAGTAAATGCACAACAACCCTAATGCATAAATGACCCAAGTGATGTCATCAAGATGCTATGACTCATACCAACCCTCCACTAGGTTCCAAGGCTGTACATTATTATGACAGCATCCTACTCATATTTTTTCCAGAGGAGAGTGTGGTGGATTGAACAGCTAACCTTTCAGGGAACAGCTCAATATATTAATATGTTATGCACTATACCAATAGAAATAATGGAATCTGTGAGCTTAGAAATAAATCAAGGTTGAATTCTTCAACACTCTAGTGAAAGAAATAAGCAATTCAAGTAGGAAACTGCCTAGAGTTAGGCTGGAGACTAAGGTGTGCCTGACACAGGCCCTGGTCGTCACAGTTACTTACTATGCATCAGAGAGCTAGATAATAAATAAGGGTGACAGAAGAAGAATGGATGCCTTTGAGTTGTGGTGCTGGAGAAGAGTCTTGAATATAACATGGACAACAAGAAAACAAATAGGTCTGCCTTGGAAAGGATGAAACCAAATTTCTCCTTGAAGGCTAGAATTTTGAAGCTCTGTCTCACATATTTTGGGCATGTGGCCAGGAGGAACCAGTCCTTAGAGAAGGACATCAAGCTCAGAAGGGTGGAGGGACAGCGCAGGAGAGGAAGACCTGGATGAGATGGATTGATACAGTAACTGAGGCAGTGTGGGTTGGTGTGTCAGAGTCCGTGAGACTGGCTCAGGACAGGGCAGGCTTTAGAGCTGCTGAACACAGGGTCCCCATGAGTCACAGGCCACTGGATGGCACATAAAAACAACATCAACAACTGCCTGGGGAGGACCCCTGATGGGTCATTGATTAAGTGTTAGTTAAATTAAAATGGTGGTAATTCAAACCTACCAGCCTCTATGAGGAAGAAATCAACATTTAACAAATTGTTGATAGTTTAATAATGATTAACAAAAAAAATATTTTATACCAGCTTCAAAACAGTTCCCTATGTGATATTCTTGTCAGATTCATTTACTTTATATTAGAAGTAAGAGAGTATGTAGATGCGTGTTCTTTTGGAAAGAAATCCACAGGCTAATTGGAAAGAAGGTCAAGTAACCGCCACCAGAACAAAAGCAGGACAGTCGTGTGTTAGAGGCCACGGTGTGTGCTCTGTCTCGTAGAGACCCTGTGCGCACCAGAGGGAAACGCCGGCGACTGCTCCATTGGCACAGTCACTGCAGGGCTGAGGGCGTTGCTGCGCCCACTGTGTCGATCCAGCCTTTCATGGGTCTTCCTCTTTTTCTCTGACCCTCGACTTTACCAAGCATGAAAGTGCTGTAATAATAGAGACATTTATCAGATTGGTACAGATGCTTAAAGATCTGCCTACAAGGGAGAGGAGGTTGGAGGAGAAGATTCCCAAAGAGCACTAAATTGGCGAGAAATGTGCAACACAGGAGAAGAAAGTCATTTCAGGAAGAGGACCATTAGAAGCAGTCGCATGCAGCCATGAAAGGGCAGCATTTGGGCCAATGCAGAGTCAGCGTGTTCGCAGCCAACACAGCGCCCTCCCCCATGGACTCAACTCCAACCGTGGGTCCATACACATGCAGGGAACGCACGCGTGAATGCATCTACACTTCAGGCACATTTTTGGTGATTGTATAAGTCAATAATTCTCTACCTAATTGATGTTAGCCTACGAGCACTAATGGAAGTCTAATTTACTTGTCATTATCTTTGGAATGATTCCTTACCTGACTTTAAAAAAAATCTATGAAAGCTTTGATGCTTAGTAGCATTCTGACTTGAGAGTGTTTTACTGGCAATTAAAACATAAGCTCACAATCTTAAATCTCAGAAGTAGTTTTAATGATAGTGATAGGGAAATGGTGGCTTACATACTAGAACTATCAGGTTAATTTGTTTGATCACTTTAAAACTTAAGTAATTATAAATTGAATGATTGGCATGATATGACACTAAAAGGTAATCTAACACCACAAAAGAGGATTTCTCTTTAGGGAAATATTAAAGCATACATACAGTGGTTTGCATTATTCTTATTTTTATTTTTCAAATGTGCATAGAAATTATAAGCAGTTAGGGGGAATAGTAAAACTCTCCAGATTCCCTTAAGAATTTTAGGTTTTGTTTTGCTACCAAAGTATTTTTAAAGTCAAGTCATCTAAATTTTATTAAACTATAAAATTAAAATCCATTATAAACCACACGTGTTAGTCACTGCTGTTAGAAAGGTTGGCAATTTGCATCCCAAAGGCACCTCAATAGAAAGTTCTAGCAATCTGTTGCTAAAATAATCACTGAGCTACTTAGTCGACTGAAAACCCTTTGGAGAACCTTTGTATCTTCATACACCTGGAGTCACCATCAGTTGAAATCAACTCAAGAAAAATATGTTTAAATAGCCATTAAAAATCTGTGGCAGTAAAGTATTTCTAGTCATATACCTTTGAGGTCATGCTAGTAATTGATTCATGCAACTCACACCATAATAATTACCTCCAACATTTACATAATGCTTATAATGTGCCAAACACTGTTCGATGTTCTTCACATATATTATAACTTTCTGAAATATTATTAGTATTTAATAATGTATATTATATATTATATATAATAATTAAATAATAATATTATCTATATTTTAACTCATGGTTGCTGTGAAGCTGAACACTGTGACACTAATGTGTCAAATGCGAGAATGGTTACCCATGGTCAACAGTGTTTGGTGGAGCTCCCAGATTAAAGCAAGCTTGGAAGCCGGAGTGGCATCCACTTCCATAATAGCTTGCCTCCAGAAACGCTATGAACCTGGAGGAAGGACAGAAGTTATACTGGTGTCCAGGGCTTTCATACACAGGGTTGCTATGAGTTGCCTCCGACTCAATGGCACTTAACAACAACAACAACATTAATTTTTTATTTTCACTTTCTGAAAACATGTGCCATTACCTTCTAGCTTCTACTATTGCCTTTCAGAATACAGTTGTCTAATAGCTTCCTGTCTTAGATAATCTGGTACCCATGTTTTGTTGTTTTTATGTTTTCCATTTTGGTGTTCTGCAGTTTCATCAATAAACAATTAGATATGGATTTATTGCTGCCAGGAATGTCATTTTAACTATAAAGGGCATTTGACTTGGTGAATCATAAAAGATTCTAAATGACATTGAAAAGAATGGGAATTTCAGAAAACTTAACAGTACCTGTAGGGAATTCATACACAGAACCAGAAGCAGTTAGTGTCTTGAATTGAAGAAGGGAAACATGCTTGGTTTAAAATTGGTAAAAGTTTGCATTGGGTCTGTATCCTTTTATCAATATTATTCAATGCACTGAGCAAAGAATCTAAGAAGTCAGACTATGCGGCACTAGGATTGAAGAAAGACTCATCAACAACTTGTGATTTGCAGATGATACAAACTTCCTTGCTAAAAGTAGAAAGGACATGACACACTCATTGAATATCAAAGAGTACATACAACCTTCATTTCAAAATCAAGAAAACAAAAATCTTCACAATTAACAACATTAATTAAGAAAAGGTTGGAATTGTCAAGGACTCAATTTCACCTAAATTCCCACTCAATACTCATGGAAACAGTATACATCATACAGTAGGTTTTATTGCAAAAATATGCTGCAAAGGGCCTCCTTCAAATGAGAAAGAGAAAGGCTATCTCTTTGAAGACTTGTTGCTGTCTTAAGTGCAGTTGAGCTGTCCAAGTCTCCTAGCAACCATGCAAATAATCTGAACCCTACTCTATCCTGTTCTATCCTCATCATCGGACACACTCAAGTCACTCATCATTGTAATCAGTGTGTCAATGCATTTTTTTGAGAGTGTTCCTCTCTTTTACTGACCCTTAAACTTTCCAAGCATGATGTCATTTTGTAAGGACAGACCCCTTTTACCAATATGCACAAAGTAAGTGAGAAGTTTCACTGTCCTTGACTTCAAAGAGCACCCTGGCTGCACATTTTCTAAGACATTGTTGGTCTTTTTGGTAGTCTTTGAGATATTCAGCATTCGTCTCCCACATCACTACTCAAAGGCCTCGATTCCTCTATCATCCTTATTTATTGTCCAAAATTGAGCTGCATAGCAAGCAATTGAAATGGTCTTGATGGAGATCAGGTGCATCTTTGTCTTCAAACTGACGTCATTGGTCTTCAGCACTTTGAAGAGGCCCCTGAGAGTAGACTTTACCAGTGCAAAAAGTCTTCTTATTTCTTGGTTGCTGGTGTCATAGGTGTTGCTTGTGTATCCAAGCAAGACGGAATCATTGACAATTTCTATTTCTTTTCTATCATGGTGTTGCCTATTGGCCCACTGGTGACAATTTTTGTTTGTAGGATGTTGAGATGTGACCCATATTGAAGGCTGTAGTCTTTGATTTTCTGTAACGAGCATTTCAAGTTCTCCTCCTTTCAAGTTCTTCCTGCTTCCGTGCAATTTACTGCCTCTGAATACCTCCCGGAGGGTCAGCTATGAGTTAGTTTGTACTTGATGGTACACAACAACTTTGAAGACTATGGTAGCCTTGAATATTTCCCTTCTTAATTATTTCCTTCCCCTTCCCTCCCTCCTTAAAACTCATAATAGAAAAACACTGAGCCTCCTCTTTTTCCTCTCAGACCTCTTTGCATATTTTTAAATATTTTTCCCAATTTGAATTCCTTTATGTTGAAATCTCAGTAATTATCTCAGTCTGTTGGTTCACTAATTCTCTTTTCACATGCATATACAAGGAGCCTCCAGGATAGAAAAAATGTCTGTTTCTGTATCTTTAAAAACTCATGAGTAGGTAAAAACTGTGCATTTGGCTCTGATTTAGCTTAACTCAGTGCACTAAGGCCCCAACACCTTTTCAATAATTTCAAAGCTGTGCTTGCAGCAAGTGAAGAGGATTGTGATAAAGAAATTGTTGCCAATCAAAGCTGGTTCAATGAGCTTCAAGTGAAAGGATTTTTACATAATGGGTAAATATAAGTTTTCCCTACGTCTGGTGTCAATGTCCCAAGAATCTACCATGTTGTGCTGATCATAACATCGAATTTGTAATTTCATTTTATGTACTTTTACATTCTAGAGGTTCTATTTGGTACTCTACATTTGACTTTTTAAATGTGGCTTGTGGTTTTCCAGTTAACATGTTTGATATCATTATTAATATGAAATCTGTTTTATTTTCTCACTCAAGCCCATCGCAGCAGTCATTGTGTCAATACATTTGGTTGAGGGTCTTCCTCTCTTTGACCAACTCTCCACCTTTCCAAAAGTCTCTGCTAATAACATGCAAAAGTATGTGAGATGAAACTTTGTCATCTTTGCCTCCAAAGAGTACTTCCAATCTTAATTTCTCCAAGACATATCTGTTTGTTCTTTTGGTGGTCCATGGGATATTCAGTACTCTTCTCCAATACAAAAATTCAAAGGCATCAGTTCTTATTCATGGTCCAGATCTCAGATGTCTATCAAGTTACTGGAAAAAACATGGCCTGAATCAGGCACACTTAAGTTCAGCAAATGAATACTGTTGATCTCAGGCTTTTAAATTAATAAACTAAACAATAAGAACCCCCGGGACATAAGTAAATTATCTGAAGAGATTTACCAGAACAAGATTTCCACAGATAAAGGTTTGTGAATATAAGATCATGATTAACAAACAAGGAGAAAGAATCTCACCATTTCTAAGAATAAAGAAACAGAAGATAAACTATAGATAAATGAACCTTCACTTGAGCTAAACTAACTTTGTTAAGAGACACTTTTGCAAGTGGGCTAGGCTGCTTTCCACAAGCTGGGTTAACTTCCGTTATTCGTGCTTTAATCTGCAATAATGCCAAATGTCAATTCCAGCTGACAGTCAATTCCAACCGGCTTCATTCACCCCCTCGAAGATCTTGCAAAAATTTAAATATCCTCAGGGGATGGGAACCATCTCTATTTGCACATCATTGAGAAAATAAAATATAGTCATTGTTCAAATTTCAGATGTATAACAAGTAACTGAAAAGACCCTGGCATGAATCAGTGCACCTTAGTCTTTAAACTGAAGTCATTGCTCCTTAATGCCTTAGAAAAATCCCTGACAGCAGATTTACCCAATGGAATAAGTCTTTCAATTTCTTGACTATGGGGGCTAAGGGTGTTGTTGATTGTGGATTCAAGCAAGATAAAATCATTGACAATTTCATTCTTCTATCTGTCATGATGTTGCTTTTTGGCCCAGTGAGGAGGACAAACTTTTACTAGTTCATCTTTTCATTGGTGGTAGACTTTTGATGATCATGATGCTATCATTTGTTGTTTGGACCTTGATGGCGTAATGGTAAGGAGTTGTGCTAGCAATCCAAAGGAACACATTTCGGATCCACCAACTGCTTCACAAGAGAAAGATGGGCAGAGTCTCCTCCTGTGTAATGTCTCTAAAACTGACTAGAAGATCAACCATGACTCACTTCTGGCTTGACAGTACACAGCAACAGCCTTACATTTACTACGGGGAGCTCTGGTTGTCTAGTGAATAAGGACTTGTGCTGCCAATGCAAAGCAAGGTGCTTGTAATCCACCAGCTGCTCCATAAGCAAAACATAGGCAATCTCCTCCTATGCGATTTATGTTGTTGTTGTTGCTATGCGCCGTCGAGTCGCTTGCAACTCATAGTGACCCTGTGTACAACAGCCCTAAACTCCGCTCTGTCCTGTGCCAATCGCGCTGTCACTGACACTCCCATCCCGATTTTCCCAGTCACTGAATCAATCCATGAGGATTAAATGGGAATCAATCCTCATGGAGGGCCTTCCTCTCCTGCGCTGTCCCTCCACCCTCCCAAGCATGATGTCCCTCTCCAAGGACCGGTCTCTCCTCACAACATGTCCAAAGTATGTTAGACGGAGCCTCAGAATCCTTGCCTCCAAGGAGCCACCCGGTTTAACCCTTTCCGGGACAAATCTGTTTTGTCTATATGCAATTTATAGCTGCTGAAAACCCAGTGGTGTTGGTCCCTTCCCTACAGGGAACAGAGGCATTGTGTCCATCATTCGCATGGACATTGAGTCCACCGTTCTCATTCTGCCTCCCTCAAGCAGCCACAGCAAGCTCCAGCTCAGACTCTGGAGTCCACACGGCTCCTGTGATTTTGCTTCTCAAGTATTGCTTTTCACTGCATTTTGTTTGTTTTAAAACTAAGCTATCCATTATAAGATGTTGATATTTCCCTCAGTATTTATTTTCTTATACTCAGGGGAACTCTTGTGTTACCTAATCTATCATATTATCCTAATTTCTACTGGTTCTGGAACCGATGCCTTCTTTCTGTTCTTATGTTAGCAATACTCTCTCTCTGTCTCTCTGTCTCTCTCAAGTTTATGATGGATATGGTGGTTAAATTTAAATGAAGCTTTGATTTTCAGACGCTATATCCTAAAGTTGGCACCACTGACAACAGCACTTAATATGCATGGCCATTTTTAATCAAATGGTTTAAGCTGTGCTGTAGCAGATTTCTCAAAGCTTGATGGTAGTATAGCTAATTGAAGTCACAGAGCTAACGCACTGACCCATTCACAAGACGATTATTCAAGATTCATGGCTGTCAGAGAGCAGCAAAAACGTGTCGATTTACTTAAGAAACGTGTAACACATGGAAATGTGGACTGGTTCAATGGCAGAGCATTACTTCTGTCTTAATTTCTTGCCTCTTTGCATGGCAAAACACAAAACTGATCAATGCACATTTTCTCATCTACGTTTTTAAAAAATAACAACTTTTCAAAGTCTAGTTAACAATGTGCTGCTCCCATTTCTTTTCCAATCCCTGAAAGGGCCATCGAATTCTACGATTTCAAAGGCAGAATGTTATTTGTTTTCCTAGTTTGATTCTTTTAATTATTCTGTACAGAAGTCACATTCAAGAAAGACAAAAATAGGCAGAAACTGCAGCTCAATTTATTGATTATAATAAAGACAGGATTGTTACTAGGAGAGAGCATCAACTTGCAAATTAGGATACAGTTTTAATCGTTGTCATGTACTATCAAGTCAATTACAACTCTTAGCAACTGCATGGAACTGCACCACTGAGTTCCCAAGGACATAATCGTGAAGGAAGCTGACTGTCACATCCTTCTCCTACAGAGAGGCTCTTGGGTTTGAACTGCTGACCTTTTTGTTAGCAGCTGAGCATTAAACCACTAAACCACCAGGGGTCCTCTCAGTTCTGATTATAAACCTATTACTGGATTTTCAAGCTGTTACTTGATTGCAAAGCAAGTTCTGCGTTCTCATAAAGCTTTGGAAAGACTAGCTTCATTTATAAAAACTGACCACATGAATGTTTTTATGATTTGAGGGGGAGAATAAATGTTTTTATCAGTTTGTGTTATTTTTCAGTGTTTGATAGCTGTGACATATATATGAAAAAAATTGTTGTTTGCCTTTAAGTTGGAAGCAACTCATAGCTGATTCTCAAGTACGTTTTCAGAGGCTTGAAATTGCACCAAAGAAGACTGTTGATGTCACGCCCACGGATCAGCTGGTGGACTTGAACTAAGTGTTTTAAACTTGGAAGAATAACTTCTTACTATTAGGACACCTGAGCTCCCTTAATTGAATGTTGTTGTTGTTTTGTTGTTGTGTACCATCAAGTTGGAACTGACCCATAGCTTGCCATACAGAGGGTTTTCAGAGGCTTAAATGGTATGGGAAGAGATTATCCACCTCTCCCAAGGAGCAGCTGGCAGATTTGAACCACGTGCCTTCAGGACTGCAGCTCAGGGGAGACCATATTGTATAGGTATAACATTTATTATCATACCTTTATGTTGGACAGTGAAAAAGGATGTCTGAAGTATTAATGCCTTTGAATCCTAGCAAGGTAGAAAAGCATGGACTATACCAAGGATTTATAAAACACAAACAAAGCTGTCAAGGAGGAAGTACAACCAGAGTGTCTTACAGGCAATAAGAGTTAAACTTGGCCTTGTATACTTTAATTTTTCAGGGTCCATTTCCAGGAGGAAGTGGTCCTTGGAGAAAGACATCGTGCTGGGAAAGTTACAGGGTCAGTGAAAGAAAGGAAGTCCCTCGATGGTTTGGATTGCCGTAGTGACCGCCACAATAAATGACAGAGATTGTGAGGATGGTACAGGATATGGCAAGGTCCAGATCCATCAATCATAAGGTCACTAGCAGACGTAGTTGACTTGAAGACACCTAACATCCTTACTTGTAAGTATATTGCACTGAATGAAGTAGAATATGTAGGATCAATTAATATTGCTAAAATCCGATAAAATGTGTATTGTATAACAAAGCATCAACTCAGAAGAAAACGTGGAGTTGATAAAATTAAATGAGAAAGAGGATTCTGGGCTGCTACCTGATCTGGTGCAACAAAGGACAGCAGGAGGGCCTGAGGACACAGAAACCTTTCTAGTCCTGGAATGCACACATCCTTACTGTGCATCGCTGGGTCCACGGGTACCTCCATGAGATCCAGGTGCACTTCTCGTGCGTAGGCAAGACCAAGTGAAAGAGTTGGAGGAGGATGCAACTGCAATTCCTTCTATTCCTCTGCTCAGGTAAAAACAGAGATTGCATTGCTAAATAAAAGTCAGCAAAGTCTGAGTTTGGAGACTGTGTACTCAAAGACTGGACTGTTTGTTGCCTTTGTGAGGAACTTGGCTTCCATATCAATTACCAGGACTTGGCTTACCAGGCTCAAACGTAATTAACGTTAAAAATCAGACTTTGATCCTCCAGCATTTAGTCCTGTTTCCAAGACCTGAATTTCAAGCATTAGTGTGAGCTGAAGTGTAGTGTTAATTACTTGTATATTGCATAGTTAAAAGGCACTGCGTTGAGTTTTTACTTTCATCACTGAGGGCCAATTTGACTCTCAGATGAAAGAGACCTAACTATTCTCCTGGGCAAATTGAAAACTGATTTTGTTGCCCTGCCTCTCTGAGCATCCAGTTACTAAACCCTTGCTATGTGCTGGCATTTGTTTGTTCTACTCTCGAAGTTAATTTTTATGCTAATCCCATGATGGCATATTTGGGTGCTTTCAATTTTTACCAAGATCAAGTGAAGCAACACTGGTGAATTTGCCACAATATCACAGAACTTAAGAAATTTCAGTGTAAGTTCTTGAATAAGAGTGTGTGCTTTGAATAATGGTGATTTCTAGAGAAGAGTTATATAAAATATGTTTCATGATTCTAAAGAAGTAGAATTTCAGATCTGCTTGATAGGGATGGTGAGATAAATGGATGATTGAAAGGTTACAACAGGCAGAGGGTTTTGTGTGTGTGTGATTATGTGTGTGTCTGTTGTTTATTTTTTTGCATAATACCCTGAGGCAACACAGGGCCATTTCAATTAGGTGAAATTATGGCTCTAAATTAGCTCCATTAAAAGGCATTATCAGAGAGGAGGAATACTTCTGCATCAATGAGTATATCTAACCAAGGAACTGTCAGTCACAGAAAGTAGTGACCATCTGAAGTGAATAATTAATTAGACTTAGTTCAGAGAGATGCATTTTAAGAAGAAAAGCAGTAGCTCAATATTCTTCCTGTTATAAATATACTCTAAAGGCTATGCTATCCATTTTAGTTTTATTAGTTCGGTAAACAATGAAGTCAACCTTGGTCATTATTCATTAATCCAGTTTGCCACATAGTTTAGTCTTTGCTGTCTAATCACAGAAGCCTTCTTATACCAGTAAGTCGGCCAACGAGGGCACTGAGTTAATTTTACTAAACTAGAATTTAAAGCTCAGGTGGATAGAGAGTTGTACTGTCAACTCAAAGGCAGGTGGGTGGACTCTACCAAGAATGCTCTCTCCTCCCACGTGATTACAGCCTCTGAACATTTTCTGGAGGGTCAGCTATGAGCTGGTTCCAACTGCACAGCGATGAATTCCGTTTAGTTCAGAATTTGAAAGGTAGCTTCATGATCTTAAGATGAAAACTGAGTATTATCTATATATAGTAAATTATTTATATTTCAAATTCTCATTAAAATAGAAACCTGGGTACTGTGAAGTCAATTCTGAATCACGATGATGCTTCCCTAGGGCTTTCTAAGGTTATAAATCTGCCACGTCTTTTTCCTAGATAGCAGCTATTCTAACCACCACCACCAAATTGCTGGTCAAGATCCAAACATTTCTCTCCTTAGGCCACCAGAGGATCTAGAATTAACATAATCAAAATAAAAAACCAAACCCATTCCAATTCTGACACACGGACCTTTCTTTGAGTTTGAGTTTCAGAGGCTAGGAATTTTCACAAGAGGAAATTGTCTTCATTTTTCTTCCACACAACAGCAAAGCAGAATGTCATCCACTCAAATTCACAAATGAGTTATAGGCTAATAACTTAGGGATATAATATATAATAAGATATAATATATTTACAGATAGATGCAATTTTATTTTAAATAACTAAAGAGAAATATGACATGGTAAAGGTGGAGGGTACATGAAAGAGAGAAAGAAACTCAAGGAAATGGATTGATGCAGTAACTACTACAATGGACTTGACAGAGAACATGAGAATTGTGGACGATAAGACTAGATTCAGATCTGACCTTCATTGGTCACTATTAGTTGTAATTGAGTTGTCAGCACCTAAAATCACCATTTAGATATTTTACCTCTCAAGAATGAGAGGCTGAGATGCTAACTTGAAGTACAATTACTGATACGATTTACTTTATGAACAATTTATTTCTGTGAAATTCATAGTCTTTGAAAACTTGCTGTTAAATAGTGTTGCCAAGCCCACACTGCCGGGAAATGACCAAAGTTGGCTTCTAGCACAGCCAGCTTAGCTCTGAAGTCTGTACTGATTCACAGCCTATTGCCTCTCAAGTCAATTGTTTTAACCTGTCACAGAACTTAACTTAAACTTGTTAAATACATTTGATTTTAGCAGTCTGGACACTGTTGTAACAGCAAAATGTCTAGAATTCCCTGATTCTAAAGAGTTTCAAATAAGGAACTGTGTTTTCTTAAGAGTTTCCAGCCCCTTAGTGAAAGCCACCAACTCAGAGCAGCTTGGCTGGATTCAAGACAGAGACACCGCTCCTACAATATCAACACAAGGGAGATCCAGCTGCTGCATTGCAAACAGGGATCTAAGGAAACAAAAGGGAGCTCTGGTGGCCTAGTGGTAAGAGGCTGCACTGCAATCCCAAAGGCACATGGTTCAACTCCACCAGAAGTTCTGAGGAAGGATGGGCAATCTCCTTTTGTGTGATTTACTGCCCCTAAAAAATCTGCTGGAAGGTCAATTATGGGTTAGTTCTGACTCCACAGCATGGCAGTTTGGTGCTTCCTCAAAAAGCTGGATGTAGAAATGCCATATGATCCAGCTATTCCAGTACTTGGAATATACCCTGAGAAAATAAGAACTGAGGCACAGACGGAGATTTGTACACCAATGTTCATAGCAGCATTATTGAACATTGTAAGAACATGGAAACAGCCCAAATGCCCAACCACAAACAAATGGACTGAGAAATTATGGTACATTCACACAATGAAATACTATGCAGCATGCAGGAGCAATGATTTTGTAAATTATTACCTAACTTGAGAGGGACTGGAGAGCATTATGCTGAGTGAACTGAGCCCCACAAGGATAAACATTATATAAAACCATTTTTGTAGAATGAGTATAGGGATCCAAGAAGGGTGGAGAGGTTGGACGCAGAGGGATGAGGATGTGCAGTGGGAGAAGGGAGACTAATCATGGGGTTGTAAAATTTGATGGGGCGGGAGTGAGGGAAATTGGAAGAACTGGTTCTTGAAAACAATGTATTCAAATTTTGTAAATAAACTAGTAGAATTTTTTTTTAATAAAAGGAAACAAAGAAATCTAAGGAATGTGCTTTAGGATGCCTTCCTTCATAAATAAATCTACTTCTTGTTGTTATTAGCTTTTAAGTAATAGAAAACCTGTATGTGACTGAGGAACACTGTCCAGTCCTGCACCATTCACAATAATCTATGAGACCATTCTTGCAGCCACTGAATGAATCCATCTCACTGAAGATCTCACCTCCTTTTGCCACCGTTCTAAGTGTTTAATGCCCTCAGAACTGGCCCTTCCTGCTAAAATCCCCAAAGAATGTGAGTAGGTGTCTCCTCATAGACCTCTAAGGAGCTTCTGTCTGTGCTTGTCCAAAGGCAGATTCGTTGCTCTTCTGGAAACTCCGGAGGTGTCCAGTCCTCTTCGCCAGCACCATAATTCAAAGCTTCGTTTTTTCTTCAGGCTTCCTTTGCAGTCCATCTTCTCTGCGAATCATCTGGGAGAGAGATGCTAGTTTTCCCCAAAACACTGCAACCACTCAGTGACTGTTGTAGAGTCAACTCCAACCCCCAGACCTCCTCTGCTGGGTTTCAGGGGTGGGAGGTCTTTTATGGAACAGCACAATACACTGTGGATTGTCATCAGAGCCCTGGGTGAAAATATAGTAGATTCCAGTTATTTCCTTCTTACTAAACCACATCCCGTGGACTGCCAGAAGAACAAATCTATCTTGGATGAAGCTCAAACCAGAGTGTTCGTGCCTTAGAGACAAGGATGATGACACCTTAGCTCACATACCTTGGGGAGTTGTGAGTCTTTGGAAAAAGACATTATGCTGAGAAAGTGGAAGTGCAGAGAGAGAGAAAGGAAGGCTGTTGATCAGATGGACACATTGACAAAAAGGAAGGATTTGACCATGAATCTCAAGCAGGAAAAGGCAGAATTCAGATCTGTCGTTCATAGGGCCATCCTGAGTGTTAGTCAATTTGACAGCACTTTATAACAAAGGCAGCATTAAGAAAAAGAGGTGAAGAGTAATATTACCTCTAAGTCTTATCAAAATTATGAATCAATTGCTTAACATTAGCAAGAAAATCTTCCAAATTTATCAAGGGGTTCAGCATAATTTATCTGGTCAATTTTACTACTGATGAAGTAAAATTTGATGAAACTAAACATTATTACCTAAAGCATCTAGTTAGCTTGCCTCTTTTCTTTCAAAAATTATTTATCACCAATATTATTTCATAGTGAACTTTAAATAAGAAAATCTCTCATGAATACAGCAAATGTTAAAGCAATTTTGTTATACATTTTCAAGAGAAATATTTTTTTTCCAATTTCCAGGTAGTTAATCTGATAGAATGCTGTTATGATGATGATAAATCCACTATGTAACACTCAAGGGATATTTATACCTACTAATGATTTCTCCACAAGCCATGTGTGACAAAATATTTTTGAAAGACACAGTTAAAAATGAAGCTTAGCAAGCTTTGAGAGGCATATTATAAAACTCCCATCTAACAGATGTGCCTGTGACAGTAACAGAAAAATAAACTTCAAATATTCATAGACATGTTTGCCCACCTTCCAAATCCAGTATGCTGGATGCTAGAAAATCAAGCACCTGCAATGTGGGATAATTGATTGGCTGGGACTGAGGGCTGTGCCAGTGTTTGTGAAGCCTTCTTGAGGTCTCATAACAAAACACATATAACAATGGCTAGTCACAAAGCTAACATTGACTATTAAGTTTCATGATCTAACTGGAATCAGAAACCTTCTGGTTTCAATTTTACAGTTCAGTTCTGCCAGATGGAGTAGGGAGAAAAATAACATACATAATGAAAATCGATGAAGTTATATCAACTCCAAACTCCAAGAAAATAAAGAAAGAAATAAAAAAGGGGAGGAAGAAGTCCCAATGATACGGTTTTCCATATTTGTAGGCAAAGTTAAAAGTAAGTAATTCAGAGTGTGCAGGGTAAATCTTAGCTATGATACAAAAAGATTCAGACCAGTTACTTAGATTTATTGTTGCTGTTAGGTGCTGTCAAATCACATGTGACTCGTAACGACCCTATGAATATGGATCTGAAGCCTGCCCTATCCTGCGCCTTTTCACAATTTCAGGCACTCTTAAACCTCATTGCTGCTGTCATTGTCTCAATCCACCTGGTTGAGGATCTTTCTTTCTCTCTTTTATTTAGATTAGTGATCTATATCATCAATATCTATATCTATATGTAAGTATACAGACAGATATAGACAACCATCCATCCAGGAAAGTAATATTAATCTAGATATGTGATATATATGTTGTTGTTATGTGCTGTCGAGTCATTTGCGACTCATAGCGACCCTATGTACAACAGCCTTAAACCCTGCTCTATCCTGTGCCAATCTCATTGCCTCTGACACACCCATCCCGATTACCCCAGTCACTGAATCAATCCACGTCATAGAGGGTCTTCCCCTCCTGCGCTGGCCCTCCACTCGGCCCAGCATGATGTCCCTCTCTAAAGACCTGTCTCTGCTTACAACATGTCCAAAGTATGTCAGGCGAAGCCCCAGAATCCTTGCCTCCAAGGAGCAGCCTGGTTTAACCCTCTCTAGGATGAATCTGTTTGTTTTCTTGGTAGTCCATGGTACATTCAATACTCTTCTCCAGCACCACAGCTCAAAGGCGTCAATTCTCCTTCTATCCTCCCTAGTCATTGTCCAACTCTCTGATGCATAACAAGTGATTGCAAAAACCATGGCCTGTATCAGGCGCACCTTAGTCTTCAGAGAGACACCATTGCTCTTGAGTACTTTAGAGAGGTCCCTAAGCACAGACTTTCCCATCACAATATGTTTTTTGATTTCCTGGCTACTGGTGCCAAGAGTGTTGACCGTGGAACCGAGCAAACTGAAGCTGTGAACAATCTCAATCTCTTCACCATCCATCCTGATGCTACCGATTGGTCCAGTGGTGAGAATTTTTGTCTTCTTGACATTGAGCCTCAGTCCATATTGAAGAGTCATATATTAATCTGGATATTGTCTGATATAGCGCCAGAAGAAGTTTGTAATTACTAAAACTGTGGCTGAAGAAGAGGCTTCTTCTCACAGCCATTATTAGTGTCAGATGTCTTTGAATTGACTATGACTCATAGAGCCTCTACGAGCAATACATCTGAACCTTGCCCTCTCCTGCACTACCCTAACCATCTCTCAAGTCCACTGTGGCTATTTCAAACCATCTTAATCAAAAGTGGAGACTACCACCACTACCACTCTCCTGCCCACACAAAAAAAGAGAAAAGTTTGTTTTGTAGGCTGTATATGGTATTCGACTCTTATTAATAAAAACAACAACAGAAATATGCATAACATTGTGAAAAATATTTTTCAAAACACTTATATTGATGAGAGATCTGTACATGAAGCTGTGTGAACAAAAAGCATTGGAAATTAGAACAATTATGCATCAGGGTTCTACCCCTGTCACTATATATATATATTCAATTTGAAAGCTGAGCAGATAATGAAAAATGTTGGGCTATAAGAAGAAGACCTCAGGTATTAGGATGGGAAAGTGTGTCATGCTTATCTGAATCCTGTCCTAAGCATGGATTTACCACATCCCTGAACCCTGGTTTGGGATGATGGAAAATAGCTCTATAGATCTAAAAGAAAGATACTATTAGAAATAGTCAGTTGTCCACAGTTTAACTCACTTGCATGGTCACTACACCAAGATGAAAAACACAGAGACTCATGTTTATGTTTCCAATTTAAGTGACCAGTGCCCTAGTGAAAGCAGCTGTGTTACAATCTTAAAGGCACACGGTTTGAGTCTACCAGCTGCTGGGAGGGAGAAGAATGGGCAATCTCCTCCTATGTAGTTTATTACCTCTGAAAATCTACTGGAGTCAGCGAGGGGTCAGTTCCAACTGACAACAACAACAAAAAATCTTACAGTGCTACCTTCAAGTTGAGAAGACTCTGGTTTGAGAGATACTTTGTTGTCTTTTTTTTTTTTTTACCTTTTAGCACAAATATTGTAATATAGGCTTCAAACTCTGCAAGTCTCAAAGATCCCAGCCTCGCTTTAAAACTGCACCAAATTTAAGACATGAATATGAATACATATAATAAATGAATCTTAGAAAGCAAGAAAAAAATACAAATGAATACATATCTTTGATGTTTTGCTGAGAGCCTTTTTTGAATGCCTAATTTTCATTGCTGTTGTTGGGTACCTTGGCGTTGGAACTGACCCATAGTTGATACTAGGGTGGGTTTTCGGAGGCAGCTAATCACACAGGAGGAGACTGCCCATCCTTCTCCTGTGAAGCAGCTAGTGACCTTGAACCATGTGCCTTTAAGATTGCACCACAGCTTCTTGCTACTAGGCCACCAGACCTCCCTAATTTTAATTACTGATAATATAGTTATTTGTCTTATAAGCAACTTATAGGCAAATTCACAACGTTTTTTTTAAAAGTTTGAGGATCTATATGAAAGTTAAATTAATTTTTTTTCTCTCTAGATAAGATTTTAAAAAGAAATTAAAATTTTAGCAAGGACAAGTCAGTGAATTAAAAAAAATTTAAAGTCAATCAAATATTTAATTGTTAGGATATGCAGTATCCATTTTTACAATGCTTTGTCCATGCCACAAGAATAAACTCATAAAATGCTCAAATAGTTATAGAGTATAACATATCACCTGTTGTTTTCAACCAGCACTAAACTATCGTATTGTCTAAAATCATTACAAGAAAATTCTAGGCATTTTTTTCCCCACTGTCCTTCTGAGGTTTTCATTTATGCCACACATGCAGACGTGTACATAGAGATAAAAAGCAGAATTATAAAATGTTCAGCACATTATAGCGAGGCAAACTTTCAATAAAAGTGCACCAATGTTTGTGTAGTTTTAAGTGTATAGCTGTTTTGGATGTTTGCTTAATCTTGAGGAAAAAAATCAGTATCACCTTCCCCTCCCCCACCCGCCTTATAAATTACTTTCCCTGTTCTTTCCTGCTAACAGTCATGGTGGAAGATTCAAGTCCATCTCCACCCACCTTAGAATCAAGGTCTGGTTATCTGTTTTAGAAAAGACCTGTCCACTGATAATCTATGTGATACATTTCCACTGTAACACATGTGTGCCTCTCATGAGCTGAAATCAAGTTGCTGGTAACTGTTTTAGTTTTGTTTTCAAATTTGGTCTGCAACAAATGTTGTTATAAGCGGTTTAGTCCAAAACAATGCATAGCTGATGCTCCAGGGGCTTTTCAGAGGTTACAAATTCTAGAACAAATTCTCATTCTCTGAATGAGCATTAGGCTAATTTTAATTACCAAGAAAATGTCTCAGACGAGCCATAGGCCATCAGTATTGATGAGTAAGCACCTGCTGGATGACTGGACACGGATGTTCTTCCTGAGAGGATTGAATATGCACCTGTCTTCACACAGTGGCACACAGCCATCGAGCTGCATCCAAGGCTGCCTTTGAAAGGACTTTTATTATGAAAAAGAAGAGAAATTTCTCAGTGCACCAACATCAATGTTACCATCCTAAGCTTAAGAAACTAGACAAAACCCACAACAGCTGAGGCTTATTTGTATGCCTCTCTTTTAATCATCTTCTTCTGAAAAAGCTACTATCTCAGATTTTGATTTTTATCATTGCTGTGCATATTTTTTATAACTCAATGTATATTTATGTTGTCTTAATGTATAGTATTGTTTGCATATTTTAATTTTTTAGCTAACTGACATCATACCATACACATTCCTTTGCCTTTAATCTTTTTCTTCTCAAGGAAATATATTCTACCACTATATATTAATAAAGAAATTAAAACTCTAGTAAAGAATTAAGTGAAGGCTAGGATTATATCTTTTTTTGTCTATTTTTTTCTATGTCTTAACAATACAGACATTTGAAGCAGATTCTGAGATTTTTCTTTTCCATTCTCATTGGTCTAGACTATAGATCTGTACAAACACACCTAGTAGTTTGTTTTTCTTCAGACAAGGGACACATCTGAAGAATATTTAATCATGCTCATGCAGCATCCATACACAAACCACAGGATTCATTTACAACTGGGAGATGGGGATGACGCAACCTTGCTACCTGGAAACAGAGAAGAATCAGAAGATTTGAAGCTCTTAACTATGAAATTCAAAGATGATACCTAGCCTTTAGTATAAACTTCACCATAAAGAAAGCAACAGCCTCACAACTGAATAAACAAACATCATAATCTCAGCAGAAAAGAAAAAAGTTGCCAAAGATTTCATCTTACTGGAATCTCCAATCGACACGCATGGAAACAGTAGTCAAGAAGTTAAACGACATTTTCACTGGACCTATTTTCTGCCAAAGAACTCTTAACGGTGCTAAAATGCAAGGGTGCCGCTTTAAGCTCTCAAGTGTGCCTAACCTATGCCATGGGATTTCCCATTGCTTCATACTCATGTGAAAGTATGCAATCAGTCAGGGAGACGAAGAAGTGGTACCTTTGGATTGCAGTGTTAGCAAAGAATATTGAATATATGATGAAGAACAAACAAATCTGTCTTGAGCAAAGTACAGGCAGAAGCTAAGAAGGTAAAACAGGGATTTTCAGGAAGGACTAGTTTCTGGAGAAACGCATTATATTTGATAAGTCATGTGTTACCAAAACAAAAAAACAACAAAACAGTAAGATGTTCAGTGAGATGGATTGAAACAGGAGGTGCCAAGTATCAGCAGTGATTGTGAGGACAGCTTGGAAGCAGAAGTGTTTCTTTCTGTTGTACGAAGGGACCCTGTGAGTTGGAGTCAAATCAGGTATGCTTAACGGTTACATAAGAATAGCAATGAAAAAAAAATTTTAAAAAAAAAGAATAGCAATGAGTAGGAAACAACCCAAGTGCCCATCAACAAACAAATGGGTATAGAAGCTGTGGTATATTCACACAATGGAATACTACGCTGCATTGAAAAACAAGAAACTCATGCAATGTTATTCAAAATGGGTGACCTTGGAGGACATTATGCTGAGTGAAGGATCTCAGTCACAAAAGGACAAATAGTGCATGGTGCCACTGTTGTAAAACAGGACTGGCCTCGGGGTTGGAGACTGATAAAGATGGGATAAATTATGTATACTGCATTGGAACAGATGAGAGAGAGAGAGAACTGTTTAAAAGGAATATATGATTAGGCATTATTGTCATGACAGCAGTCCAGAACGAAGGCTGCATAGTAGAGTGGACTTGTGGGGAGGGATTGTACAACAGTGAAATAATTTTTCTTTTACTTTTCAAAAAGAAGAACAAACTGGAGGAGAGGAGTAGACAGGGAGAAAAGTGTAACAATGAATGAATGGAAATCCAAAATCTCTGTAATTTTCATTAAAATAATAAAAAAGAAGAAAAAAACTACTTTCACTATTGTTATTCTTACTGAGTTGGTAGGTTGAAGCTGCGTCACAAATGAAACTTCCTGATAAAACATATTACATAGAGACTATTTCAGAAATTTAAAAACATACCTTTCAGAATATTTAAAAACCAAGATATTGCCAAAAATATGTATAAATAAATGAGGATGGTTCCTGCATCTCTATGGACACATGGTGAAGTGGGCACATACACAGTTTAATGGCAGCAGAGTCATTGACTTTGCATAGATGATGATAAATCTTTATATGTTTATAACAAGGTAGGCTGTGCTTTCTGTTAGGACATTGAAACTCGTTGCTTCAAGCAATTACAGGCCTGAAATAAATTAGTCAAGATATCTTCAGATCTCCTACAAGGACCATTAAATCTCTTGTTACCACATACAGTAAATCCCTATTGCTAAAAGAAACCACCAGTATTTTTCTACTAGCTGATTAACTTATTATGAATTATTGCTGTGTTATCTTTCTCGTAACAGCATCCACTCGTAACATTATTAAGATAGCATGTCTATAACACTCGATATGGGACAGTCATTTGAGCATGCTATTTTAGTTTGTACTTGCTCTAGGCACAGACACAAACAGTTATTTTGACCACTGCTGCTTTGAGTCACATTTTAAAAGTAAAAAGAATATCAACTTTCAAGAGCAAGCATTTGTAGTCTCTCCTTTTTTTTTTTTAAATTGAATGGCAAAGAAGTTCAAATGGCCAGAGTGTGATCTTTTCTAGAATTTTGAATGAAAAATGTTTTTAAATTATGTTTCCTAGTAATCTGACGACATGTCAAGTTACCAGAAAAGAGAAAATATACACCAAGAGTGAGCACATTTTTAGAATAATAAACTTTTTTTCAGATGTTGGAAAAACAAGGGTATATAATTTCAGGCGGTCTTTAAAAATGGTGTCACTGGATGTTTTTTCGTGTTATCTAAGGTAATGAATTCCGTTAGATAAAGGGTCACACTAGAAGAAATAAAACAAAAAGCTGTGTACTGAGTTATGGATTTTATGAAAATATTTTTAAATGCAATAAAAACATTTTGGAAATCCTGTAGAAATTATTTTGCGGCGAGGAACACTAAACAAGAACTGGAGGTAAGCTTTGCTCCAAGGAAGAGCGTTGCTCCAGAACCTACTGCTACACACTCAATTCCAACCCGTAGCTGCCCTCCTGGTTGGAGAACTGTCCATAGATGCCCAGGACTGCGAACCTTTGCACAAGCACACTGCTTCATTTTCCCCCATCTACAAAGTGGCTGGAGAGTTTGAACCACTAACTTTTGATTTAGTCTAAATAACTGTGCTTCTAATCCTTCTAAACCATTATGCCACTAAGGAATTTTTTTACTCCGAATTCGATACATACAAGAAACACCAGTGACCTAGAAAAGTGGTTGTAATGGTTCATAAGAGAAGCAAAGCTATAACTAAACTTGGACTTTACTAGGACAAAAATCTATGTCCTGATCTAGCATGCACTTTAGGATTATTGTTGTGAAATATTCAGGGTATTGAATTTCCGGAATATTTTTTCCATGATGTTGCACTAAAAACTATTGAAAATTATGTAAAGATGTCTACTTAGTTTTACAAAAGACAGGTACATTTTGGAAAAGTTAATAAGCTCCTCAGAAAATACACATTTTGTTTTGAACCTCTCACCACACTTGTTCGCTCGAGGTTATTAAATTGAACAATCACATTGATCCCGAAATTTCAGCTTCTATCAACTTCCTCATACAAGTCAATTCACAGACACAGAGAAGACAATCCTGATTCTGGTTCCCTGAGTGGTACAAACAGCTAAATATTTGACTACTAGCCAAGAGTTTGAAGGTTCAAACCACCTACCTAGAGGAAGGCAACATGATGCTCTTCTTCTAAAAGTAGAAAACCCTTTTCTGCTCTGTATGCATTAGGTCACCGTGTGTGGGGCTCAACCTGATGACAACTGAGAACCATAATAGTTGGTGATTCTGGGCGGGAAGTTATGTATAAGCCTAATATCAAATCAATCAATCAATCAATCTCTCTCCCCCTTCCCTCCCTCCCTTCCTCTCTCCTTCTCTCTCTGCTTCCCCTCCACTCTCCACCCCCCACCCAGCTTCCCTGGAGATTCCTTAAGCTAAGGAAGAAATTGGAACATTTTTTTTATTACAGTTAGATTTTAACAGTGCCAAATTAGGGAAGATCAATTGTAGCCACTTTACTTCTTGATAATAGCACGGTCACCAAGGGGGTCATCTTTGCCTTTGGAATATTTGCTAATAGTTTTTCCATCTGGATTATTTAGGAGAAAAAAAATACTTGATGGTAAAAAGTCAATCAGTTTTCTTTTTGTTCTCAGGAAATCTCTTCAGAGGAAATCAAGAGTCCTTCAAAGGACAACATAGTCACCCCTTCATATCTGTGGGAGATTGAGTCCAGAAACTTCTGCAGATACCCAAGCCCTAGGTACACCAGTCTTTTGTATAAAATAGTGTAGTATTTGCATATACCTTAGACACATCCTCTTGTATACTGTAAATCACTCCAATATTACTTTCAATACCTACAATGTGGAGCTCTGGTGGCCTAGTGGTAAGAAGCTGCCCTGGTAACCCAAAGACATGTGGTTCAAATTCTTCAGTGACCTGAAGGATAAAGATGGGAAATCTCCACCTGTACGATTTACAGGCTCTCAAAACCCACTGGATGGTCAACTTTGGGTCGGTTCTGATTCAACGGTACCAAACAACAACAATAATTGAACATTTACTATAAATAGCACTTTAAACTTCCTTTCAGCCTTTGATAGGATTCTGATTCAATGGCAGTAAGATTATCTTTTTCTTTGTTTTCTTAGCTTTTGAGGAATTACTCTGACAACATAATTGGGTGTTATTGTTGTTGTTTTTGAAAATTCATGGATGCAGAACCCCTTGGATAGAGAATGCCAATTGTATTCTTTCTTAGGGATTTCACCCACCACTCAGACTAAAGTTTAGAAAGTTATAAGCCTGCTAAACACAGGATATGCTATGAGTTTAAGGAGAAATTTAGGTGTAATTGTTTAAAGGGAAATATTATAATCTAAGTAAAACCCTGCTGGAACCACCCCAAATCTAGGCAATAAAAACATTTTAGGGACAAGGATTAAATGTTGGACAACTCTTTCTGGAAAACATTCAGAGAGGCTCGTTAGAAAACATTTGCCACAAACTAAGGTTAAAAAGGAGAACACGGACTCATTACTTCAACTTGTTTGGCAAGCTAATGGACATTGCAAAATGCAGTTCTTTAATTCTGAAACAACTGCAGTAAAGAACTCGATCCAAATAGACATATTGATCAGTCTATTCCAGAACTGATGCTTCAAGAAGGTGCCTTGAATGTCACTGGTGTGAATCACAATGAGATACTTAAAACGCAGCAGTACATCAGGATTTGTTTTATAAAAATAACACAGAAGAGGAGTAAGAATTACTGTCTCAAGCTAAAAAATAAACCTTTTTCAGCCAAAGCATGGCAAGAGTATGCCTTTCTTGCTTTTTAAAAATCTGTCTTGAGTATATAATTTTCTACCCAAAATATGACAGATGGCTTTAGTCAAAGAAATGATCGTACCATGTAAAGATAATAGTTAGAACGTCATTTGTCCTGATGTAATAACTACACCGCTTTGCAGCTCCACATATCACAGGGTTTCACCTTCGGAGGACATGAGGATGAATTGACTAACAGTCATTACATTTCCAAGATATACATAACACGGTGGAGGACTTTATAAGGATGCAAATAACCATTAAGATGAAGGTATACGGCTGTCATACCCACAGACATTTCTAGGTCAGGCCCAAATTTCCATTGTCAAGTCATACCATGTTCTGGAGAAAGCTGTGAGAATTAAGATGCCCAGAAAGAAAAAAGGACAAGTCAGGATTTTAGCCCATTCCTTTTTTGCTTTCTTTCTCTTGAAGTTTGGTTTCTTATCAGTTTGTGAAAAGCTGCTGGAGAGTAAGAGAAATTTTGCTGCCAGGTCTGAACTGCAGGGGTGGAATTGGCAGTAGTAAAACTGAAAAGATTGAGCAAATAAAAGATAATATAGATTGTCTCCTGTTGTGTCTGTTTTCAAATTACAGGGTTTAAATGAACTTCTGTTTTAGCAAATTCTCTTCAGTCTCTCTCGTTGTGGCCTCCAGTGACCTTACCCCAATTCTCTGTCTTTGTTGTGTCTCAAAATATCTGAAAGTTTGCTCTTTCTCTTAAAAGCTACATGTAAGTAAAATACACTTTCTGAATAAGCAGTTTGATTAGGATTTCTGGGCTATTTTGGGGAAAAATGTTGTGATTTCTTAATTGATGCATATATTTAGCAAAATAAAAACGAGACCTAGTGGGATTAAGAAACTGTGCAATTTGCCTTTGGGGATAGTATGATGGAAAGGTGTGTGTGTGTGTGTGTGCGCGCGCGCGTGTGTACATGTGTATTCTCGCATACATACGCATGCGGTGTTCTTTAATTTTAGTTTTGGTCAGCTAAGGAATTTTTGTGGCAGTAATAGGTCCTCTCTCCACATTTGTTAAGAAATAGTGTACTTTCTAACAAAGAAAAAGTCAGAGTTTATGAAAAAGTTTATGTGCAACTGTAGTCTTTCCTTTACTAGGTTAACTGCAGGAAATGACAAATATTCTACCCTTTTTGCTAGTTGAAAAATGTTAATTTTATATACCTCGACCTAATAGCTGTTTCACAGAGTGTATTGTTTTCCAAGGCCCAATATTTCAGAATCAGAACTCTTCTTCCTGAATAGCAAAATTTAACAGAACATCAGGCAACAAATGCTGGCGAGGTTGTGGAGAAACTGGAACCCTTATTCACTGTTGGTGGGAGTGTAAAACAGAGCAACCGCTGTGGAAGACAGTATGGCGCTTTCTCAAAAAGTTTCAAATACAGATACCATTTGACCCAGAAATTCCACTACTGGGAATATACCCCAAAGAGACCACAACTGACACCCAAGCAGATATATGCACACCCATGATTATTATGGCTTTGTTCACAATAGCAAGGAGTTGGAAACAACCTAGCAAACTAATGGATAGAGAAGCTGTGGTATATTCACACAGTGGAATACTACGCTGCATGGAAAAACAAGGAACTCATGAAATATTATTCAAAATAGGTGACTCTGGAGGACATTATGCTGAGCAAAATATCTCTGTCACAAAAGGACAAATACTGCATAGTGCCACTGTTGTAAAACAGGACTGACCTTGGGGTTGGGGGGGAGATTGAGAAAAATGGGTTCAACAATATATACTGCATTGAAACAGATGAGGGAGAAAACTGTTTAAAAGGGATATGTGATTAGGTATTATTGTCATGACAGGAGTCCAGAATACAATCTGCATAGTGGAGTGGACCTCGGGGGAGGGATTATAAAACAATGAAAGAATTTTTCTTTTACTTTTCAAAGAGAAGAGTGTACTGGGAGGGAGGGGTGAGCAGAGTGAAAAGTGCAACAATGAATGAATGGAAATCCAAAGTCTCTGTAAATTTTCATTATAATTAATAATAATAAAAAATTTAAAAAATAATTCTTCTTCCTAACCCGTCTTAATCTGGGCTCTCTGCTTTAGTGCAGCCTCAGACAGGCAGTGTGTCCAAAAGAGCAGATGACAGACAAGCGAACTTACAGGTCTCTAAGCTGTTAAGAGCAATATGCAAGATATTTCCTCAATACAAAAACTGATAGAGGATGCCCTTAAGAGCAAACAATAAGGACAAGCAAACATACAGATATAATGGCACAGGAGGCAGGAATTTCTGCATAAATGCAGGGGCACAGGGTCCAGAAGACCTGAAATTAGCTGGGTTTGGTTGGTCGAGGGTGCTTTGCCCTTGAGAGCGCTTGAGGGGAGGCCTCTGAGTAACCCCTAATAGGAGGGCTGAGGCGCCAGCCATGCCCATCAGTTATCTGGATGCTCTCCAGCGATGATACTCCAGGTGGCCGGGGTCGGCCCCCAGTGTGCTGCTCGCCAGCAGGGATGGGGTTACAGTTGGTCTTCGGAGGCAAGGATTTTGAAACTCCATCTCACATACTCTGGGCATGTTACCAGCACGGACCGTTCCTTTGAGAAGGAGCTCATGCTTGGAAGGGTGGAGGGTGCGGGTAGAAGAGGAAGACCCTGGATAAGAGCGATAGACACAATGACTGTGGCAATAGGGTCCGGTGTGCTGGAGACAGTGAGGTTGACTCAGGATAGGGCAAGGTTCAGAGCTGTTGCTCATAGGATCTCAGTGAGTCATAATCAACTCAGTTACACAGAACAACAGCGATAGCTGCTTGTATTAGTTCCTTCAAGATGCTATAAAAAAAGTACCGCAAAGTAGCTCTAGTACAAGAACAAAAATTCATTTTCTTATTGTTCTGGAGGCTGTGAGTTCAAATCACCAGCTTCGTCTTAAGTGCTCCCTTGAAAGTTTCTGGGGGAAGACATTATCTTTCTTAATTTCTGGTGGCTGCAGACATTCTTTGGCATACGGTAGCATAATTTCAACTTTTGTCGCTGTCTTCACATTGTCCTCTTCCCTCTGTGCTTGTCTCCATTTCTCTTTTCTTCATAAGTTACGGATGATATTGGATTAGAGCCTCCTTATTCCAATCTGCCTTTGTCTCAGTTTAAGTAACCAAATCTTCAGAGATTCTATTTCCAAACAAAGCCACCTTCACAGGTACCGTGGCTTCAATTCCCCTCTTTCAGAGGATGTGGTTCAATCTGTAACAGCAGCTCCAGAAGAGCGGGCAGGCAAACAAGACACACCTGTCATAGCATTACCTTTGGTAGGTGCTGTTTGCTCACTGAGATGGAGTCTATTCTCTAACTGGATTGTCAATAAAAAAAGGTACATCAATCATTAAAAAAAAAGGCATGTGGTTGAATAATTGTGATAATATCTTATGCCCTCGGGAACTTTTATTTCTGCATATGTATCCAGACTCACTTCATAAATAATTCTGTGTATAGAACATTTCAAGAAGAAAAACTGCAGTAAACCATTATCAAATAATAATTTGATAATTTGTCATTTTTTCATCTGATTTTTTAAGTTATGAAAATATTCAAGATCCAATTGAAGACGGCTTTCCATGTCTTTCCTTCCTGAAATCCTTAGTATTTATTAGCCACTAACTTGTCTCTTTTTTTGAATGCTAGCTATCTTGTATTCTTATGTGTTTCTATAGAGACAATGGTTTGTGTGTTTCGATGTTGTTGATAAACAGTACTAATGCTATGTTTTTAGACCATCTCTAACAAATTGCTACTAACTTGGATGACTTAAAACTGATGTAACTGTATTTTTTAAGAGCTCTAGTGATGAAGAGGTCAAGATTAAGGTTGTGAAGACAATTCTTTTCTGTGCCTTTCTCTTAATTTCTGATAATGCTGTTAATCCTTGATATGCCTTTGCCAGTAGATGCAACATTGCAGTCTCTGTCTCCAGACTCAAATTGTGCTCTGTTTTACTTTCTTTCTGTGTCTCTTCTCCTTTATTGCATGGTTAACATATTGAGTTAGGACCTGCAATACTCTCATATGACCTGATTGCATTTGAAGAGACTCAATTTCCAAGTAGGAAATACATTTACATGCAATGAAAAATTGAACCCATCCCCCACAGTGCTATTCATATTATGCTATGCTCCCTTTTAAGTTAGAAGCCCTAGTTAGAGATACACCTCAAACTAAGAAGTAATGGTGATTCAATTGAGTATTTGGTATAACATCCAGCAGATAACAATTGTACTTCTTCTACTGTTACTAGGTTACTTAGACTGTTTGCCATTTTCTCTGTATTTCTTTCATTATCAACATTCATAAGAGTAAGTAACCTTCAGTTTTTATGAGGAAATGTGCTACAAATTTTGGAGAAAGGAGAAATAGAGAAGTTCTTTGTGCCAGGGGCCTCGCTGGTAATTATATAAAGTGAATACAAACTTGTTAATAGATTTCTGGGAGCTCTGGTGGTATAATCCATGGGGGGGCAGGGGAAGGTGTTGAACTGCTTACCCAAAGGCCGTGTTTCTTTTGGTGATTGGTATTCACCAGGTGCTCTTTGGGAGAAATAGGAACATTCTCATCCTGTGCAATTTAGAATTTCTCAAAACCTGATTAAAGGTCATATGAGACGAATTCGACTTGATGGCACTGAATGAGTGGGTGAATATGACTAGATTGCAGTGTTTAGACAATATACCAGACAGATAGACTGAAAGACAGACAGGGAGAGTGATATTAGGTCAGTTAAATCATAATATGTACCAATAACTGTATAGGATAAAATCTGCGCATAGAGAGTACACCTAAGTCTGTCTTGATATGGAGTTAAGATTTGTGGAGAATTGAAATATGGGCAGTGGACTTGTTAATATTCTTTATATTCAGTAATCTCATTTTTTTGTAATAAATATAATCCACTGGATATGCTTTACAATATCCCCATTTTCACTATTTGTCCTAATTGCCATTTAATTGGAGTTGACTCATAGCTGACCCGTCAAGGAAACTTTGGAGGCTGTAAACCACACAGAAGGAGACGGCCTGGATTTCTCCCAGGAAGCAGCTGCTGGGCTCAAACCAGCTACCTTTAGGTTAACAGCACAACTCCCTACCAGAGTTCCCTCTTCTAATTTTTAGAAGCATATAAAGAAATGAGATTTAGAAATTATTCCCAAGCTCTCCTAGAGAGTAAAAGCTAGAGACTAAAAAGTTATTCTTTTGTGGTTCTGTCTTCTTTTTAATTAGTAAAAGATCTTGGTAGCTCAAGGTAATGGGGATATGATTATCAAATAATTAGGTAGTAGTTTCACTCTTTATACTATGTAGGAATACTTACACAGTTGTGTGCTAGCTGAACACAGATTTACTCAGTAGGAAAGAAATGGAACATGTCTGTAAATATGCATATCTTAATTCAGAGTATGCACACATCCAGCAAAATGCTGAGTTAACTGCTCGGGTTCTTTTGTTCCACTTTGCAAAGCACTCTCTTGTTATGGTGAGCTATCACTCCTTTTAGGATCTTTCTCAAGTACCTATAGCCATAACAACTAAGAAATGAGGAAGTGAGTGTCTTCACGCTTGCCAGAAACACTGCTGAGGGAATGCTTTATTTACTAGCAGCGTACAAGATGAATAGCATCAGAACACAAGTGTCAGAGAGGCATATGGGCTAGGGAAGGAGACAGAAATGTTTGGACAAAGTTCAAACCCTTCTGCTTGAGGTTTGAAGCATCACAAAGGCAGCCCCCCGCCCCTCACCAACTTCTAGCTTCTACACATCCATCCCTGAACTAATTTACATTGACTTGGAACACCTGTGCCTGATGATCACCGGTAGATTGTCGCTTGTCAGACATCTTCTGTCTAATTTTATAGCAGATTTACAAGCCACAGGGTGAGTTCTCATGTCACTGAAATGATAGGCTGAGTCACTGATTAATATGCCTGTCCCAATCCTTACGTATTTCGGTGCATTTTTATCAGAACCAGAAGTATTTTTGATTGCTTTTGTAAATGGGGACAAATGTGCACGTTATGAAATCTGGTAGGATCCCACAGTATTAGAGCCCCATCAAACACATGCTAACTGACACAGGACAGAGATGAAACCCACTCCACGGCTGCGGGCAGACATTGCACTCTGTGAATGCTAATTGCGGCCCTTACCACCAAAACCATTTTTAGCTTTATAGTATCTTCTAGTACTGCCCATAGTAAATCTTGAGATTCTAAAAAGAAAAGGACCATTCTGCTCTCACGGCTCTACATCACTGATCTCTAATAAACTATTTGTAGATAGATGCATGTGGCACTAGGTAAGGAGATCATGTTTCTTTTTATCAACTTCAGTGACTGTGAACTTGAGCTTGTCTTTAAGAATCGGTCATTAATATTATAGGACAGTCAACTTTTTAAAAAATACTGAGATTACTTTTTTTAAGGAATTCTTGATACCTAATTTATTACTTGCTATGCATCTGAAAGTTGGACAGTGAATAAGGATGACAGAGGAATTGACGCTTTTGAGTTGTAGTGTTGGAGACGAGTATGGAATAGTCCATGGACTGCTAAAGAACACACAACAACAACAATGACAACAAACATATCTTGCTCAGTTTTTCTCTTTCCCCCAACCCCCTTCACAATACTTTGGAAGCAGGAGTGGCATCCACCTCCTAAACAACATGCCTCCAGAAACTCTATGAACTTGGATAAATGTTGATAGTTATAGAAAGGCTTCAGGCCTTTTGTTTGCTCGACCAGATGGCAATCAGCAACACCAACAGGCATATGTAGTATTTGTTCTTTTGTGATTGAGTTATTTCACTCAACATAATGCTCTCTTTTAAGTATCACAGCAACTCACAAGTTAGTACAGCAAAGTTACAGACAGGTGCTGAACAATGTTACAACAATGTTTCCCAAGAAAAACAATCCAACATAATGTGGAAACTATAGAGCAATATCATTAATATCACATGCAAGCAAAATACTGCTGAAGATCATTCAAAAATAACTAGTATGTAGACAAGAAACTTCCAGAAGTTCAAGTAAGTTTAGAAGAGGCCATGGCACCAGGGATGTCATTGCTGGTGTCAGATGTATCCTGGCTGAAAGTAAAGAATACCAGAAAGTCTATTTGTGCTTTATGGACTATACAAAGGCATTTGTGTGTAACATAAGTTATGGCTAACACTGAGAAAAAAGGGAATCCAGAGCACTTAATTGTGCTTATGCAAAACCTATACATAGACTAGGAGGCTGTAGTGTGAACAGAGCAAGGGAACACTACATGGTTTAACATTAAGAAGGGAGTGTGTCAGGATTGTATTCTCTCTCCATACCTATTCAGTCTGTATGCTGAGCAAATTATTCAAGAATCTGGACTCTGTGAAGAGGAATGTGGCATCAGGATCCGAGGGAGACTAACCTGCATTATGCAGATTACACAATTGTGCTTGCTGAAAGTGAGGAGGACGTGAAGCATTTGTTGCTAAAAATCAGAAAATACAGCCTTCAATATGGATTGCATCTCAATTTCAAGAAAACAAACATTCTTATCACTGGACTGACAGCCAGCATGATGATAGATGGAGAAAAGATTGAAACTGTCAACAAGTTCATCTGACTTGGATTCACAAATAACACCCTTGGTACCAGCAGTCAGGAAAACAAGAGATGTATTGTACTAGGAAACTTGGAAGTTAGGGACCTCTCCAAATTATTGAGGAGTAATGATGTCAATTTGAGGATTAAGTTGTGTCTGATTCAGGCCATGGTCTTCCTGTTACTTGCTGTGCATCTGAGCTGGACAATTAATAAGGATGACAGAAGAAGAATTGATGTGGTGTTGAAGAAGAGCACATCTCATGGACAGCCAAAAGAGCAAACAAACATGTCCTGGAGAGGGTGCAGTCAGAGTGCTCTTTGGAGGCAAGGATGATGAGGCTTCACCTCCCATACCTTGGACACGTTGCTGGGGTTGCTAGGAGAAGACATTCCTTGGAGAGGAACATTATGCTCAGAAATGTGGAGAGTTGGAGGAATAGAGGAAGACCTTCAACCATTGACAAGGTGACTGCCATAATGAACTGTAGTGTGTCAGGAAATGTGAAGATGGCACAGGATAGAAGAGTGTTCAGATCTGTTTTTCTTATGGTTGTACTTGACTCAACGGCACCTAACAACAACAGCAATGTTCTCTAGATTCTCCCACGCTGTGTTGTACTTTATGAATACTTTATTGTTCTTTCGCACTGTGCAACATTACATTGTATGAATATACCACAGTTTCTCTGTTCATTCATTTGTTGATAGGCATTTGAACTTTGCATTTTCTTGCTATTATGAATAATGCTGCTATGAACATAGATGTACACATCTTTGAATAGAGAACCTAGGATTCAATCCACCTACCTACAGTCAATTGATATTTGACAAGGAAACAAAACCTATTAAATGTTTAAATGATAAATTTTAAAAGAGATGGTGCTGGCAAAAGTAGAACTCTGCCTACAGAAACTTAAAACAGGATCCACATCTCACACTATAAACCAAAACCAACTAGTATAAAACAAAATATCATAAATATCATCAAAGACAAAATAGGAATAAAGTTAGAATTCGTAGTCTATAGCATAAATAGGTTTGCAAACCACAAACACTCTTGGCACCAGTAGCCAGAAAATTAAAAAAAAAAACAAACCACAAAAAGCATATTGCGATGGGAAAGTCTGCTGTTAGGGACCTCTCCAGAGTACTGAAGAGCAATGATGTCAGTTCAGAGACTATGATGTGCCTGATCCAGGCCATAGTTTTTGCAATTGCTTGCTATGAGTCAGAGGGATGGACAATGACTAGGGATGATAGAAAGAGAATTGAAGCTTTAGAGCTGTGGTGCTGGAGAAGAGTCTTTAATGTACCCTGGACTGCCAGGAGAACCAACAAGTTCATCCTAGATAGGGTAAAGCCAGGCTGCTTCTTGGAGGGAAGGATTTTGAGGCTTCCTCTGATGTACTTTGGTTAAATTGTAAGGAGACACTGGTCCTTGGAATAGGACATCATGCTTGAAAGGGTGGAGGGACGGAAAAAGAGAGGGAGACCACCAATGAGATGGATTGATACAGTGACTGGGGTAACGAGGATAATTGTGTCAGAGACAGTAAAGTTGGCACAGGATAGAGTAGGTTTCAGAGTTGTTGAACCTAGTGTCACTATGAATTGCAGGCGACTCAACGGCACCTAACAACAAGCCTAATAAAAAATGTGCACAGTAAGGAGAGGATAAAACTGATGAATGGGACCTTCTTAAAAAAAATCAAATCCCTTTGTGCATCAAAAAGCTGAACATAGAAATTCCATCTGACCTAGCTATTCTACTGCTTGGAATATACCCTGAGAATATGAGAACTGAGGTACAAACAGAGATTTGTATACTAATGTTCATAGCGGTGCCAGTCACCATCACAAAAGCATAGGAACAGTCCAGATGTCCAACCGCAATGGAATGAATTAAGAAATTATGGCACATTCACACAATGGAATACTATGCAGCACTCAGGAGCTATGGTTTTGTAAATTACTACCTAATTTGAGGGGGTCTAGAGAGCATATGCTAAGTGAACAACTCAGTCCCATAAGGACAAATACTGTATAAGCCCATTATTGTAGAAACAGAAAGATAACTAGTAAAACCTGTATGAGGATCCAAGGGGGAAGGAAGAAAGCAGAAGAGGGAGGATGGGCAGGGGGTAATCAGGGGGTTCACAGTATGATGGGTAGAGGGAGGGGTGAATAAATGAAATCAGAAAGAGCCAGTGTAAAAAAACAATGTATACAAACTTTGTAGGTAAACCAGAATAAAATAAAACTTTTATTTAAAAAGAGAAAAGGTCTTCTAATAGGGTGAAAGGAAAGCTCACAGACTGGGGATTGGAGGAACGCATTTGGCTATTACATTTCAGATAAGCGTCTTATAACTAAAGTTTAAAGAACAGTACAGGGTCTCCACAACAAAGATTGATAATCACAAAATAGATAAAAGACATGAAAAGAGTTTTCACAAAGGAGGACGTTTGGATGGCCAGCAACATGTGAGGAAATGTTAAAAATCACTGGCAATCAGAGAGCTGCAAATCAAAATGGCAATGAGATACCATCTTACTTCAGCAATTTATTATTATTAGGTGCTGTCAAGTATGACTTATCATAACCCTGTAAATAGATCTGAATCCTGTCCTATCCAGTGTCACCCTCACAATTGAAAACTTTGCTCTGTCAATTCACCTGGCCGAGGGTCTTCAGAATAGCAAATAATAAACACAGGCAATAATATGGAGAGATTGGAGCTCTCATGAATTGCTGGTGGGATTGTAAAATGGTACAATCATTACAGAAGAAAGTTTGACATTTCCATGTAAAAGTGAATCTAGAAATCCTGTATGACACAACTATTCTACTTCTAGGAATATACTTCAAGGAAATCATAGTGGAGGCTGGAATCTTAGTGGAAAAAGACTGCTTTCTCTCTCTACCATAACGAAGCTGGTGGATTTTACCAGAAGCCTCTCAGTTAACAGCCAAACACCAAATAAATTTTGTCACCAGGGCTCCATGGCAGATAGCATACTTCCAGTACTTCTACTTCACAAGAGCAAAAGGCATACTTGAGGAATTGATCAAACCCTCCACTATCAAATCTACTTTGAAATTGTCCAGAGGTGACTAAATCTAGTTAATTCATTGCTGTTAAATTGGAACCAACTCATAGCTGACTCTAGTGAGTTTTTAGAGGCTGTAAATCATGACAAAAAAGACTACTCATCATTCTAGTGGACTCGAACTATCTACCTTGGAGTTGGCAGCACAACTCCTTATCCACTAATCCACCGAGCTTTTTCCATAGGTGGTGGTGTTGATTGCCACTGAGTCGAGCATGACTCATAGAGACCCTATGAACAAAACACTGAAGCCTTTCTATAACAATCATCATTTCTCAAAGTTCATAGGATTTCCAGAGGCATGCTCTTTAGGAAGTGGATGTCACTAATGTCTTTAGGTGACTACCAAATTATTTTCCCATTACTCATGGATGGAAAATTAGTTAAGATCAGTAAACTGGCATTAGAAATAAATTCTCAGTAGTCATCCCATTATATAGGATTTTTTTCCCCAGGAAAAAGCAAATAAATTTTAAAAGAGAGAAAAAGAAACAAAACAAAGCAAACAAGTTCAGTTGCAAACATTTCTAACTTGTAGGCAGAGCTAGAAAACTTCCAAGTTCACGAGAGAACATCTGATGATGGCAATTCACTAGTGCGAGAGCTCAGAGTTGCCAGGTTACTGCCCTGTCTTGAATCATTCATTAATTAAACCATTTACCTATTCATCTCATAACTCCAGACATGTGTGGTTTAATTATTAAATGCTTTAGCAAGGATTTATCAGGCTTGAGTGGGACCTGACTCTCAATAACCCTCGACTGGGTTCCTTTATCAGGCTTGAGTGGGACCTGACTCTCAATAACCCTCGACTGGGTTCATGAGGCTGTGGGAGGACACTCCCCATCCTTCTGCCAGAGAGCATTGGAGCACGGGTGGGTTCAAACCTTTCGGTTAATAATTCAACACATAACTCTTCACAGCACCAGATTGCCTTAAGGTGTCTGCAGTTAGGAGAAATGCATTCACACATATGTAACTATAACTCAAAAATGAAAATGACTCAACAGTGAGAGTCACAAATGATTTCAAACCCAAGGAAGAAATAACGCGATGACTTGGGTAACGCACAAAAGCAGGGAGACGCTTTCTAGAGATGATTCAACTCTGCTTAAGGACACCGCGTCATTCCAGGTGATTGCTTAAGAAGAGGGCAACATTTGAATTCACGTATTTTCTTCCACTTCAGTTTCTGCATAAGTAAAACGTCAATCAGAGATGATCCCCGTATTCGCTTTTATTATAACAATCATTCAAGAAGAGCAGACACACAGACAAGTACCCATCACCACCCCCCTCATGACAGCCTCCAGGTTGTCACTTACAGCTGTACAGCCCTAGGTAGCTGGAGCAGTGTCCCTCAAAAAGCTCCAAACTCTAAGGTGTTTGGGAAATGCCAAGAGGGAATAGATTGTTTACAGTCACCCTTGTGAAATAATTATAATAATCACAGCCAAATCTAAACCAGTGAGGTGGGAAATAATGAAAATGTGCCTCACAGGTGAGAAAGGTTAGCCTGTCAACCAAGTTCTCTCCTCGTGTGCTCCGAAAGGCCACGCCAACAAGCCACAGGTGCGCGCTGCGGGAGCCGCTGGGAATGGACGCGGGAGGGGGCGTGTTGTCAGCTCTGAATCAGTGCCAGCTTGTCTGAAGGCGCTCTTATCCATCCGGTTGGTGGTGACATAGACTTGTCATTAGAGCACATGCTTTCCTACCCTCTCCAAGAACCACTGCAAGAGAAGCAGTAGTGGGAAGACAATTAAGAGACTAAAAAGTTAACTAGATTTATGTTCTTTGAATTGAAATTTCTGCTATTCTCTCCTTATCAACATTGATATTTGAGGGATTGAATATATGTGTATGATCTACATTTATTATTTTATCTATCTATCATCTATCTATCTATCATCATCATCATCTATCTATGATCTACTTACTTGTCTTTCTGTACTTGTCTGCCCATCTGTCTGTCTATCTAATCTACCCATTTATTCACCCATTCATTGACATACTCACCAGGTTATCTATCAAACTATCAATCCACCTAACTAGCTGACTGTCGATTTTTACAATATTACTTGAAAGTTAAGTAATCTCTCAAGATAAGGATAATTTTCCCCCTAAAAGGGCTTTCTAAAACCTCATTCTGTACTGTACTGTGATAATTTTATTTGGCTCTAAATCAAGGTGGCAAAAATTACTGCATTTAATAACTTTAAAACTAAGTTAATGTCGAGTGCACAATGAATCAGGATGATGTCACAAGACTCATTTCAATAAAGCAGCCGAGAGCAAATGAAAATGATGTGTTTTCGTTCAATACATGCACTTTCTGGAATCCTAAAGATAGCTCCCAGAAGTGCGTTGCCCGCCCCCACATTGGAATGATCATCTTTTGAATGAGGAAGAGAGAGGAAGTACATTTGGCTAAGCCACTGTGGCAGTGGTCATTAATTATTACCTCTAACTTTCTGGGTAGAAGATGGTGCTTTATAAAAGCTATTCCAAAGACGTATAAGAAGACCAATGTACAACCTCGTAAAGTGCAAGTCTCTTGTAGCATGCCATGTGTCAAAGCACAAGTTGCAAACATGTTTCTGTGCTAATGGTAGCAGCACCCCCTAGTAAATTTCTACTTTCTCCTCAGTGATAACAATGATAAAATCCCCCTTTCCGCCCACATGTGCAATATTTTCAATCATTCATCTGTTCAATCATTTAGTAACTGGCTTTTGAGAGCTTACTATATTCCGGGCATGACTAGAATCACTGAACATTTAAACACAAAGTTCCTTGCTTCAAAGACTTTATGGTCTAATTGGGAAAACAGAGATATTTTCAGACCATTACAGAAGAATCTGATAAGAGCTAAAGGGGATTTTCAGTATGTGTCACCTCTAATTTTTAAACATTTAGTATGCAAATTGTTTTAAAGCAAAGAAAAAAAAAACACCTCAACACATCAAATGCTTAAGAAAAAGGAAAAAAGACGAGGGGAATATGAGAATCTCTGTGGGGTGGGGTGGGGATGTCAAGCAATGTTTTGAGAGAAAGTGTCCTTTAAATTAATACTTCAAGGAGTATCTTTCCTAATACTTATGGCAGCTAGGGCAGCGCCTAGATCTGACAGAAGGCTCAGCATGTGCACAGCAATGGCAGAATAAGGACCCAGATCAAAACAGGAAGAATTAAAATTGTTTAATAAAGGAAAAAGGAAGAGATGGGGCTGAATAAGTGGGTAAGTAACCAAAAAAAAATAAAGTGACTTATTTATCAAAATCATCCCAGCTCTCGTGGCTCAAATGTACATGGTTCAAATGCACCAGCTTCTCTTGGCAGAAAGATGAGCAATCTCCTCCCCTGCAAGTTAATCCCTCTGAAACCCCCCTGGAGGATCAGCTATGATTTGGTCCAACTCAGCAGTACACAACAACAACAACAACAACAACAACAACAACAACATGCCTTATTTTGATTCTAGACAATGGAAAGCCCTGGATGATTTTGTTAAAAATGAATTCTATGGTTAAGTTGACTTTTCCAAATGTCACGTTTTCAGCAAACAACAAGCTTGAGAACAGCTGAGAGGAGAGTCAGTCAGTCACTCAGGCTCTCACTGTCCAGTTTAAACCCGACTCATGGCTGGTCCTCCAGCAGTCTCCTGGGCTGTCAGTTGCACAGACGGGAGGAAACTGTCTAGCTTCCTTCCTCGGAACTTCTGATGGATTAGAACTGACAGAGAGGCTTGACCTTGGGGTTAGCAGTACAATCCCCGTTGGTCACCGATACTGCTTCAAAAAGGAAAAGGCTGTTGCCACAGTCTGGGAAAGGGCTACTGAGAGCCTGGACGGAAGTAAAAGCCATGGGAATAGAGAAAAAGGGGCCCATAATGTGCATCTATTTAGATTTCTAACCAAGAATATTTGATGATTGGTTTAATATGCAGAATAAAGATGGGAATATATGCAAGAAAGTTATTGCATCTAAGGGTATTGGAGCAGAAAATGAATATTTTTAAAAATCCTCTATATGTTTTGCTTGCCTATAATTGGAATTTTCCATTAAAACATGTCTCCTTAATTAATTTTAGGAAAACCATCATGACTACATGGTTCCCACATTCTTTTTTTTCCCACCTTCCTCAAAGGCACCCTCTTTCCTTGAATCATGTCTCACTTACCCTATCGTTCCTACACACTTACTCACGTTGAGTTATCTTTTTCCCGAATAGCAGTGTACGTGAAGTTGCTTGCTGAACTTGCTAACACATACTTTTCCCTCCATTCCTGTTTCCTATGTCATTGATTTTATTGTGGGAAATAGGAAAAGGTATGACTGATAATCATGCCTATTTATACTTGGTAAAATAATCCACGTCTTTTCAGTGTTAAAATGTGTCTTTCTCATCTTCCAAACCCATAAGATTACATTTTTCACAGAATATGAGGACACTGGTTATGATCATTCATTACAAGGAATTCAATCAAAGTCAATACAGAGTCATCATTCAGTTCTGCTAAGCTCTTTTTCTCTCCTCTCTAGAGTAAAACACTTGTTCTTGATGACACAAAATATATGTGCTTTCCCCTGTGTGAGCCCGTTGGGGAGGAGAACCGTCGTTCATCCTGATACGTGCTACCTGTGTAGCTTCTACCTCATGAAACCCAAACCTTTTTCTTCCTTGTAATGGAAAGGATTGTCAGCCACTTGGGGGAAAAAAAAAAGTAAGATAATCTACTTGTAAAAATGATTTGTCCTTTGTGAGCATGCTACGGTGAGGGATGAGAAATTATAGAAGTAGAAAGGGAATTATAGACACAGATTTGTGGGTGTTTCACCACCAGCACCGAGCTGCCCTTTCACCAATCTGTGCTCAAAATATGCCCATTGCGCACAGATTTGCTTAAATCGAAGCCTGAGAAAGATGTTGAAAATGGCACTGTTTTAAGGTTGTTTACATTCTTGTGAGTTATGGCTTTCAAAATATCATTAATTCTAGACTTAATTATGGGATGCAAATAGTGAGATAAGAATTCAGAAAAAAAATCCACCACTTTTTACCCTGCTAGAAATTGCCACCTTGTGATATCCATTTCTGTTGTTATTATCTGTCATCGGGTCGAGTGTGAGTCATAGCAACCCTACGAACAACAGAACTGAATCCTGTTCTACCCTGTGCCATCCTCATCATCTCTGATATATCTGAGTCCATGGCTCCAGTCACCACGTCATGAAGAGTCGTCTTTGCTGAGCTTTCAACTTTTCAAGCATGATTCCACTTTCCAGAGAATACCCTGTCTTAGCAACACATCCAGAATATAAGAAACAAAACTTTGCCATCTTTGTCTCCAAACAGCAATGTGTCTGCACCTTTTCCAAGACATACCTGTTTATTCTTTTTGGCAGATCATGGGATATTCAGTATTCCAACATCACAACTCAAAGGCATCGGTTTTTCTGTTATCATTATTCATCATACAGCTCTCAGAATGTGTACCAAGTGACTGAATCATGATCACCTTAGTCTTCAAACTGGCATAGTTGCTTCTCAGTAATTTAGACAAGTCGCTGACAGTGGCCTAGTTAACAAATATTTGTTAAGTATTCCATCCACAGAAAAGTTAGGGAAGTAAAACTGTCACCACATTCCGTGTGATGAGTATGTTAATTGATGTCGATACTTATTCTTTAATTTGACAAATGTTTCCGAAGGTCTACTAGCTACTGCTTCCTTTTATTACCACTATAATTGTATAATTTATTACAACTATACCTCTAAACCAATTTATACATTTATTTATACTTACACATACTTACAATTAAATGTTACTGTTTTAACAATGCTGAACAAGCAAAAATCTCCAGAAACCTGACTTTTATATTCATTGTTAAGAGGCCTGCCATTGAACAAAGACACATCTACTTTGGGTTGTATTTGCATTTAAATGTATTCCAAGAAGGCAAAGTAAATAATAACATGCAAGCATCCTGTTTTTGACATATCCTTTCAGGTATCATCAATCAAACTAAGTTGCACGGTCAACCCCAAATCCATGAGGTGGGAAGTACATTCTACATATTCTAGGAAATGATACTTATTACAGAGGGAATGTAAGTGCTATGAACAATCTGACTTGTAAAACTCATTAACCATTGCCGTTGCGTTATTTCTGACTCATGGTACCCTACGGAAGAGGACAGTCTGTGATCTTTATGAGTGCAGACTGCCATATTTTTTCCTGTAGAACTACTGGTTGATTTCACATGCCAACTTTTCAGTTAATATCTGAGCACTTAACCTAATACCAACTGGTTCCTCACACTTGGAAACACTAGAAGCTATTTATAGCACTTCTAACTCGAGCTTTCAATAACCCCGCCAGCATCACCACCTCTAGCCCCCTTTCCTTCCCCACTGCTGTCAAAACTTCCTCTGGTGGCTTCTCTGATGCTGCTGCCCACATCTTAGGATCAGCCCTCGTCTCCCTGTTTGTACAGGTGACCTCACTCCTGCGTTCTCACTGCCCCTACCCTATCTCATTAGTTGCTCTACATCAAGTCCTTTATGTAATCCTAGGTCACTTTTAGCAATTTCAGTAGGATCACCTGTAAGTCAAATCCCCTCTTAGAATCTTATTTCAAAAACTCCTGGTGGTCCTGAAACTTTCTCCTAAACCCAATTCTAACTCTTCTCACTTCCTCTCTGAGGCATTCCCTGAATGATCACAGAGTGACATCCTTTATGGAATACAGTTCAACCTAAACCTCCAGTGTCGTGGCTGACTTCCCCCAGCACCTTTAGATGTGATCACATGTGCCACCTATGGAGGATATATGGGTTTTACAGTCTGTACAAGTGTGGGCATTTGATATTGTATTCTCCTGTTTGACACATCTACTTATTTATGTGCAACCACTGTTGCCTAGATTGGATACTTTTCTAAAACTCAGTAATAAAGGCAGCCACTGAACTTAGCAGATAAAGCATATTGGCCTGCTTCATCTTCACAACAAAGGGTATACTGATTTTATTACTATAGACATGAAAACTGAGGACCCTGCCCTGTTCACGTTGTTATATCTGATGGCACCAGAATTGAAATATGTCTCTCTTTTGAAGGTTCTTATTTACCAACAAGGCACAAAATGTAATAGTTACAATTATCAAAATCTCAGTGCTCATTTTCCAGCTTGGATGTTATGAAAATATATGTTCCTGTTAACTTTGGGACAGTACAGATGATTGTCAATAAAATGTTGACTGACCAGAAAATTTTTCTGAAGGTTTCACTTGACATTCAAAATGATGGAAATATTGTTATTTCTCAGACGTTTATTTCTAAAATTCCCAATTCTCTTGCAGTTATATTAATTCAGAAATGTAATTACTTTATTGCCACAAATACAATTAGAAATGAATTTTTTGCTTTATAACACTATAGTTTAGGGTATCTGAATATTGAATTCCTTTTGCTCTTTGAAAATGACCTTAAACTTGACGGATATCTGCCTTCCAGCATTACATGGGCTTGTTAAAACTGGCATTTAAAGAACAGATTTACTGTTGATGATGAGAGATTTCCTTTTACGTGAATGTAGTACCTAGTTGTTCATTTTTGGCTGCTTTGTCTAAGGTCAAATGTAGGATCAATTTAAAATTTTATAAGTCCTAGTCTAAAACTCTGTTCTGCCATAGCCATGATGATCTACAAGGCTGCCTCCTTGTCTCATTTCAATACGTGAATGTTCCATTAGAATTGTAGGTGACAAATTGCTTGCAGCATGAAGCTGCAAAAAACAAATTAGAGAACTTCACAGCAGTTCTGTTAGGGCATTCTCTACCTATCAAATGGCAGGCTTTAAAATCAATTGGATTATACAAAATGCATTTTTCAGCTCCAGCTCATGTTTCTCCTTTCCATGAAAAATAAGGAAATTGGATGCAACATGGATCTGAAACAGGACTAGAAATAAAAAATTGTTAAAGTGGTGAAGGATTGAGGACTCTGTCGTTAAGACTGAACATGATAGAAATTCCTTAGTGCCATACATTCTGCCAGTGTTAGAAATGTAGGAAATGCTTTTAGAAATGCAATGAAAATTTATGGAAATCAATGTAAAGCATATTTTCCAGCGCTCAGACAAGGTGCTATTATGCTATGTATTCTTCACAGCAATATTAACTCTTTGTAAGCATGCAGTTATTACTTTTTTTTGTCCCCCTTGCTTTCCCCAACTGACTTCCTATTCTGTCTTCACTTACTGCTATTTCTCTCCTTTGGTTCTCTTATGAGCTTACCAAGTTTCTATTCTAATAACTTCAGACTGTCCACACAAATCCAGCTATAACTTTCCTCCTTCTTATCAGTATCCTTTCTCCAAAGACTTGCTGGTCCTCATTTCCAGGGTCTCCTTTGTTACCTTAAAATAAACATATCTTCCTGTCAAACATTCTTCTAGGTGGTATAGCACTGGTCTGTGTGTTGCTGTACAGAGGTAACTCATGGTTGCTGTGATGCTGAAGCCTGTGACAGTGATGTGCCAATCGTGGTAATGGTTACCCATGGTGGACAGTGTTGGCTGGAGCTTCCCGACTAAATCAAGCCTGGAAGCAGGAGCGGCATCCACTTCCGAAATGGCTTGCCTCCGGAAACTCTATGTACGAACAGTGCTCAGGCTGTTCATTCATAGGGTCGCTATGAGTCGTCTACGACTCGACGGCATTAAACAACAACAACAAGAACACGAATATCATCAAGTTTTATAAGACCTATGCCTCTTCCAATGGACCCATTGTTCATTTACTGTGGCCTGCTACTTCCAATCACTTACATTTAATAATCTGGAGCCTTAAATTGGTCATTATTCATTTTTTTGCCTTCCACACATTATTTGCTAAATGTTACTGATTTTTCAATGGCAGTATCACTCTCTTTTCTAGTACCATCACACTTTATCAGACCTTCAACAGCTCTTAAAAGAAATCATTTTCCTTTTTGTCTGTCTCACGATTGCTATGAATCTTCATACACCGTGGACTGTTGTTAGGTGCCAGAGAGTCGAGTGTGACTGCAAGTGACCCTACAGATCTGAATCTTGTCCAGTCCTGTGCTATCTTCACCATCTCTGATACACTTGAATCCAAAGCTGCAGCCACCGTGTTAAACCGTTTTGCTGAGGCTACTCTTCTCTTTCACTGACCCTCCATCTTTCCAAGCTTGAATGAGCCTCTTCTAGCGACTTTGCAGCTTCATATTTAGAATGACAAACTAGCATACAAGAAAATACAAAAGATGATGATAAAGAGGGAATAAGGATAATGTGACTGGAGAATATTGTTTACTTAGAATTTAGGCCAGTTAGAACTGAAAAACAAAAGCATTACATGTGATAATGTAGATTGGAGATAATACAAATAAAACAAAGATTCTCACCACTGGGCCTATTGGCAGCATCAGTATGGATGGTGAAGAGACTGAAATAGTTTACAGTTTTAGTTTACTTGGCTCCACAGTCAACACTCTTCGTAACAGCAGCCAGGAAATCAAGAGACGAATTGCATTGGGACCTCTCATGCGTACTGAAGAGCAACCGCGTTAGGCTGGAGACTAAGGTGTGTCCTATCCAGGTTACAGTCTTAACAATTACATGCTATGCATCAAAGAGTTAGACAGTGAATACGGATGATAGAAAGAGAATTGATGACTCTAAGCTGTGGTGCTGGAGAAGAGTATTGAATATACCATGGACTGCTGGGAGAACAAACAGGTTTGTCCTAGAGAGGGTGAAGCTGGAATGCTCCTTGGAGTCAAGGATTCGGAAGCTTCGTCTGACATACTTTGGGCATGTTGCAAAGAGGGACTGGTCCTCAGAAAGGGACATCATGTTTGGGAGAGTGGAGGGATGGTGCAGTAGAGGAAGACACTCTATGAGATGGATAGATTCTGTGACTAGATGACACATAACAATGCAAACTTCCTAGATAATGGTGTTGCCTTGTAATGTCAAGTCAGAGCTGACTCATGGCTGACCCTCCAGCAGGTTTTCAGAGGCTGTAGTTATAGCAATAGAAAAGATTGCACAACATTCCCCACAGAGCAGCTGGTGGCTTCGAACTGTATGCCTTTGGGAAGCAGTGCAACTCCTTGTTACCAGATCACCCGAACTCCCTTCTGAATATTATGTGGCTATCCTAAAGTATAGTTCTTTTGTAAATTTTACACAAGGAGATGTGCTCTGTTACAAGGTTGCAGTTCAAGGTGGCTGTGCCTTTACCTACAATTTTTTAACATGAGCTTCTAAAATACTGATTTTCAGACTTAAAAGCCTTATAAAATTTAATTGTGATAAAATGGAACCACTAATGTTCCAGAGAATTAAGTCCACAATGATACAAAAACAGCCTTTAATATCATCATCCTCACCCTCCTCACAAGCACTCAATCTTTGACAGTCATTTCCTGTCAAATATTATGTGGCACATTGAGAAGAGATTACTTAATTTACCTCACGTATCTGCTTTATAAGTTTGGTATTAATATCTATATTTTAAATATGAGGCAACTGAAGTTGAAAAGTCAAGTAACCTTTCCATTAACGCAGATAGCAAGTGGCAGAGCCAATATTCAAAATCAGGTCTTCCTGAGGCCAAAGTTTGTGTTCTGTTAATTAGTATACTCTACTTCCTCAAGACATTGGAAAATTAAAAGTAAATGTAGATAGAAACACTTTCAGAATAAATGTTAGAATAAGAGTGCTTTACATTTTCTCCTTCTCTCTGCCCCTTTCCACATAATGAAAATAAATAAAGAAATATAGAGAATGAAACGTTCCCCGTATTTATATAAGGAAAGGATACACACGGTTAAAGTGTAACTGTTAAGAACCAGAAACTTAAACACAGACCTTTACTTAAGAAAATTATAAAAGATGAGCTTCAGAACATTCCTCACAGCAGGAAATATTAAAAGAACATTTTTGTGAGACAAAAGGGGAGCAAAGATGAAGATACTAATAAAGATGTGGACAAGTATTTTCAAAATATTCATCCTAAAATGTGGTGTAAATGATGTTGAAGTTGAGGGTGAAAATGAAAGATAAAATAAAGTTCAGGACAATAATACCATGTGAAAGGAAGTAACTAGATTTAAGATTTAAAGTGTGTTGGGGTTAGAATAGTGTTTGGGAAGATGGTGAACATTCTTAAAACTATTAGATTTAACTATTTGAAGAAGATAAACTAAAACGTTAGACTAAAAAGCACTGCAATCCCAAAGGCACATGGTTCAAGGCCACAAGCTGCTTCATTGGAGAAGGATTGACAAACTCCTGTGTGATTTACTGCCTCTGAAAATCTGTCTGAAGGTCTGCTAAGGGTCGGTTCCGACTCTTTGGTACACAACAACAACTACAGACTAAAGAAGAGACAAAAATTCAGCAAAAGCAGAACAAAGAAATATGACAGCAATGAAGCCAAATACATAAGTACAATAAATATAAATTGTGACAAGTGTTAATGAATTATACAGATTACCACTATGCTAGAGAATGCTAGACACTCACTAAATCTATTTTCCTTTATTTTTTGGCAAAACAAAGAAATGGAAAATACCATTATATCCTATGTAACTGGTATGTTATTAAGAATGCTGTAACAAATGGAGTGTGACTAGAAGTGCCATGTGTAGTGTTTCTGTACAAACACTTCACACACAGACCTTTCTACTTTCTTTTATCTTTCACCACATGACAAAGGAGACATAGTGGTTTAGAGAAGGGTAATTTGGGGAAGAGGCAGGACTTTTACATCAAAGTATATTTCTGTTTCCATTAAAAGTCTTTATAGACATTTAGCCTCCTCAGATTGATTAAAAGAATTTAATTAACAAGAAAATTCAGCTCCCAAAATATGAACCTACTTTCATTGATTTGTATTTCTGAGGCTATCAATCCTTATGGAAAGAGAGTGGCATCTCTCTTTGGCTGAGGTACGGATGGATTTGAACATGCAGGCTCTTGATTAGTGGTTTCACACATTATGCACTACACCATCAGGGCTCCTTGTTCTGTAAGAGACATATCTAAGTATGAGACTTGTAGTGAAAGTATATGTGGAGCAAATGCTAAACAGAGAAAAACTTATGGAAGTATTGTTGTGTTTTGTGTACCATCTAGTTGGCATGGACCCATAGCTGACCCTCTTCCAGTGGGTTTTCAGAGGCAGCTAATTACACACACATGGGAGGAGATTGCCCACACATCAGTATAAAAATAGCAAATACTATTTATAGAAATAGTTATTTTTTTAAAGAAAAAATTTTTGATTCTAAAAATTGTTGAAGAAATTAATACTTCCATGTGGCTGAAAATTTTGTGTGTATGAAATAGAACTTGTTATAACCATAGGGGACAATAAATCTGTCATCATATCGGAAATATTTAAGGTAGGTCACTTAATAATAGAAAAATACAGAAGACAGAAAATTGCTACATTGCTAAAAAGCTGTAAAAGCATAATTAGTAAGTAGATCTGAAGAAAAAGTTGAGACAGGACATAGGAACTGTAACTTGTTTTTAAGAAAATATAAAATGTTAATGAAAATTGACTACTAAATAAGTTACAAATATAAAAATACTAACATTTCAAAACATTATAAAAAATAATATAGACCATAATCTTGACCAAAATGAGTTAGGAGGTAATCAGATCTGACTCATAATGTGACTCTTGGACAGATTTGAACTCTACCTTCCAGTTCCCAAGGTTGAGTCTTTATTGACGTAAACTGACACACCCTCCTCTTCCCAGGGAGCAGTCTGTGCATTCCAACAACCAGCCTTTTACGTAGCAGCTGACCACTCATTCACAGGCACCAGGGTTCTTACTCTACTCTTGTTTCTAATATCCCAGATGTGTCATTTTGTATGCGGGTGTTGAGAGAAACAGCTCTAGAGGTGTAGTGGTAAGAAACTGTGCTGTCATTAATGCCGAAGGAACTCAATACGGATCCACCAGCTGTTCGGTGGGACCAGGATGGGCAATCTCCTTACATGCAATTAACTGCCTCTGAAAACCTGCTATGAGTTGGTTCCGACTCTACAGCACACACTAACTATAATTTTTAAAAGCTTGAGTTTTGAAGTATAACCAGATTTGAACATAATATTTCTCTGATGACCTGTATTTATATATTAAAGCTTTCATGGTATGTCTTTATCTTTAGAGAAATTCTCAAAATAACTAGAAGAGCAAACAAAAAATTATATAGTGACCAAACAAGCATTCATTTTATATTTAAATTGTGACAAATGAGGTCTTAGTGATATTTTTAAAAAATATAAATTGTGAGCAGCATTCATTCATATGGACTGTAATGTTCTTAACTATTTATATCCCACAAGAATATCTCTTTGGATGTAGCTTTATCATTTTAAGAGCCCTGTACTCTTCTATTCTCACACAAATAATACACATATTAGTACACATTTGTTTTGTCAGCTAGGTCTTCTCCACAAGATATTTTTGTATTCCCACTATACTAATTTTAAAATAAACATATTTTTAAAATTAGCATAGCTAGTTTACAAAAATACTGTGGAGAGAGGGTGAATGTGAAGCCAACTTCAGTATTTGCGTAAAAATATGATACTTTCAAATAGTGTTCTGAAAAGAAATGTATTTCTTACTCAATTCTACATATTAAGTATTATTTTACCTGGAATATTGCTGTTAAGCTTGTGTTTCTGACTTATGGTAGAATTTTGTGGAACTGAGTTTTTGTTTCTAGATCTATAGAAATGTCTTTGATGTGTTATAATTACCAAAGAAAAACATATGGGGTTTTTACAGATCTTCATGAACTGAGAGACAGAATCTTGATTTTTTTTTAACCTCAATAAATTGTTTCACTTCATATTTTAAAAAAGAAAACATTTTAAAAATGACTAGATGTTTAGTTTTTTTCTTCAGTTGTATTATTGATAAATTTTAATTAGGCCACATTACCAATGTGTCAATGCCACCCCTATAAAAATAACTGACCTCTGTAAAGCTTTCAAAATTTGCTATTTAAAAATGCAAAATTTGGCCTACTTTAAATTAGTACTGATTTTTTTTTCCAAATTGAATATTCATTGGCAACTAGGAGCAAATATGGTGAATGGACTAATGACAAGATTAGACATTCAACCCGATTTCCTAAAGAAAGTTCATCACAAAACACAGTGGCCTCTGTCCAAACCAATGCATTTAGTATAGAGCAACAATGCTTAGTCTTCACTTAATTACGTCATGGTCAAGCATTTTGCCTGAAATCGATAAAGAACCTCAGATTCAGCCTCAGTTACTTGACTGATAAATTTCAACCATTCTTCAGATTCTTAGGTCTCTGTTACTTGTAATATACTCAAGATTCTCATTTTGGGTAACAAAAGAGCCAGTTCCTTCTTCAAAAAGATCTAACTAGAAGGTAGGTCTAGTGACCTAGTGGCAAGAAGCTGTGTTGCAATCCTGAAGGCGCAGAGTTCAAATCCACCAGATGCTCTGCTGGAAAAGGAGGGGCAACCTCTTTCTGTGCCAGTCAGATCTGATTCAACAGTATACAACAACAAGCGAACAAACAAAAGTGACTCATAGCTGATTCCCCGTTGGGTTTCTGATGCTGCATATTGCACAGGAGGAGGCTGTGCAATATTTTTCCCATGAAATGGCAAGTAGACTCAAGCTGACAGAAAAGGGTGGCCTATGAGTTGGCAGCACAGCTTTTGACAAACTACACCAGCTTAGCTCCCTGCTCCTTGTTGTAAGGTGTAGAGTCTCCACTGGTCTTTAGCTGACCCTCCAGCCAGTATTTAAAAGCAGTAAATTGCATGGGAGATTGCACATTAGCAGCTGATGGATTTGAACCACATACCGTTGGGATTGCAGTGCAACTTCTTACTCAAAGGTCACCAAAGCTCCTGACGTTAAAGTGCTAGAGATCAGAATAGTAAAATATGAGTAAGTTCTCTGCATTGAACTTGAACACAAGTGACTACTTGACTTTGACAGGTTTTTTTTGTTTTGTTGTGTTTTTATTTCACCATCAGAGACCAGTTTCCTCATGTGTAAATTGAAGTTTCTTTGTCTGTAAATTGGGAATAGAAGCATTTATATTGTAGGATTGGGGGAAAAGTTTTCACTAATTGTATGATATAAAAGAGGTGTCCAGTATATAGTGGTTACAATAGCAAAGAAAGTGTTCTATACCAGGACAATTTGCCATTGAAGCTGTTTTCATTATACCATTTTATTATTTCACATATAAACACAACAAAGCAAAACAAAACAAGAACTGTTGAGGCTTCACAATGGGGTCCTTCAAGTTGTGGAAAGATCACACTAAACTTGCCCTGGAAGATATGCACGTTTCTTTTTGATTGGCCTCAAAGAACTAAGGTAATTTTTTTAGCTGTGAACAACTCAAACCCTTTTTAAAAGCTCTGATCTTTGATTTAGAAAAAGAGAGATTAATAGGACCTTATTTACCCATCTAACAAAGCTTTTATAGGTGTGAAATGAATGGAAGAAATATTAATTATATACATACATATATATGTTGTTGTCCGGTGCTGTCAAGTTCTGACATCGCTATGTTCTGAGTCAGAGCAACCGTATACACAACTGACTAAACACTGCCTGGTTCTGTAACATCCTCGCATTTCAGGCTATGCTCGTGTCCACTGCTGTAGCCACTGTCATAATCCACGTTATTGAGCGTCTTTCCCCTTCTGTTGACCTTCTACTTTATAAAACACACATATTTATCTTATATACATTCTATAGAAATACATGTATAGGATATAAAATCAAGACTTGCTTTAAGAAACAATAGTGCAATATTCAATATGTAAAGAGTATAGATGTTTACTCTAAATTTGATTGAATAAATATAAACTAAGCAAATAGGAAACCATTTACTTCTCAAATAGCACTTTTGAAGCACACTTTACCCATAATAATGGTCACACTTATTGAAAACTTAAACATGCTAGGTACTGTTCTAAGTGTTTGCTCATTTAATTGTTTAATTTGTTTATTTAACTGTAATAAGCTATAGGTTCCATTTTCTCCTACAAAATATTAATGAAGCTTGGTAAGAATTCTATCTTCCAGCATGTGATTCCATAAGGTAGGTATTTTAAAGAAGTCAAAGTTAGGCCTGATTTATTAGTCCTGCTGAAGTTACTTTATAATTTGGCTTCAAACAGGCACCCTTCTTAATATGAGCCAAGATTCCTTCCACTCTCATTGTGTGACTGTCAAGATAGATGCTGATAGGTCATAGGGAAGCTTCCCAAGGGTATGAGGCAGCCACATATAGCTCAGCCAACATTCCCTTTCTCAATTTAATCTAATGACAAACCTCTGGCTTAGTGACAATGACTGTCCCCTCACAATGATATTTGTCTTCAAGGTGGTAGCCATAGCCTTACAAGTTCGGGTCACTTAAAAAAGATTGCTGTTGTTGTTGATTGCTGTCGAGTTAAGCACAACTCATAGTGACCCTGTGAAAAAAAGGCCTGAAGCTTTTCTATAACGTCATTTCTCCAAGTTCATAGAATTTCCAGAAGCATGGGGTTTAGGAAGAGGATTCCACTCCTACTTCCAAACCTGCCTTATACTGGGAGCTCTACCAAAAATTGTCCACCATGGACAGCTGTTATGGCACTTGACACCCCACCTCCCAATGGCACAAAGTTCAGCATCACAGCAAACCCAGATTACCTCAGTACAGCATATAGACAGAGGAGTGCTGTTCAGCTTAGAAGAATGTTCCCCCAAAATAAAATAACACTAGGTCCTCAGGCCCAGCTGGATTTTAAATATAAGGGCTTCTACCATCTTGATGGTGGTGACGTCTTGATGGTCGCATAAGGGAAGTGAATTAGTTTATTAATTTAAAAATGAATTTATTGTAGAATTTATTAATTTTAGAATGACTATTCTTTAAGTGCTACAGCAATTGTTTGTCTCTTTCCTGTACTGAATAACTTGGAGTTGCTGTGATACTGAACACTGCCATAGTTGTGTCAAATACCATAATGGTTATCCATCATGTACAATGTTTGGAGGGGCTTCCAGATTGATTATGGTTGGGAAGCAGGAGTGGTATCCACTAGATGCCTCTGGAACATCTTTAAACTCTGTAAACGTACAGAAATTATGTCATCTATAAAACAGAGTTCAGATCTTTGGTGCAAGGGTCTCTATGAGTTGTATTCTACTTGATGACACTTAACCACTGCTAAATGAGACTAGTGTTGTTATATCTGGAGGAATATTCTTCCATTTTGTACATCCCTCTTTGACATAACCTGGCTTTCCTGTGATGCTGAACCTTGTGCCATTGGGGTATCAAATAACCATTATGGCTTCCCAGAGTGGAGAGTGTTTGGTGGAGCTCCCAGTTGTTAAACAGATTTGGAAGAAGGAGTGGCATCCACTTCCTAAACCACATACCTCTGGAAACTCTATGAACTTGGAGAAAGGACAATAGTTACGGAAAGTTATTAAGTCTTTTGTTCATAGAGTCGCTATGAGTTGTTCTCCTCTCGATGGCAATCAACAACAACAACAACAACAACAACAATAATAATATACATATATGAACAAAAACCCTGAAGCCTTTCTATAACTGCAAGGAACTTGACCACTCTCGGGCCTGGCTGTGAACTTCTCCAGAACAAAAGCAGTTTCCACTCTTTATATTCTGATTACTAGGGTGCAGGCAAACTCCATTTACCATTTTTTAACCGTGGCATACCTTTTTTACACAAGTGTGATCAAAAGTAATGTTTTCTGAGAAGCAAATGAGGATGGATGAGAAATACCATAGGACATATTTGGGTGTCTAAGCACATGCCTGAATCCTTTTACGCAATGTCATCATCCTTCACATCATAGTATGCACTTATTAATGTGGGCATGGTATTTGGGAAGAAACATAGTAAGTCCTGCTCTTGTAGTTTTTAACATTTTCTTGGGCCTTGAATACTTCCTTATTTGTCTATGTGAGTTCATCTGTTAGACTGAAAACACATGCTGTTCTTTTTTATATCTCCTGAAACTATTACCCTAATGCTAATTGGAGTTACTAAAAAGACTATTTAGTCAATAAAAGATAATGGGTGGATTTCAGGTTAAATATTCTGCTAGGAATAGACTATTATTCCTTCTATATACTTCTCCAAAGCTCAATTGTTGTTGTTGAGGTTTGTTTGGGTTTTTGTTTTCAAATGTCACTTCTAGTTTATACAAAAAAGGGAACAGAATGAATTTTCTGCAAGCAGAGATGGAGGTCATGCAAAGTTTAAAAGAAAAAAAAAAACCCAAAATCATAAGGAGAAGAACAAGAAGAAGGAAAAGGCAGAAATTACCCTTCTGAGTAACTGCAGGTTCCACTTGAACTTGAGCTTGTGCTTGTCTGCCCAAACTTGGCCCTTTCCTAGTGCTCCTTCTGGGATAGCCAGCAGTAAATGGGAGGCCCCCCAGACTCTTCAGACCTTCAGCAGTTGTCTCTGAGTTTCCCAACTCCTCGCACACACCTCAGCCATCTGCTCAGACCAGTGATTCCAGCCACATCAAAACGTGGTTCACTTTTGGGCTCATCACTTTTTTAAATGCCGAGAAAGTTATTTGAACTTACTTCCTATGTAAGAACTTTAGAACTTGCAGAACTTTACACATGCAACCAGAGGAGGTGCCCAGGATTGAAATGACACTAACAAAATGGGTCAAAATTTAACTTGCAGCAATTTAAAGGGATATTTTCTAATTTAAAGGACTATAATCAGTAGACTATGGAGAATTTTAAGACACTGATACTGCATCTTGCCAACCTTTGAAGATTATTATTCTTTCCATCAAGTACAGAGGCTTACCTTCTAAAGTAATAGAAACAGGGTTTTAAAAAGCACTGTGATGCCAACCATGATTAGAACTAACAGGGAATCAGCTTAAGGATTTTTCTGCCATGTCATACTTTCAACCTGAAATTAAAAAATGAAAAAAATTAATCATAATTATACATATAGATGGCTTCTCAGCCAGCAATGATCTAGAAAGCTAAGTCCACTAACAGTTGAAGAGGTTGAAGAAAGTACAAACATGAGCCTTCACATTAACAGGTCACCTACTACTATGTTCTGCATCTTTCTACTGAGTTTAACCTCTGCTGCTTAAAGCCATGTGCATTCCCGGCTTCCCACTTCTTTAAACAGCACTTGGAATAAGTGATAATATAACAACATAGGGCACACTGTGAACAGCCAACAAGAGAATCATTTAAACAAATGGATTTGTAGAACATGATTGTTTTAAGCCTGTCCGTGTCAGGACTGCAATTTGAATTAAACATAAGGTAACTTCTTTCACAGAATCAGTAAGAGCAAATAACATCGCTTGCAACAATGTTTTATTTCTCAGACAAAAATGGTTCTTAACAGCTTTCTGAAGGCTATGCTTCAGCCACCTGCTGTTAAAGTTGTTTGCTTTTTCTTGCAAAATTTGTTCCTTTGCAACATTAAAACAGACAGACTTGCAGTCAGCTAACTTGGGACTGGAGTCTAGAGATGTCTGGAAGGCACTTTTCTTAATGAGCACCGTAGCATCCTGTGCCCTTCCTACCGGCAAAGGGGAGCAATAGGAAGAGCAAAGGGGTTGCCTGAAGCTGGATTCTCTAAAGTTCTCCCCAGTATTGGTTGACTTGTAATCAGAGGAAATTCCTACCACTTTCAGACAGGGAATCTGACTAGTGGTCCAGGTGGGTTCTTGACTTCTGAACATATGCCTGTCATTGGCAATCTAGATGTCCTTATAATCATGGGAGATAAAGAATGAAGGAATTTAGTCATATTTACTTGTCTTTTGCTTCCATTTCTGAAAAGAAGAACCTATTAGAATATTTTGAATTCCTATAGAATAACATGACTGGTAGCAATTTATGCAAACGCTATCATTTCAGAGTCACAGTGTGGAGAAAGGAAGACAAACTGGGAATGTCCTTTGTTCCCCCCGCCCCCCCCCCCATCTGCTGTAATGAATGCCTAGAGTTGGATATGTCTGCTATTCAGATTATATTCTAATTCTCTTCTCAGCCTTCCAAACTCAAAACCAACCAGAGCAGGGTGTGGGTCAGGGGGGTCACTGAGGAAAACAAAGAACAAGAAATATACCTAAATAACAACCAGAAGCCCCACCAGATGTGGGAGTACTTCTGAGAAATCACCACACACATTGCTCTATGCTATTCTCTTATTATTATATGCCGTTGAGTCACCTGCGACTCATAGTGACCCTATGTATGACATCCCTAGACCCTGCTCTATCCTGTGCAAATCTTAATTGTCTCTCACACACCTACCCTCATTACCCAAGTCGCTAGTCAATCCACCTCATAGAGGGTGTTCCTCTGCTGCACCGTCCCTCCACCCTCCCAAGCATGACGTCCCTTTCCAAGGACTGGTTCCTCCTTGCAACATGTTCAAAGTATGTCAGACGAAGCCTCAGAATCCTTGCCTCCAAGGAGCAACCCGGCTTTACCCTCTCTAGGACAAACCTGTTCATTCTCTTAGCAGTTCGTGGTATATTCAACATTCTTCTCCAACACCACAGACTAAAGGCACCAATTCTCCTTTTATCATCCCTAGTCATTGTTCAGCTCTCTGATGCTGATTGCAAAGACTGTGGCCTGTATCAGGCACACCATAGTCTCCAGATTGACACTGTTGCTCTTTAGTACTTTAGAGAGATCTCTAACCACAGACTTTCCCATAACAATATATCTTAGTTTTCTGGTTGCTGGTGCCAAGAGTGTTGATTGTGGAGCCAAGCAAATTAAAGCTGTGAACAATCTCAATCTCTTCAGCATTCATCAAGCTGCCAATTGGCCCAGTGGTGAGAATCTTTGTTTTCTTGATATTGGGCCTCAATCCATATTGAAGACTGTAGTCCCTGACCTTCAGCAGCAAGCGTTCTGCTTTTCCAATCTGAAAAATAACGTATGCTTATGCAGAGCAGAATCTGGGCACTCAGAATTAAGGCCCAAATAAATGAATAGCTTGATAAAATATTAATATTATCACAGAAATAAAATTAATATCAGTCCACAAATATTTCAGAAAGTGCAAAATATGGAAGTTTTTATTTATCCTATTGTTTCAGAAATTAGAACAAAATCTTGAAAATTATGCAGAGAAAGATTTCTTCTCACTCACAAAGAAAAATCATAATCTCTTCCTCTCAAACAAGTGTTATTGTTGACCTCACTGTCAAATTTTAGGCATATAAAAAAATCTATAAAACCAATGCCATATTTTTTAGTGGATTCCAACTCCCAAGGGCACCCCAAAATTGTGAGTGTCCCTATCTTTCCCAGGCTGTAATCTTTATGGAGATGACTGCTGCATCTTTGTTTTGTGGGGAAGCTGAAGCATTTGAATCCAACCTTTTGATTTGCAGGTACCACCTACCTAATCACCTACCTAATTTGTAGATACCTACACCTAATCACTCTACCACTGTTGTTGTTATGTGCCCTCAAGTCACCTGGGACTCTTAGTGACCCTATAGCACAATAGCTCTGAACCCTGCACTATCCTGAGCTAGTCTCACTGTCTCCTATACACCCGACCTCATTATCTCACTTCCATGTCAGTCCATCTCATTCAGGGGTTTTCCCTCTGGCGCTGTCCCTACACTCTTCCAAGCATGATGTCCTTCTCCAAGCACTGGTCCCTTCTGGCAACATGCCCAAAGTATGTAAGACAGAGCTTCAAAATCCTCACCTTTAAGAAGTAAGTTGGTTTTACCCTCCCTAGGACAAATTTGTTGTTCTCTTTGCAGTCCATGGATGTTAAACAGTCTTCAGCACCACAACATGAAGGCATCGCTCCTCCTTCTAGCTCTCATTAATAATGTATCTTGGGAAGTTGTGACATGAGGTGGTTGGTAACATTTTAAAATGTGCCAACTGCTGAAGGATTTCCACCCTCGGTTGATATAAGCCTGACCACGTCTTTATTTTATGCAGTATCTTCCAATATATGCCCATTTTCTTGAACAAGAAAGCTAACAATCTCACTGTGGCTTTTAGACTCAACACGACCTGCTCTCATTTACTCTCTGCACTCATCCACTACCCTCACCTTTGGCCTCCTGCTCGGGTAACACTGGCCTCCTTGCTATCACTGCAAGATTCCAGACATGGCACCGTTTTCGATCCTTTCTGCTTGCACGTCTTGCAGTTATCTCTATCTAGAATGTTCTCTTGGAAAATCATTTTATGAATCTTTTTCATAACTCCTTCAAGTTTTTGTTCAAATTTTACCTCTCTGTGAGGCAAATGCCTTGTCAGGGAACTCTCTAGCTTTGCTAATGACTTCTACGATACTGACATCTGACATATTACATAGTTTTTTTGCTTATTGTTCTGTTTCAGTCACAAAATAAAAGCTTTAAGAGTACAGGGATGTTTGACATTTTTTGTTTACTATGTTTCTATATTCACTATGCCCCTGGTAACATAGAATCCATTCAATAAATGTCTATTGAATGAATTGAAATTTTGAGATTAAAACAAAGCAGGGACTAGACAATATAGATTATAACCAAAGAAAAGGGATTAAAAAGTACAAAGAAATGTTTAAAACTCTCCTTCTATTATTAAAATTATTAAGAAAAAACAATACAAAAATAAGAGAAGATAGTCTTATGGAGCACATATATGGCTCATTAATATTCCTCGGAGAGATAAAGAAGCTAACACCAGTGGAATAGTTGTAGTTATGCTGGTAAATCAAACACTGCGCCTCTCTGGTGGTTCAAATCCACCAGCCACTGCACAGAAGAAAGAGGGGCAATCTTTTCTCATAAAACTTACCACTTCAAAAATCCACAGGCGGTCCTGCTTTTAGTAGGTTCCAAGAAAAGAGTTTGAGATGTCTGTTGAGAGGAGGATGAAAGAAAAAAAGCAATGATAAAATGTAGTTGAATAAAATATTCCTTACAGGAAAAGCTTACTGCAAGCTGAAGGAAAAGAAATTTAAAAGACTGAAACACTTTGGCCAACTAAAACACAGTCTACGTGTTAAATCAAAATAACAAAAACCAATACACTCCCCAAAGGTAAGATTTTAATCTGACTGCAAATTATTTTAAAAAAATTTTTAGAATTTTCTATGGGGGAAAAAATACTACCATAAAATAAATGTTGATTGAATTGTGATTTATGTTACATGGTATCTAAAAAAATATAAGATAGGAAAATTCTCATTAATATTTACCAGGTATTGATAAATCAATTACTTGAAAATATATTACCATTAATGAGGGATTTACTAAGTGGAGATTAAAGTATTAAGTAGTGTCAATAAAAAGTGTGGTGAGAAAGCAAAGAAAACAATAAAAACAGAATTAAAAGAGAAGAATCTATGCAAACATTTGATGATGAGATTTAAATATTTACATCTTATAAATTGTAGTAATGCTTAATAAACTAAGATTATAACTGATAGAATAAAAATGCAATCAAAACATGTGAAGCAAACAGAATATGACTACCAGGCTAATATATTTAAAGTAAACCACAAAATAAACTACTGAACTACCAAAGTTTGCATAATAAAGAACCACAGATTTCTGAGTAACTTTAGATCTCTTAAAAATTAATTCAGCATCTATCCAACAAACAAACATAGTTCAAAAAGGCAATGTTCCATTTCCTACATTAGTGAGTAGGGACTGGTGATTTAAAAGCCTAAAAACAGACATCTAAGGCCTTTTGTTCATAGGGTTTTTATGAGTCGTGCTTGACTCAAAGGCAATCAACAACAACAACAATGTACAACTCCCTTATCTCAAGCAAAGAAGAGAAAAGAAAAATGCATGGAAACAATTAATTCAAAGAATTAATGGGACAACATAAAACCAGTGTCCATGACGGTTACAGCAGAAGAAATAGTGCCCAGGTATAGAGGGTGCCCTGCTGTTAACTCTAAAAGGGACCACATTAGGAATCCTGGGTAGAGCAGGAGGAAGGTGTGGAACCAACTCAAAATCATTAAAAGTTATAAGCAAACAAGAAACAGACCGACCGTGGTCTTGTGGAGACTGGAGAGACCTGTGACATGATGGCGTTTATCACACCTTCACTCCAGGAACTGAGCTCAAAACTATCACTTGACTTCAGCCCAACAATAGAATCCAACAGGTGAATGGCAACACAAGGCACACATTTAGAACAAGCAGTCAAAATGAGAACAAAAGATCTGTGTAAGAAGCGAGAGGACAATGTGAGGATGGCCGTATCCAACTTCTACTAACCCATGAAAGGGGAAGTGTCCCCATCAACAATATCCACAGTACAGCCTAATTCCTATAAGATCAGACCTGGTCTCCCAATCTCCTGCAACTGCCTCTACTAACTTCAACACTAATCGTATTGCTCTACTCGGTCTGAAATCCATTACAATGATGACATAGACCTCACAGAACTAAGGGTTACAGGGTTTCGTAAGGACATTAACTGGTTACAATTCAGGCTGCCAACAAGCTACCATTCTTAAGTCCAGACGGCTTCTTAAGTGTGCTCATAGGCCCTTTAGCCTCAGCACTTAGGTCAGTGTTACAAAGCTCCCTTAGTCCTGCCAATTGTGGCATCTTCCCTTGATCCTCCAGTCCTCCAACAAGTTTGCACAAAGGCCTGTGGCTCTTGTAGCAGGTCCAAGTCAGCACTGTCCATGTGGGTCCCTGGTTCTCTGCAGAGGCTCCTGCTGATCTCATGTAGATTCTAGCCTCACTGGTGTAAGAATCCGGCCTGCAAGGTTCCGCTGCACTTCTTATTTCCCCTCTCTTGCTGGTAGTGAGATTTTCATCTTTGCTGCTAAATCTGCACAGTTTAACTTAGTGGGATGGGAAAAGCTGGCCAATCCCTCAAGGATTGCATTGTTGTTATTGATAAGTGCCATAAAGTCAAGTATGATTCATAGCTACTCTATGAACAATTGTTTTAAATTTTGACCTATCCTGAGCCAACCTCACCATCTCTGACACATCTGTCCCCACTGCCACAAGTCACTGCGTCCGTCTATCTCCTCTACAATCTTCCTTTCCTATGCTGGCTCTCTCCTCTTCCAAGCATGATGTCCTTCTTCAAGAACTGGTCCCTCCTGGCCACATGCCCAAAGTATATGAGACAGAGTTTCAAAATCCTAGCCTCCAAGGAGGAGCCTGGTTTCAGTTTGTCCAGGACAGACCTATTTGTTCTCTTGGCATCCAATGGAATATTCAGTATTCTTCTATATCTCCACAACTCAAAGGCATCGATTCTTCTGTCATCTTTATTCATTGTTCAGCTCCCAGATGCTTAAAAAGCAATTGAAAAGACCATGACCTGCATCAGGTGCACCTTGGGCTCTAGGTTGACACCATTGCTCTTTAGTTATCTGGCATTCTGCCAGCAACCTGAATTGTAACCAGTTAACTTCTCTGTGAAAGCCCATAACCCTGAGTACAGCTCTGTGAGATCTATGTCATCACTGTAACGGATTTCAGACCCAGTAGAGCAATACAATTAGGGCTACAATTAGTAGAAGTAGGTGCTGGAGGGCACGAAGCCATGTCTGATGATATAAGAATTGGGTTTGTGCTGTGAATATTGTTGATGGGGACAGTTCCCTTTTATGGAATTAGTGGAGGTGGGATACGGCCATCTCCACATTGTCCTCATTAATTTTCACACAGTCCTTTTATTCTCATATGGCTGATTTTTCTGAAGAATACATACCTCCTTTGTATTATTGTCCACCTTATAGGATCTATTGTTGATTGAAAAAGTCTTTATAAAGAATTGCTTTATATGTACACTATTCCTACTCATGGGGTGAATGAAAGTCAAAGTTGATGACTAGGAGAGTAATTTTGAACAGTAAACCCTTGACAACACAAGTAGCATTTGCCAGAGATAAAACTGATAGATCTGCAAGACTTAGGATAGAAGAGTCAATGAAAACAGGAAATACAGGGAAAATATCTGAAGCGTTACATCGGGATGCTTGTAATTAATGTCAGAAAACAGAACATGCATGGATTTTTTTACTAGGGAACCATATTTACTCATATTTGACTAAATTTTCACTTAAATCACAATTACATTTTTTTAAAAAAACAAAAACAAGAAAATATCCAGGCCCAGATAATTTTGCATGCATATTTTGACAAACATTTAAGAAAGAAATAATCCTTTCTGACACAAACTCTTCCAGAAAATAAGAAAGGAGGAGAAACTTTCCAACTAATTTCCTGAGGCCAAAATTATCCTAATACCTTCAGTATGGCTTACACTTTCACGTAAATAAAGCAACAGTCATTACAACTGGACTAATTAGCAATATCATGATTAATGGATAAAATACTAATCTTCTCAAGAAACTTATTTTAGTGGGAGCCATAATCAACATCCATGGAAGTGGCCGTCAAGAAATCAAATGACAAAATGCACTGGGCTAATCTGCTGCCAAAGGCATCTTTAAAGTACTAATCAGCAAGGATGCCCGTTTAAAAACGAAGGCGTGCCTAGCTCAGGTCATGGTAGTTTTACATGCTTCACTTACATATTTCTACCTACTTCAAATTCAAATGCATGTAAAAGCTGGAAAATGAATAGGAATGACCTAGGAAGGTCTGGTCCTCTGTTTATGATGTTGACGATGAGTACTGAACCAATTCCCCAAAGGAAAACAAACATCTATTTTGGAAGATTCGTAGTTAGAATACTCCTCACAGATGAGGATGGTGAGACGATCTCACACCCTTTGGACATGATCTCAGTTGGGGCTGGTCTCTATGTCTCTATAATAAGGAAAGAATGCTGAGAAAAGTAGAGGGTCAGCAGAGGAGAGGAAGACAAGCAGTGAAATGAAACAACACACTGACTGCAACAATGGGATTAAGCACCAGTGAGAGGAAGGATGGCTTAGGGTCAGGCAGGGTTTCATTCTGCTGTATTCTGGGTCACTGAGGGCAGAGCTGACTCAACAGCACCTAGTAGAACATTAGTAGAGTGTAAAAGAATGAGAAGGGAGCTCTGGTGGCCTCGTGAGAAGGAATTGTGCTGCAGACCTGAAGGCATCGGTTCAAATCCATCTGTTGTTCCATGGAAGAAAAATGGGCAGTCTCTTCCCATATGATTTGAAGCCTCTGAACATCCACTGAAGGGTAGGCAATGAGTTGGTCCTGACACAGCAACTACATACTAATGCAATGTTTAATACTCTTCTCCAACACCACAGCTCAGAGACTGCAATTCTTCTTCTGTCATCCTTAGTCCTTGTCCAGCTCTAAGATGCATAAAAAGCAATTAAAAAGATCATAGCTAAGGCACACTATAGTGTGTTAGACAGATATTGTTGGTCTTTAGCACTCGGCAGGGGGGGGGTCCTTAGAATTTTCTAATGCAACTTGTCTTGATTTCCTGACTGCTGGTGTCAAGGGTGTTGCTTGTGGATTTGAGCACGATGAAATTGTTACCAACAAACATACAACAGACTACCAAGAGAACAAACAGGTCTGTCCTGGAGAAGGTGAAGCCAGGATGCTCACTGGAGAGGGTGAAGCCAGGATGCTCACTGGAGAGAATTTTGAAACTGTCTCACATGTTGTTGTTATGTGCCGTCGAGTCGCTTATGACTCATAGCGACCCTATGTATAACAGCCCTAAACTCCGCACTGTCCTGTGCCAATCGCACTATCTCTGACACTCCCATCCCAACTATCCCAGTCACTGAATCAATCCACCTCATAGAGGGTGTTCCTCTCCTGCGCTGTCCCTCCACCCTTCCAAGCATGATGTCCCTCTCCAAGGACCGGTCTCTCCTCACAACATGTCCAAAGGTATGTTAGATGGAGCCTCAGAATCCTTGCCTCCAAGGAGCC